>NC_051186.1:36885584-37185584 GCF_013339695.2 Rhipicephalus sanguineus | reverse complement strand
CATCGCAGGTCCCATGCGCGATAAGTTACCTAGAGACTACTTTTAGCTAAAGTTAATCTGAATGCATGCTTAAGACGACTTATGAATTCGCCAAAGACGTCTCGAAGGCGAAAGCCACCTTTTTTCTTCTCGGCCAAAATCTTTCTGCGCCCAACATGGCTTCGCACTGACTCCGCGATCGGAGGCGTTTTAAGCTTTCTGCACCTCAAGTAGTTTTGCAGTGCCTCCGGGATCGGGCCACCTTCGACCAATCAACGGTGTCATGTGATTACGTCATCATGAGACGTCCGTTATGTGACGTCATGATGACGTAATATTAATACCTGGGGTCTAACGTTCCAAAACCACGATATGATCATGAGGGACGCCGTAGTAGAGGGCTCCGGAAATTTCGACCACCTGGGGTTCTTTAACGTGCACCTAAATCTAAGTACACGGGCCTCAAACATTTTCGCCTCCATCGAATA
Organism: Rhipicephalus sanguineus; assembly: GCF_013339695.2. Classification (NCBI taxonomy): domain Eukaryota; kingdom Metazoa; phylum Arthropoda; class Arachnida; order Ixodida; family Ixodidae; genus Rhipicephalus; species Rhipicephalus sanguineus. Next base: position 37,185,117 of record NC_051186.1, on the reverse strand, counting down.
TGCAGCCGCCGTGGCCGGGATTCGATCCCGCGTCATGATGACGTCATATGGCGACGCCATCTAGGCTTAGATGCGTCATTCAACGCGAAAAGTGACGGTTGACGTCAACACGAGTGATGACGTCATAATGACGTCATATGGCGACGTCATCACACGATTTTTTGCATCACTCGTGTTGACGTCGATTGTCACTTTTCGCGTTTAATGACGCATCTAAGGCTTTCATCTAAAACCCTCGCATACTACCTGAAGGCATCAAGTCTGCCGGAACGAGTCCCTCGTTAAAATGTGTGTTTAATTGAGATATTTGTCCTATACGTGCAGTTAATGAGGTGAACGCACCGAAGGCGATGGAAAGCCCACGACCGTTCGCTTGTATTGAGTCCGAGATCAGCGCTAGCCAGCAACAGCGACAGACAGGCCAGTAGGCACAGGAGAAAGCAGCCTATAGGTACGCGTCATCTCTCACACCGACCGCTATATGCGAAAAGAGGGGCAGCAGGCTGTACACGCCGCCGCCTGCCAGTCTTGGCTAGAGCGCGCGCCTAATGGAAGAGCTCGTTAATGATCTTTCTCCTGGTCCGCCTATCTTTGGCGAGGATCTTCAAAGAAAACTTTGCGCGCTCCAGTCTTTCTTCTCTCTTCTTTTTTTGTATCTCTCTCTTTCTCGCCATCTTTGTTGTGGTTATTGAGACTTCGTATCTTCTTTTGTTTGTTTTTTTACGAGCACGACACTTAGTTTGACGTCGTAGCACCAAAAGCGTGATGAGAAAGAGTAGAAGAATGATGAGGAGAGGGGCGCGAACAAATAAATTAGCAGCAGCGTACGGCAAACAAACAACAGAGGTCTGGAATGATAATGCCGAGAGCGAAAGAAAAAAAGAGAAAGAAGAAGAACAAGACTGAGTTGGAAAGATCGGTGCGTGTGCGTCTTCCGCAAGAACACTCTCCTGCAAGGCATGATTAAGAGGGAAAGGGAAAGGACCGAGCGACCAAGAGAGAGAGAGAGGTGTCGTTAATGAAGTTCGTCTTGATTTCGGAGCCCATGACGCGAGAGATAATATCGGCACCCGTTTACTCATTCCTCCTGCAGCACGGTTTCGTCTCCGAGCAACGCCCTTCTTTGGCGCGCGTGTGCGCGTTCTGCTACGTACCGATGGCGGTATCTTTTTTTTTTTTTGTTTATCAAGAAGATACCGAAAAGGAAAAAAAAACAACAACAACTACGCGCCTGATTATTCTTTTAAGTCACCTGGATGACAACGGACGAGAAGAAAACCAGCAGCGACCTCAGAAGATTACGAGCTTTCTTGTTGTTGTTTTGAGCCGGTTGCTTACGCCTCAGGAGACAAACAAAGGAACCGATGCTCGAGTTGGGAAATCGAAGCTGGAGTCGAAAGTGCACGACTTTTCGTTGTTGATGTTGGTGTCGTTGCTGCTGCTTCCACCTTGCTCACATTTGCGATAGGGTTTGGAAAAGCTAGAGGTGATGAAAGTTGCGCAAGACTAAAAACTTGTGGAGACGAAAGCAAATAATAAGAAATTGAAACCTTATGCAAAGAAACCGTGACGTAATTTTCATAAGACCTATCTAAAAAGAAGAGGGGAGGGGGAGACGATTAAGCGAAAGTACCACACAGTTGGTAACTCGAACATCGTAATCTTGCGATTAATTCATATAATAAAGTTTCATCCTTCTCCTCCTGCGCCGATAAATTTATGCGGGTTTTTTGATAGAGTGAACTAAAAGTACCTCGTTGTCGCTGTTTTATTTAAGGTTGTCTGGTGTTTTAGGTACGAAAACCACGATATGATTATGAGGATCGCCGTAGTTGAGGGGCTCCGGGAATTGCGACCACCCGGGGTCCTTTAACAGCACATATGTCTAAGTACACGAGCCTCCCCCATTTCACCTGCATCGAAATTCGGTCGTCGCGGCCGGGATCGAACCCGCGACCTTCGGGTCAGCAGCCGAGCACCGTAAACACTGTACCAGCTGTTCTTTTACGTGTACTTCGTTTCACGCGGCATTGTATTCGACACGAAAATTCTGTCTTTCCAAGACGGAACTCCTCGTTTTCACCAAAAAGTAAAGATAACGAGGGCCACGGACTTGAAAAATATATCACCTAAAATCAGACTTGAAGTCATCTTGTGCAAATTCAACACACAAAAGCCGTCATAAAGAACACATTAGCACGAAGTGTACTCACTTACGGCACTGAAGTTAAGTTCAGAAAAAAAAAAACATGTAAGTCAAGTGAAAAAAACAACAACATAAAAGTACGAAGCCTAGTCAAATTTCTATACTAAACTTCGCACAAAATTTAGACGCATGGACGGTGAATATCTTAAGACGGAAAGCGACAGGGTCAGGGAAAATCAAGTCATACAGTGAGCTTTCGTATGAATGTCAGTCTAAATGATTTCCAGGAATCTCCTGGAAATCTTCTGCGTCACTTAGATCTCGACTAGAGCTAAACACATTCCCTTCTACGACTCCTCTGCATCAATACGCGCAGCAGTAAAGTGACAAAGATGATTTAGACTGTTATTTTTATATGCCACTAGAAAAGAAACAACGAAAGATAAGTTAACACGAAGCAATGCATCCTGTCCGTCATTTCCCGGTTCCTTCTAAGTGCGGCCAGCCCAGCTGTGGCCAACACTTTCTGCAAACACACCTCGAAGTAAACCGGTGGGGACGTCGCGCCCCGAAAAAAGAAATACAAAAAAAGGAATCTGTTTGGTTCTCACGCACGTTGCTTGCCAAGTAACGAACGTAACGGCACCAAAAACAATACAGAAAAAAAGAAACAACGCAAAACGTGCAGAAAGGTAAGGCGTCGTCCTCAGCGAAAAGGCGTTTGCGTTGTCTCCCCCTTATGCGCCATGTTTGCACTGCACGCGTCTGAGAGAGAAAAACGAGCGCCTGTCACGAACGCCACGCCTTCCCGCCACCAAGCCGGACCGTCCTCTCCCTCCCTCCCACTCTCTATCTCTCCATAACGCTTCCCTCAGCACATATTTCTCTTTTATTCACGTTTATTGATTTGTTTGTTTGTTTTCTTTTCACGCTTTATCGCCCGTAAACGAGCATCACCGCGGCGGCTCCTTGTTTCGCGCCGAAATTTAATGGGATTCGATCGAGCGAACCGCCGGCCAGCCGGCCGCTCGACCGACGCCGAGTCTCCGAGAAGAACGCGTGCCGCACGCACGGCGACGCGTCTAATCGCGTCGCGTCGCGTAGTGCGCGTGCACAAGCATCATCGCTGCACGAAGACTCGGGAAGGACTTCACGCTTGACGTGTGCGCTGGGAGGCGCGCCGGCATCACTGGAGCGCGATGCGGTGGCCGCGCTGAGAAGCTAACGAGCCGGTTTTCCCACGGCTGCTGGCGTAACTGTTGGCGATACGCCCTATAAATATCCCCTATGCTATCAAGGCGAAAGCCTTAGATGCCTCCTCACACGCGTAAAGTGACAGTCGCGCCAACACGAGTGATACAAAAGATCATAGTGTGATGACGTCATCCATATCTGACGTCACCATGACGTCATATGTTGCCAAATTTGTACCGTAGTCATGGCGTAATCGTGCCGTCGCTATGACGTCATGATGACGTCGACACATGGCATGATCGCTTAATCAAAGGTTGGCCGATGATGACGGAGGCACTGCAAAACCACGTGAGGTGCAGAAAACTTTAGGGCCGGATCAATACAATCAACTAAGAAGAGGAGCATGGCTTTCGCATTCGAGTCATATTAGGCAAATGCACAAAGGACCGTGGGTCCTTTCTGTTCCTGCTGTAGATGGAACTCCGGTGGGGTGATTACCATAAGCCTCACTGATTCGCCTTAAAAGCCGCAGGAACGTCTGAGTCAGACGTTATTGTGGGCTTTTAAGGCGAAAGCCTTATATGCCGATATCGGGCCAAAAATCTGGCGTGATCACGAAACGGTACGAAAAATACTACAAAACAATACATTTCGTGGTTCCAGCCGCACGGGCTGCGCGGCCACTTAGCCTTTGCGGAATTCGTGTGAGCAAAAAAAAAAAAAAATCGCCGTCTTTAAAAGGTCATATATATTTTAATCTTCAAGTCATCTCAACTACATAATAGACCTCCTTAATTTTTTATACCGGATGTCTTAATTTCTTGCAAAAGCTATTGCAAATGTGCGAATGCAGCACATGACCTACTTTCATCTTCATTATCCCCACATGTAATCTTCCCTTGTGCATCTTCCTCATCTGCATGTACTGTAAGCTGCACGACTTCCACCACAACCACCGCCAATATGCCAACGCTGAAGTTGCGGATGATGGGGAGAAATGACCTATCACGCCGTATAAAGCAACTTAAATGTTTTGTTGTACTCCGTCCCCCTCACAAAAGAAGAAAAGGAGGACGCTTGAGCGTCACCTTCCAAGAGTCGAACGCGATAGCCTAATTGATGCGCGTAACATTGGCCAATTTAAACTATCCTAGAATGGCTACTGCAGGTAAAGTTGCGAACTGCCCACTACGCCATAATTCATCATTCTGCAAATTACCGAAGTACCCACTACGCGTCCGCAAGGCAGTACGCGCGCCAACGCCGTTGCATGCTTTGTTGTTGCTTTTGCTGATGATAATGTTTAATTATGCCTGAGCACATTGTAATAGGCGCGCCTTTAATAAACCACCCACTCGTTGCACAATTTTGTGAAGCCAGCTGCGATTCTACGCTTCTGCCACGCAATATTACGTGTCTTAACGTGACTCTTCGCGCTATATAACACATGTATAGCGTTTTTTACTTCATACAATATTACATGAAGTAGGAGCATAACTTATTATCGCTAGTATATCTCTATATGTCTATGCCCCAATGACAAACACTAAGTTCGAGACATGTGGCTTCGATAATTAACGGGAACACTTTGTACTATCAATGTGCAGCAAAACTGCTGCAATCATACTAAGATTTTGTTGTTCCTCATTTCAGAGCTTGATATGACACCACAAAGACTTCGGATAAAAAGCTTCGCTAACGAACTGAGTACTATGTGATGTTACGACGTAATAAAACCAACCAAAACTAAGGAAACAGGCCACACAACCGCCTTCGGTTGGGGAAATGGCCGGACTGTGCCGCTTCGATTGGCCGCTACGTGAAACGAGTCAGCGAAAATGGGTTAATCGCCTCCTTCGCGTTCCATTAGGCGCGTTGACACACAACGCGCGGCGGCACTCTGGACGCGGTGTACGCCGGGAAAGGTAATAGCGCGACGATTACCGTCTATTTGTCGCGACCAGCCGGTGTGAAGCCAAAACACGAACAAACAAACAAATAGAAGACTCACGGCGTGCGTACGCGTAGTGGGGCACGGCAGCAAATTGATGACAACGGGATGATTACCGCTGCGGTATACATTGCTTCGTATCGGACCGCCGCGTACGCTTTCAGCAGCGGGTGGGACATCGCCTGAAAGGATACGATGCGTGCAGTTAGCGGAGCATATACGCCATGCACGCGACGAAGTTATAATATTGAGACTACTGTTGCTTTCGCGCCTTCCGGGGAAGAGAAGCACCGGCTTTGAACCACGCCGTTGTTTTGTGCCATTCAGCCGCTGTTGTGAATCGGATGCCATGGCGGCGGTTCGCTTTAAGGAGTAAGGTCGCGCGTTCGATTTCCACACCAGAGACGTGGGATGGAAGAGCCCCGACGACTTCCGCACTTTCGTTGTTTAATAGTTGAGATAGATAGATAGATAGATAGATAGATAGATAGATAGATAGATAGATAGATAGATAGATAGATAGATAGATAGATAGATAGATAGATAGATAGATAGATAGATAGATAGATAGATAGATAGATAGATAGATAGATAGATAGATAGAAGATAGATAGATAGATAGATAGATAGATAGATAGATAGATAGATAGATAGATAGATAGATAGATAGATAGATAGATAGATAGATAGATAGATAGATAGATAGATAGATAGATAGATAGATAGATAGATAGATAGATAGATAGATAGATAGATAGATAACAGCCAACGTCCCTATGTTTTCGCGTCCAAACAAAAAGAAGACAAAACTGTCAACCAGGCGAGCGCGGTTTGCTACCCTACACAGTGAGTAAGGTAACGGCGAATAAAAGAAAAAAACGCTTGCTTTCTCTCTCTTTTTTGCATCAGATAACGTTTCCCGTAATAGTCGTAATCGAGTAAGTCCTAAGGTTTCTTTCGCCACTAAGGTTTCTTTCGCAGCTTATGAAAAACCTCACCGAAACGTGTGTACATCCCCAATTGCATGCACCCGCCGTAAAACAGCCGAATAGGCGAGCAGAAGCCTTCCTGAATTTGTCGCTCTGCCTTCCGACGAACCGATACGACAAAAAACATTTTTCACTCGACTGCGGCTATTAACGCCCATAGGCGACGTCAAATGCGGGCCAAGTACGATAAACGCGGCGCGCACTTTTCAACCTACATTACCGTCACAACCACAGGTGGAACAGGAACAAGCCCATTGCCTCCTCGACAACGGTCGCGTCAGCGAACGCGCAGTATTGCTATAGAAGCCAGAAGAGGCGCGCGTGCTTGTTTTTTTTTTTCTCCCATTCCTCAACGGGTGGAAAACGGCATCCACGCCTTTCCGAGCACCTTTGTATACCTGTAGCGAACGTCGAGGCGAGCGAACCCCATTGGTCGAATTGCACTTCCGATGTGCGCTTCCTGTAGCCTAAAAGGAAAAGGATATGCGTACCCGGCATGTTGCGGAAGTAAAGAAGAAGAAGAGGGAGAGAGGAGGACACGTTCACCGCCGTCACAGCAGCCGTTTATGCGACGAGGCCTAGCAACACTGGAGCACGAAACGACCTATTTCACGACGCACGAAGAGACAACAACAGAAAGAATAAGCAAACAAAGAAAAGACAGAGAAGATGCGTTTGGCGACGCTCCAACAAGTTGATCACACCAGGCAGGCAAGGCATGCGTGAGGAGGAAACCGGTGGGCAAGGCCGTATGGCAACAACGGAGAATGAAGCCGCAACCACCGAGCGCTTATTTTTCGAAGAGAGCCGTTTCGCTTCGTCGTACCTTTTTCGAAAATTGGTTCCGTGGCACAGACCATGCCTGGGCCCGGGTCCATAGCGCGGACCCTCCCCAACCCTTCCCCCCCTTTTGCTCAAGGGTACGCACCTCAGCCTACAACATTCCGCAAGGCAACGACACGGCAACCGCGGTGAACGAAAAAACACGAAGGAAATGAAGACAGTGGTGAACCGGGAGATTGGCGAAAGGAAGGGGGAGAGAAAATTTCTCTCTCTCTTTGTCATTCTCTGCCTGCATTACAACGTCGAGGACGGTAACTCGGGTATGTGTGTAGGCGCATGCCGGCGCAACGCACTAACCACAAAACAACGCGTCCAAATCGCTCGCGAGCGCCTCGCCGCCGCTCGTAACCAACCAAACGTTTTGCGCGCAGCGCGCGCGAGCGTACGAGGCAAATGACGCACCGCGAAACAACCGTTTACACTCCAAACCCTTTCCACTCTCCTTCTCTTCAAGCTCGTCCACTTTCCAGCTCACCAAGCCTACGGGTGTTTTCTTTTCTCAGCCCCAGCTCAAACAACACCGTCTCCGCTCGCGCCGCTGCTGCAACAGTTTAGCTGCAGCGGCCAACGACGCAAAACTCGTCTTTTCGTTGCATCTCTTTCCGTCTCGCTTTCCGCTTTCGTCGCGCGGGCTTCCTTCCGATTTCTTTCGTGCGAGAGCGTTCACATGGTGTGAAACTACGAAGGGCGACTGTAGCGAAAAAAAGAAAAACGCGTCGCGTTGGAAGCAGCGGGACGGAACGCATTATCGGCAGGAAATGAATCGAAAAGAGCGTGGCAGGCATCTACGCTAGTGCTTTCGGGGTTTCGGGGGGGGGGGGGGGGGGGGGCTGCGCCTCCGTCGTCTTCCTATAGTCGCGGTAATTAATAAAACCAGGCAATACACGCGTCGTATGGTGCGGGGACGCTTCGCTGATGTTGTCGTTGTTGCTGTCGGTATATACGACGACAACGGTGTTGAACGACGCTCCTAACGTGCGTCGTGGCGAGAGCAATCAGCGTGGTTCGTTCTCCGCTCGCTCCGCTGGTAAAGGCGTTTTTCTTTCTGTTTCACGACGCATGTGTGTACAACACGTGGCGACGCGTTTCAGCACGTGCGAGAGTCTTTGGGCAGGTTGTTCTCTCTTCTTTAATTGCTGTCTGAGCTTGATTGTTATTCCTTGGTTATTTTTACTGCATGCCCACTCGTCTCATTCGCACCACGACGTTACGATCCCGCTGTTTTTGTTTTGTTTTTTTAGCGTGCGCAAGCTTTGAACGAGCTTAATGGCGATGACAGGTTCACGTGGTGGTTCGTCTTTTACGACGCTTTCCTTCGGTGTTCGGTCCGAGCTCTTTTACGACACTTTCATTTTTTTTTCAGCGATGTGGACTTTGGATGCGAAGTTTTGCGGACGTGTGTGAAGTTGTGGGCTTCGGAACGAGAGATGCGGAATCACTGAACAAACAGCACTAAAATAACCACTAATTAAAAAAAGAAGGAGTGTTGCGATAGGGCGTGGCCCTAGCTAGTTTTTCTTGCGATATAAATACGAGCCAGGTTATAATACCTTTCTATATTCTTTTCTTTTTCTTCTCAGTTCGAGTTGCAGTGGGAACACACCAACTGCTAGGTAGGCTCGATTATGGTGCAAAATAAATTTTGTGGAAAGGATGATAAAAAGCGAAGAAAGTGAAGCGCCAAACTACCAACTGTTAAATTTTCTTTTTAATTACCCGATTCTTGGCCAATCCCCCAGCGTGAGTGTGAGCCAGAACTTTAGGATGTACATCTACATTAATGACCATTGCCAGAAACGCACAGAAAAAGGGGCACTTATCGCGTCTGCCTAAAAGAGCCAAGGTGTGAAGCGGAACTACATGGTCATGATAACATGTTATGCGGAAAGCAAGAATACAATGCTATAGATGTATCACTGACACAATTTTTGCAGTACGTATATGAGAATGTCTTTAAACGGTTGGTAGTTTGGCAGTTCACTTTCTTCCTCTGTGGTCCCTCTTGTCACGAAATGTATTTTGCGCCACACTCAAGCATACCTTACCAATGCAAGTGAAAACTTGCCCGACAAGAAGTCCTTTTGGAACACCAAGTGTTTTCTGCTTAATTTCTGTGCACTTTTTAGGACTAAAGTTTTAGAGTAATGCTGGCTTAAGTTCACTGAGAGAATCCCTACAGTTTTACGGTACACGTGGTTTGAATATTGCGAAATCATGCGGATTTCTATGGCGAACACCCAGTGCTTTAAACGAAGAGCAAGATTCCTTCTTGATGAAGCTCCCTCAACATTCAGGGCTTCAGCATAAGTAATACGCCATAGTCTGCCTATAATACACGATTCGAGTTGTCCATTAATTAACCCTCCTCGCCGTCAACGATGTGCTTCTGATTTTCTCGCAATGCTTGGTTTGTGATGTGGGGTTTGCTATGACCTATAGCATCGTCATTGTGCGCGACATCTTCTGAAATAACGTTGGTACTGATTCAACATCCGGACTGGGACGAATGTTCTTCTTGAACCTAAAGTCATATCCATTTGCGCATGTTTTCATGCTCTGCTCTTTGGTACATATGTGAGAATATTAAGAGCGGAGATGTTCAAGTCGCCCGTAAAAACTTTGGTGTCCGCAGAAAACCACACGTGGGTATGCGCCACAGGAATGGGGCAAGCCCCGCTTCCGAGTACAGCAGGTGCGAGCATTAAACGAAAACTCTGCTCGGCGAAGTGGAGCACGTGAAACACGCGAATGAGGGAGAGAGAAAGCGAGAGACAGAAAGAGGAAAAGAAAATACAAGGAAAGAAAAAGAGAGAGAAAAAGAAAGTGATAGAGAGAAAGAGGAAGAGCAAATTAGAGACAAATAAAGTGAATAAAGACATAAAAAGATCGAAAGACAGAGAAAGACATGGAAAGAGAGAGAGGGAAACAGAGTCGAAAAAGAGGTAGCAATACAAAGAGCAAGGCCGAAAGAGAAAGGCAGAAATAAAGAGAAACAAAGAAGTAGAGAGAGAGAAAGAAAGGAAAGAAAGACAAATAAAGATAAACATATCGAGAAAGAGAAAGAACTAGATAAAGAGAGAAAGAAATAAATAAAAAGCAACATGTACAAAAACAGATAAAGAAACATAGAAAAAGAGAGAGAAGAAATAATGAAAAATAAAGAGAAACAAGGAAGGAGCTCCGCTCTTGCTTCAGGCTTGTCGCCACTAGTGCGAAGCTGGCATAATTTATTTTTTCCCTTTCTTTTACGAAATCTTCGAATTATAGCTGTCAGGCTGCGATTACGGTTATCGCCGGGTATAGGTTTCTCGCGTTCACACTGGAGATCGTAGTAACTTTTAGCGCGACAAAACCACACAACAAAGACGGCAAGACACAGCGGTACTCTCAAACGGCCAGTTGAGAGTAGCACTGTGTTCAGCCCGTAGACGCATTGTGTTAATCAGGAGATCATGTAAGTTCAGAAATCAGCTGCCGAAGGTATTTTTCTTTAAAAAAATAATTCTGGAGCTTAGTACTCGCTAACACCATGGTGTGATAATGAGGCACGCTATCGTGCAGGAAGAAGAAAGGCGGGGAGCGTGAGGGAGGGGCTTCGGAGGAACAATTTCGACCACCTGGGCTTCTCACATGCACCCACGTCTAAGTACATGGATGTTCTTGCGTTTCGCTGCCATGTAAATGCGGCCGCTGTGACTGGGAGTCGAACCCATGGCATCGAGCTCTGTGGCGCCACATTAAGCTTAGCCACTGATCTAGGGCGCGGCGCTCCAAACAAAAGCCTTTTTCGTGAACCTTGCTCCACCTTGCGCGATTCCGCAGAGCTAATCAACCACTTCAAAGAATCTACATGTACGTCTGTATCTACGCGGCGTAGTCAGCTGGGATTCGCGTTCGAAAAAAGAATGTCACAGTTTCGCCGCAAGAGCGAAGCGAGCTTTGTGCTTTCTATCGCTTCAACGCAAACTCAGCGGCGAGAACGCAGCACGTACAAAAATGTTTGAGCCTTGCACTGAACTCTGCCGAGATGTAGTGCGCGCGACCGCACCCGGATGCTCAAAGTACGCAGTTTATGCCGGAGCCACGAAGACCACCACCCCCTTCCAAACTCTGCGCCCGACGAAAGACAGCCGACGCGTTTTCCCTCCGCTTGAGCTGCGATCTTCGACTGCCCTCGCACGCTTCACACGCACATATACGACGCTAGGAGCGATGTTATCACCTTTGGATTTTATACGGAACCTCACGGCGACGGCACAAGTGCGTCCGGAGAGCCCATGTAGTTGCTATGGCAATAAGAAAACGACATGCAGGTTTGTTGTCTTTGTTCTTCTAAAGTTACTAAGGCGAAAGCCTTAGATGCCTCATCAAACGCGAAAATTGACTGGCGTCGGGCGTCGGCGGGGTCAACACGAGGGATGCAAAAATTCTTCACGTGATGACGTCCCTAATGATGTAGCCATGACGGCACCGTCGCAAAAATTTGCGACGTCATTATGACGTCCCCGTGACGTCACAGTGACTTCGCGTGACGCAACATCACGCGATGACGTCATCACATGACATGGTAGCTTGGTCAACGGTGGGCCGATCACGGAAGCAGTGCGAAAACAGGTGAGGTGCCTCCGATCCTGGAGCCAGTGGAAAACCAAGTTAGGTGCAGAAAGCTTTCGGAGGGTGGCGGGGCAGCAAAAATGCATCGACTGAGAAGAAGATCAATAACGCATGCTGTCGGACTAGTCGGTTCATAACTGGTTAGAAAATTGTTGGCGCAAAACAAGAACGTGGACGAAGAAGTGACACGGAGCGCACAATCGCAACTGACATTTATTAAATCGATGCTCACTTCTGAAACTCTCACGCATGCGTACAACACACCCAACAACAAAAAATGGACACTGACCTACATTGAACAAAAAATGGACTCTGACTATAGGGAGGCAAACTCGTTTTCAAAAAGCGACAAGGACGGGACGCTGGCTTTCGCCTTCGAGTCGTCTTAGGTGAGTGTAAAACGGACCCTGTGAGTTTTTGTCCCCATCCCCTACGACAAAGCCTGTTATTCTTGTTGGAAAGGCTCTCGCCTTTACAAGCCCCACGCTGGGAATGCATCCCATGCCGCCTAGGTTCGTGCAATGATTCCCACCAAGATGATACCGCCCAATTTCTTCCCAATTTTTTTCTTTTCTATTGCTTAACTACTTGGTTAGCGAACTCATGATTTTGGGTTAACCGACATTTATGTAGCCCAAGTTTTCATGCTTTTTACTTTTCAATAAGAAAAAAGAGCTAACAACGACTGCCACAACAACTTTGCACGAGAACGACCGATGCTTCGCGTTAACGCGAGATGGTAGCGATAATACAAAATCAAATGGAACGAAAGTTCCGGAGGAAGGTTACCGACAAAACAAGAAATGACACAGCATGACCGAGAGTTGGGAGAGCAAATGACTCGAAGCGCTTTCGCGTCGTCGGCGCCATTGCGACAACCGCAGTCCGCGGCAACCCGTGCACAGCGGATGGGAGGTTTTCCCGAACTTCCTTAATGTAATTACGGTCGCTGCTGTTATTTAATCACGCGCACTGGGAACCAATTTATTAATTGCCACCGAGAACTGCGTGAGGCCCGTTTCGCCTTTTGACGCCGCAGTACCCCCCCCCCCCCTTTCCCTATGCCTTGCTTCTTTCCTTACCGTGCTTAGCGACGCGCGGTGGTTCCAACTGCATTCCAGTCTGCAGTACGCAAGCTAAGTTCGCGGACTCTGTACGTATTCTTCTGCGTATCGGCACGCCGTACTACATACCGATACGGATGACGGGAGCAGCAAACAGGATTTTTGTGCAAGGGCTTCATTGGTTCTATCTCTCTTTCTCGGAGTCAGCAGAAAACGTCTGAGCATGCGCTGAGTGGCTCTTTCGTCGCTAACCGATCTTTGCTTTCTGCGTAAGTCTGAAGGTCTGGCTTTCGGCCGGGGATGGTCGCTACGAATCAGCTCGCTGCAAACGAAGTGGCGCGTGGGTTTCGCGAAGCGTGCGACCGATTCTTTTTATCGGGGATGCATCTGTTGCCTTCGTATCTTTCACCACGCGGTTAGGTTTCATTTGTGTGTATGTGTGTGCGTGCGTGTTTCTTTCGTATCTTGGACCACACGCCAATGGTTTGTGTGTGCATGCTTGTGTGTCTGTGCGTGCGTGTGTTATCTGCCGCCGGCATGTCCCTGCCGGAGGCAAGTCGTCTTTTCTTCCGCTTTACTTTCTACACATTTACACCATAATTACTACAATACAGTTATACCAGTAAAATTAACGTCCTCTATACTTTCCTTGGCTTCATTACGGTTGTATCAAAGAAAGAAGCGAGCCCTTAAAATTCTCTTCTTTGGTTCAACTGATCGTACGACGACTCATGATAAAGAGCACAGCGACGACGCTATATGTCAACAACAGCTCTGTGAGCGACGCGTAAGATATTTTAGTTTAAGGCGCGACGACAACGGAGAGAGTGAGATACACACATGGCACTCCGCGTGTGTGTATGTATCTGCCTCTGTCCATCGTCGCCGCGCCTTACACTTCAAAATATTCTGAACCAACACGCCCAGTGAGCCATTCGTACGCGGAGGGCTTACTCCGTTAATGGCCTCTGTTTGAGTTTTCCCGGCCTTCGGCTTCCTTTCTCCACGGCCACTTTTCTCTTGAGAAACAGAACACCTGCTCCGTTTAAACGCGTCTGACCCACGATTCACCTCACGAGCGCGGTCAGACCACGCACCGGAACTCATACTCCAACCCACTGCCCCCTTCGTGTTCTACCTTTAGCCCGAGCTCTCACACACCTCCCTCGATTATCTCTGTCGGAACAGTCTCTGCACACTTTATCCTACGGGGATCAAATAACCTATATTGCATTCCCTCACCCCGCCTAGCTAACTGCCCTATCAAGACAGTCCCCGGAATAGGTGTACTTCAGCGGCGGCCAGCGTGGAACCCGGCCCAGCTCTCCTCCGTACGATTGCCCAGGATAGCACACGTTGCGCCGCGTACTTCGTTATTCTCAGGTTAAACGATATTCTCGGGATCATGCGGAGACCTGCTCATAATTGTCCCGCCCAAGAACGAGCTTCATACCCCATGGTTCTTTTTTTTTTCTTTGCGCACCTCTTGCGATTTGTGAAGGGAGGTGCCCTGGGCTACCATGTTTACTCGCATGCTACCAGCCACCTCCCATAGCAACTCTCATAGTACCGGAACTATCTGCGCATGCTCTATCTATCTATCTGCGCATGCTCAGATGTGGCAGCGCTACTTGTCAATCAGGCATATGTGTGGATCTACGCTAGGAATTACTGTTTAAGAATTTCATTTTTTTGGTTTCGATGTCAAAGACGATAAAAAAGAAGAGGTGAGACAACACAAATGCATACTACCAACTGATAGGGCGAACATCTTTTGCGTAGGCCCGTACGTGTTCCTCACTGACAGGTGGCACGTGTTAGATAAGTTTTGGTGTATACTTTCTTTTCCGCCGCAGCGTGCTCATTCAGTTGATAGTCAGCGCTCGTGCTGCCTTGTTTCCTATCTTGTGTCCGTGCTTGCACGCCTTGTCATCTTTCATGATGAATTCCTACGAACTAAAACTTTCTTTTATTCAAAGCAAGCCGGCTACAGTGTTTCCACGTGCTGGCTATGTGATGGTAACTGTAGGCTAACGTAAGAATATAATTATATTTATTAATAATTGTTGTGGTTTACGTCCGAAAACTGCGATATGATTATGAGGGACGCCGGCAATGGAGGGCTCCAAGAATTTCGACCACCAGGGGTTCCTTAACGTGCAACTAAATCTAAGTACACTGCCTCTTCTCTAGCATATCGCCTCGATGCGAATGTGGCCGGGATTCCAACCCGCGTCCTTGGGTCAGCAGTCTATCACCATAACGACTATACCGCCGTGGCGGGGTGTGTAGGATAACATAGGCTTCCCACGGTTATAAAAGTAACATTGCTTTGCTTCAATTTCAATGCTACGATGCTCTCAAATATGCTCAGACAAGCGGCTGAGATGGTTCTTTCTGGAACTTCATTTTCCTTCCTTCATTTGTTCTTGAGCTTTTGGTTTGCCCAGTCGGCCAGAGGCTGCTTGGCTAGTCCAAGAGTTTGCACTCGCTTAAGTCCAGCAGCGGTGCCGTGGCCTGCTCTGTATAAGTGAACAACGATACTCCTCCTTCATTGCCCCCCTTCACCGCTCACTCCTTCTTCCCTATTTGCCGCAGCAATGCGTTGCCAAGCCGGCGGTAGCGGCGGCTTCCTGGAGGAGTACTCCCGAAAATTGAGTTTCGGGGTCTAACAAAAAAGTATAGAGGAGGGCGTATCTTGAAACCCACTCTTAGTACGCCCACCCCATCATTTCTGAGAGCGGCGTCGCCATACCGCATTTACTCGCGCAAAGCTCTCGGTACTTCATTTTAAGGCGAAAGCCTTCAATGCCTCATTCAACGTAAGAATTGACCGGCGGCGGCGGTGGTGTCAAAACGAATGATACAAGAGATCATCATCACGTGGTCATGGCATCATATGGCGTCATAGCGACGCCGTCACATGATGTCGTCGTTTGGTCAAAGGTGGGGGCGCCGATCCCGGAGGCCATGCAATACCATGGTAGGTGCATAAAGCTTCCGGAGGGGGGGGGGGGGGCGATTAGTACATCGACTGAGAATTTGTCTTTCAGCTTCGAGCCGTTTTAGGCGAATGCATACAGGACCTTGTTAGTTTTTATTCCTTTTTTCATTTTAGCCATCAGTGTTCTTCGCAGGGTGCAAATGTTACGCCTCATGCCACCCACTGACACCGGCTACAGGGCAGTGATTGCAGCGTGAAGGAGCAGCCATCGATGACCCACAATCAAAGAAAGAAAGGAAATAAGAGTTTGCCTACCTTATCCTAACCTAGATTGACCGTAGCCGTGCGCTTAGTCACTTTCGTTGTTGTCATCGCTTTGAAAGAGTGGCATTCTTAGGGAGGGCAGGGGCGCACAAGCTTTTTTTTTCTGCAAAATGGTCTATGACCTATTTTGTCCAAAACGTCAAACGAACATGACGGTCTACAATAAATATCACAAATACGCTTGTTGTATCGTCTTTTCCCAGTTGCAAGAGACACAGGCGTGCGTGCGTGCGTGTGTGTGTGTGTGTTTGTGCGCTTGTGCGTGTGTGTGTGTGTGTGTGTGTGTGTGTGTGTGTGTGTGTGTGTGTGTGTGTGTGTGTGTGTGTGTGTGTGTGTGTGTGTGTGTGTGTGTGTGTGTGTGTGTGTGTGTGTGTGTGTGTGTGTGTGTGTGGAGGGGGAGGGAAGGGGAACTGGCATGCATTGCAGTAAGAAAATAATACGCGCTGGTAAAAGCCACCATTAAACAGAGGCGCCACAGTATAAGCTGCAGCCGCAGCAGGAGAAGTGGATGCAATTAACCTCCCTGCCTATCATCTCGTTGTTTTCTCTCTCTGCCGTGATTTTTATGCATGGCAAGAAGTTTCCAGAATTAAGGAACCCAGTTGCGAGTTAGAACGGAGGTCTTATAGGCGAGAGCATATGGTAGTAGCGCCGACTCCCTCCACCCTGAACGTTCGCCGTCATCATCGTCCGCTGTTCCGGGCGCCACTCGGACGACGTCGAGCTTCTGCTGCAGAAGAGCGGATGGTGCGACGGATACCATCTTGGCATTTAGGACGACGACGCCACTCTGGGGACGGACATCTGCGCTCAGCCGTTATCTTGAGCTTAAATATTTTGTTCGAACACTTTTCTTCCTTCTTGCTCTCTACGGTGAAATCTATCGAATAGCCCTCCCGGACAACTTCGCTGCTTGTGTCCTACATCAAAGCCGCTGAACAAGCATTTTGTTAATAAAAAGTGCCAGTCCCTCCGTGTGATCTGAAATTTCACAAGCAGCATCACAACCGGAAACATTTATTTCATGCGTAGTTTTCGACCATCATCTTGCGAGGTTTGTGTATTTATGACCGCCATCTTGGTTTTAACAGTTCTTTTCAGAAACTCTTCTGTTGCATCACAGCTTGCCATGAACGTTACCGTTAAAGGTGCTTAAGGAACGCTCTCGCGTGTGCGTGCGTGCACGTGTGTGCGTGCACGTGTGTGTGTGTGTGTGTGTGTGTGTGTGTGTGTGTGTGTGTGTGCGTGCGTGCGTGCGTGCGTGCGTGCGTGTGTGTGTGTGTGTGTGTGTGTGTGTGTGCGTGTGTGTGTGTGTGTGTGTGTGTGTGTGTGTGTGTGTGTGTGTGTGTGTGTGTGTGTGTGTGTGTGTGTGTGTGTGTGTGTGTGTGTTCAGGAAACTCTTTAACGCTTGTTTGCGCATATAATAGCCTGAAATAAGAAAAAATAAATCCACCCACTCCTTTGTTCTTGTTATATAGTGATCGTGGCAACACGCGGGGGTGTTGAAGAACGATCGCAAGACAACAGTTTCTTTTTATTTTTTTACAAAACTTTGAGAAACTGGAGAAACAAGCAGTGCGTAATTCTATATTCTCTTTCAAAGATAATGAAACAAAGTAGAGAAATTCCTCTGCCGGGCAAAGTTCCCGAACAAGTCACCAGCGGAAGGTGACCTGCAGAAACGTTTCTTCACCCGAAGCTTTCTCGCTGAACAAAGCACTGTTCGTGCCCACTGCTGCTTATGAGTAATCCGCGAAACTTTCCAATGATTTCAGGAAAGAAGGGATTTCGCAGCGAATATCGAGGTCCGCACGCAGCTACGTGCCACGCAAACAAAACAATAAAGGAAAAATATCGAAGAAAAAAAACAGTGTATTAATGAAACGAACTTGGGGATGAACAGGGAACATGCCTGGAATATTAATAAGTTATGCAGAAGCCCAGTGAGAGAATCGGTTGGGGTTGTGTGGCGCAAATTGAAAAGTGTCGGGTCGCTTCCCCTTAAATGACCAAAGTAAGAGGAGAAAGAAAGAATGAAAAGGCTTCCGTCGCCACTTGGGGATTTTGAATCGAGGTGCTGACTTTCCGCATCCTGAGTAAAGTCGCTGATTTTTTCAAACAATGCCTGTAGCTGCTAGAACAGGAGAAGAAGAGTGATTTTGAAGAATATTTAAGCTCGTTCGCGAGAAGCGCACGTCCAAAATAAAAGGGTCGGAATTAAAGCCTTTTTTTTCAGTTACTCCTGCTCGCAAGCAGGCAAGGCTAAACGATTCCGTTCATTTCGTTTTCCTCACCTCAAGCTGGACGCTTAAATATTTTGTTGATGGAGCCCTTGCGGTTGGTATTTTTGTCTCACATTTTAATGGTGAAACCCTACCGCATTTTCCTCAATGTACCACGACTTGACTGGTACAGATAAGCTGAGAACACAGTATCCACTTCCTTGCCTTTGATAACTTTACTTGAAGGTATTCGTCACAGCTGGTGCTGTTTTATATGTCCGTGTATTTCTCCTCCATGGACGATTCTGGCTAAGAGCGTGAAAGTTACTCTCTGAGTCACTAACTAGTTAACAATCTATCAAGCTCTTGCTAAACAGCTGACCGTCTAAGCGGCTGACCAGCTAAACGGCTATTCAACTGGACAGAATGATTGACATTCTGACCGAATCGGCAGGCAACTGACCGTCCGGTTAACTGAATAGGAGGAGGAGAAGGAGAGAAAGGAAAAGCAGGGATGTTAAACAGTCTAGAAGGACCGGTGTGCTACCCTACACAGGGGGAAGGGATGGGGGAGATATAAAGATAGAGAGAGAGGGAGGAGAGCACGCACGCACAAAAAGTCACACACACAATGCTAACGTCGTTAGTCTATAACCGGCGGTGCTTTTCGAAGTTATTGCCTGGATGAATAACACTATAGTATGAAATATTAGAAGTTAATGATTTATGCCTCTTTGTGTGTATTTGTGTGATATCGTAGTTTAGCTTGTTACAGCAACCTTTTGGTGTACGTAAGCAAGAAGAACAGGATGTGTTCAGTGCGCTACAGAAGCGCCGATCATTTGGACAAATTTTCTAGGCTGTTCTGGCTCTCCAGAGGAGACGCAAATCCTAAACCACTGCTTGCATACATTCCTACGAATTGTAATGATGATAACGATAGTTGCATGAGCATGATAATAGTGCATCCACGTTACCTTTAGGTAAGGTTAGGAAGCTCCAACTGAAAGTGAGAGAGAAACAAGGAGGGAAGGACCCTAACCAACGACGTGCCCTGGTGCCTGCCCTACACTTGGGGACGGAAATATGAAAGAGAGAGCGAGAGGGAAGGAAGGAAGGAAAGGCCGGGAGCTTAAACGCGTACGTCCGGTTTGCTACCCTGCACTGAGTGAAAAGGAGAAAAAGAACGAAATAAAAAATAGACGGCAGTAAGCGTATGCACCCTTGAAGGCGCCCATCAGAGTTTCCAAGCGGTTCTTATAGCAGTAAAGGAGTTACATGAAATTTTGACATTTCATTAATCTCAAACAAGAGAAGAAATACAAAAGAAAACAGGTAGAAGTGCTACGTGTTCTTTCATTTTTCTTTCGTTTTTTTTTAATCCGTATTTATCTTTGAGCACTGGAGATACGTGAAGCTACAAGCTGCCGTATGATACCTGCCGGCGTTTAAGTACACAAAAAATACGTTCTTTGCTTTCTGCATCGTCGACGCGTGCAGCCATGGTCCAAAAGTACTGGCTTCCGAAAACGGTTTCCAGTCCAACTGATTCATTGCTGTCCGGAGAAAGGTGGCGCTGGATGTCATACCGAGTACAAACGCGCAGTGGGGGGTTCAGTGGTCCCTTCAGTCCTGCAGGAGACGCATTTAGGTGTGTCCGCCATTCTTCTTCTCATTCGGCTGTATTGATCCAGCCATTTCCCCCTAAAACTTCCTGCAGCTCACGTGGTATTGCAGCACTGCCTCCGAGATGGGCCACGTTTGACAAAGCGACTATGTCGTGTGATAACGTCATCATGTGACGTCGCATTATGTGACGTCATTGCGTGATGACGATTTTCGCGTCACTTCGTGTTGACGCCAAAGCCACTGCTGGTCAGTTTTCGTGTACGACGAGGCATCTAATGCTTTCGCCTTAATAACCATGCATTACAACAGAAAAGCCCTGGTGGCAGTTCACAGATCGTAAAGGAGGCTCGATTTCGCGTAAGCGACATTATCGAAACCTGGGCAACGACACACAACTTTGTGTAGAAGCCTGAGAAACAAAATAATGTCATGAAGTGTCACTTCTTAATGCTGGTATCGAATCCATTCGAGTTCATTTACTGTCGAACCAGGCCGCGTCGTAAATCCTCATCGATTCACGGCGCCTGACCTCATTCTGCCCAATATTGCAAGAAACTCTGCGCGTTTCAAAATGCAACTCGAAGCTTCTCCAACCGTCAACGTTGTTCGCTAAGAGCCTCCACTTAGAGGTGTAGTGAATATAGTACAACGGTTATAACGACGGCTTCTCGGCCCATCCCGCCGCCATGGCGACCGTTCCTCGCCTCAGCCTCTGCACCTGAAGCGGCCCTTCAACAACGGATGGCTGTCATTCTCTTGCTTCTTCGAAGAGGCACCGCTATTCGCAGAGCTTCTCCTTCTTTCCCCTGTCTTCTTCCTCCCATTTTCATTAGCGACCAAAAAGGGGAGAAGCGGCCGGCGACGAAGGTATTAAGCAAAGCGGGATGCCAGCCTCGACGGCCCCTTTCCATAAGCCTCTTAAAAGTTTTACCCTCCCTGCCTATTGGAAGAAAGGCCTGGCTCACTTGTCCGTAGACTCTGACGAAACAGAGAGGCTAGCAGGCAAAGTGCTCGGCCGCCGGCGCCGTCAACGACATCGTCTTGTTCCTCCCATCGTTCACTTTCTGTCTCTTATTATCTTATCTTTGTTTGCTATCTCTCGGTCTTTTTCTTCAAAGCCGACTAGTTTGCCAACAGCCTCAGCCAAACGAAAGAGCACTCAAGAAGTAATGTCAGAGTGGTGCTAACCGTTCATGTATAGTATAGAAAGTGCGTTCGGGACGCCCCGCCCCCCTCTTACGTTGAATGGGCGCAGTTTATCGCAACGCGAATTATTGAATGAGCGTTAATAGAATCTTGAACAACGCGTGGTGTAGCGTTCTTTCTTTTACCTTCGTACGTTTCCTGGCATAGCGAGTCGTCTACTGTGCGACCTGTTCAGTAAGCAAATTCAGCGTTCCTTTATTTCCCGTTTAGACACTCGTGTTCTCTCTCTCAGGACACATTCGCTCTCTCTCCTTCTCTCTCCCTCTCTCTCTTGCTTAGGTAACCTAGCAGTAGCGCTCCTTTCGACAGACAGGTTTAGCATACTTCATTTCTTAGCTTTCTTGACTGGCGAGGCGACCTTAGAACTGGGCTTTATGTCGTCGCGGAGCAATTTAGAAGGACGCACCTGTTAAGGCTTTTTTAGAGTTTTCCGCCAGCTCTAGCAAAAAAACAAAACTCTTAGCGAACCTCTAGCGGATCTCCTGCACGCCTTTTAGCTGAGACAGACTTTATACGACCCGGTCGAATGCTAACGGGAACTCTTTGCGGACAGCGTGGCATTCTAGTTGATTTCGAGCAAACATTGAACTTCCGCTATTGTAAGCAAACGTATAAAAAAAAGAAACCTTTTGTCAAGTTCCGGAACGTTCGAAGCGCTCCTTTGGCTTTCTGTTTTTCCGTACCGTCGCGCTATTTGCGATGACTGTAGTGTAAAAAAAAAGAAAGAAATCTAGCCCTTCATACCACCCTTTAGCTGAATGTCTACAAGAAAAGAGTATACCACGGGTTTTCTGCAGCGCCCGTCTTTTTTCCTGTACTTTTTAGATGCCCTGTCATCCTATTTCTTCCTTCCCCGGATCTTCTTCAGCAAAGTGCCCGGCTATTCCGTGAATTTAACTAACGAAAGTCATTTTCGGCGTGATGAACGAAATAACCACAGACGTATTGGACCCCGTGTTGTTTTGCTACTCAGGTGTTCACGTTGCTTCCGCTCCTCATAAACGAGACTTCACGTTGAAACATAGATGATTTGAGAAGGTCCTAAATAATTTTAATTCGCTCTGTAAAACGGTATAGGACTGATCTTGTTTGTACGTCATGATGACTGCAAAAAAGCGCGAAAAACGAACGCAAACAAAGAACAGACAGGACCAAGCGCCGCCTACCAACAATGCGTTTATTTGTGTGAAAATGAGTATGTAGGCTTTTCACAGGAGAGGGGAGGAGAAGGTCTTTGAAAACACGCATGCGCCCTACCGTATCTAGAACATGAGCTTAACGGAGCAGATAGTTTATCACTTTGTTGGTTAAAGCTTCTGAAGGTGAACTGACGCATGCTGACCCAAGGCAATGCATGACGACGGCTTCATAAATCTCAAAAATAAAGTTTCGTCTCTCTCTCTCTCTGGAGTTTGGGAATCGCGATATCTGCGAGCGATGCACGTCTAGTGAAAATGGGGGCTACAAGCGCACCTAGCGCAATGGATCGCCAAATTGCTGCCGGTCTTCGCTTGACAAGAAAATATAAGCAGAAGCACTGGCGCTCACTTTCCCATCCTGGCCGTCCAGCGCGCCCGTGATCGGGCCGGCAGGCTGGACCTGTCGGTCCCGTCGTAGGATTAGCCGGGTGCGCGTTTTCTCGCGTTTTGCTGGACTCAGCAGAAGCTTATTCACTGACTCACTCACTCCTCACTACGAGACCTCACTCACTCACTCACACTCACTCACTCACTCACTCACTCCTCACATCACTCACTCACTCACTCACTCAATCACTCACTCACTCACTCAATCACTCACTCACTCACACTCACTCACTCACTCACTCACTCACTCACATCACCATCACTCAATCACTCACTCACTCACTCACTCACTCACTCACTCCACTCACTCACTCACTCACTCACTCACTCACTCACTCACCTCACTCACTCACTCACTCACTCACTCACTCACTCACTCACTCACTCACTCACTCACTCACTCACTCACTCACAGACAGGCCTGCCACAGTGGAAAAAGAGCAATTCAGTGACCTACTGCACTTTTGACAGTCTACGTCGCAAAGCATTACAAGCACTCGCTGATCTTTTTAAAGCTACCTGCATCTGACTGGATTAGAGCTGTAGGTATATAAACGTACGGAGACAAATGTAGGATATTCTAAGCCAAGTGAAACAAGACGTTGTCAGATGCGTCGTGGTTACAGCCACCTCGTCCAGCGGTTCACTTCAGTCTCATTTTTGTGGAGATATCGATTTGCTACGCGAAAACAATGAAATGCTAGTTCTAAACACGAAAACAGGCGTCATTTTGTACGCGGCAATAACGTTCCCGAAAAAACATAGAGAACAAAAAGGACCCACAAGACTTCCATGCTACCCTGATTTAAAGCAATCTAAGGTGTATTTTGCCTCCATTATTTAGTGTTTCATAACTTAGTATTCTTAACCTCGTATGGTGACGCGTAGATTTTTCTTCGCGTTGCCGTCAAATCCTGATTCAGACAGGTCACGCAGACTCGACGCACTAAGCAAATCAAACAGTAGCGCACGTTTCGTCATCGTTACGACTAACCCTGCCCCGCCCTGCCATCCCCTTAGTTTCCCTTTCTTCGTTCCAACTACGTAAATCCCGGAAGACCCATGCAACGTCAACTAGTGCTCGTTCCCTACCTCGTAAAAAGTTGAACTGCCAGCCACAACCATAGAGTAAGTCCCTCCTGCTTTGCACCCTCCGCTGATACAACGACGGAACGACCTCAGTGTGTAAACCTCCTCCCTCTTCGCCTGTGTCGTGCCCTCCGAGAAAGTCGACGCGACGCTAGAACGCGGAAAGAGCCGTTTGTCAACTGGCACAGGAAGACAGCCACGTCGGCACGAGTCACCCGTAAAGGTCTCTTTCGCGCGGAGCCCTGCGTCGCTGATAAGGCGAAGCGAAGGAAACGGCGAGGGAAACACACACACACACACACACACACACACACACACACACACACACACACACACACACACACACACACACACACACACACACACACACACACACACACACACACACACACACACACACACACACACACACACACACACACACACACACACGCACGCACGCACGCACGCACGCACGCACACACACACACACACACACACACACACACACACACACACACACACACACACACACACACACACCTAGCTTCTCCGAGCCACGTGCTAGCCTTACAGAAAAGCCCGCTTGGAAGAAGGGGTAAAGAGTGGAAGGGGTGGGGGAGCACGCGGGCACGCTGACGGACGGGGTAGGAAGAGAGATGCGGCGCGCATGGACCAGCACGACGACGCAAAGCGGGCGACATCGAGGAGGAGGGGGGGTGTCGGGGTCGTAGTCCGCGCACGCGAGGCGGGAAGTGTGGGGTCATTAGAAAGCCTCAAGTCGCAAAGCAAGCTGATGTTGGCGGCGGCGGAAAGCAAGCAAGTGGAACGCTCACACACACAGACACACACAGCTGCTCAACTAAGAGAGGACGGCGGACGCGACCAGGAGTCGGCGGAGGACGGGGAGGAAAGAAAGACGAGGGACCACATCTTGCCTCCGGGTGGAGACCAAAAAGGCGAAGCGCAGCAGTCATTTAATTATACACGCTGGTCGTCAGGGGCTCGCGTGCGTCGTAGTTGCCGTCGTCCCAGGGCGTTCATTAGGCGAGGCGCGGCGTTGTCCACGCTCTCAAGGAAGAAGACGCTTTTAGCGTTGCACCCCCCCCCCCCCCTAACGCCGTGCCTCCTGTACCTTCCTGCTCCCCTCCGAAAGTGTACGTCGCGCGTCGTTGGAGAAGCGTGAAATCTTTCAGCACCGCGTGCTTCTCGGAAAAGTAACGGAAAGGGAGAGGAGTACAAGAGGGTGCCGTTCGAGCGGAGAAACCGAAAGGCAGTGGCAAAGGTCGAACGCCGCCCCCCTTTCTTCTGCAACTCCAAGCCGCTTTCGCTTGGTAGAATAACGAAGTGCGCCAAAAAAATGAGGGCTGCGCGTGCTCTCGTTGCTAGTGGTCGCCGAGGCGGCACGATGTACCTGGCGGCTTTTTATTTACGCTTAAGTGAACTGTCGAAACGGTCGATAATTGTTGGTGAAAAGAGGGGGGCGGGGGGACGCCGCGAGAGAGGCTTTTATTGAGGGTTGACGTGGTTAGTAAGAGTTTCCGCAGGACGCATATTGAATGCCGGGCGAGTGGACGCTCCCCTACGGGCTGAAACACAACGTCGTCAATTTTTGCATACACTACCTTCTATTCTTCTTCCGTCATTGTCATCATCATCATTATTTACCTTAGGCATTCTAGAGTGGCAGGTAAGAGGAAGCTAGCACGATCCAACAACCTCCCTCTATTTCATGCTCTAAAAATCGCATTGTGTTTTATTGCACTTTATTTACTGACACAATGGCAACTGACATCCTTTTACATCTTTTTCTTCTACATCGCAATTTTTTTGATGGTTAACATGCATACATTCACATTGTGTATAACAAAGAAAAACGAGCCCTTAAAATCAACACTTCTTTCCTTCATTCATAGCAAGGGTCTCGTTCTGGCAGACTTGGTGCTTTCAGGTGGTATGCGAGGGATTATTGGTCAGCTGCCAGCTCGTAATAAGTTCACGTGCTACGTGACGCCAACAGGCAGAAAAAAGTGTTCCACACTCGCCGTCATGGCTATTGGCGGCGCTGACTGACGCTCCCACGTTTAAAATGTACGTATATACCCTATAAAGTGGACGGGGGGATGGCCGCCGAGGTAGCTCAGTTGGTAGAGCATCGAACGCGTTATTCGAAGGTCGCAGGTTCGGTCCCTGCCCGCGGCAAGTTATCTTTTCGTCCACTTTTCTTTCTTCCCATTTACCTTACATTTACTACTAATAACATTTCCTATACTTTCCCTCGCATTATTATCTGTTAGTCATTAATATTGTGTATAACAAAGAAAAACGAGCCCATAAAATCAGCACTTCTTTCCTTCATTCACACGTAAGAGTATCATGTTAAGCTACTGCAAAGGCTGCACCCCCTTAAGCCGGAATGCGTAACATGAAGCGCGCTTTACAGGA
Organism: Rhipicephalus sanguineus; assembly: GCF_013339695.2. Classification (NCBI taxonomy): domain Eukaryota; kingdom Metazoa; phylum Arthropoda; class Arachnida; order Ixodida; family Ixodidae; genus Rhipicephalus; species Rhipicephalus sanguineus. The sequence goes on along the minus strand of NC_051186.1, from coordinate 37,158,892 downwards.
GAAGAATTCAGGATTAGCAACGACTTTTTCTTGTCGAAGAGAATGATTTGACGACGATTCGTGTGCAAATTTCTGCGCGAAAAAAGGGTAGTAAAGACAACCAAAGCCTGCGAAAGCAAAAAAAAAACTTGGAGGCCGCTTGAGCTTCGCCTTCAAGAATAGAACGCGATAGCGTAGTCGGACCTCGTGCGCATCGCCGTCTCAAATTCTAGCCTAGCTTCGGTTCTCGGTGCATGCCTCAACCATGCCGTAAGGAAACAAACGACTGGGCGCGTAAAATTGGCCGCTTCAAAGTATCCTAGAATGCCTACTGCAAGTACAGTTAAGTGCCGGCTACGCCATAATTCTTCCTTTCGCGAATCATCGAAGGACCCGCGACGCGTCCGTAAGACAACACGCGAACTTATGCAGCTGCTCACTTTGTTGGTGCTTTTGCAGCCGATGATGATAAAATATGTCTGAGCGCTTCGTAATGGGAGGGCCTTTAAAACGCCTACTCGTTGCGCAATTCACGTGTTTTGATGCCTGGTGCGACTCTATGTACGCGTCTGCTACTCAATATTATATGCGTTAAGGAGACTCCTTCCACTGCATGGCATTCATATAGTGTTCTTTTTCCGAATCAAATTCAAGAAATAGCGTAGCTCTGTGGAAAAATACCTGGGCTTGCCGCGAAGACGGCCTGGGCTCGATTCTCACTCAGACCCGAAGGTTTTTATAATTTATTTTCTTTTCATCTGTCTCGATTTTTCGATCATGGACAAGATTATGATTTTTCGCTCACAGCAAACGAAGCCGACACCGACGCCGACACCGACGCCGACACCGGAATTTCTGTGAAACGAGCTCTTTAACGTAATCGCGTTAAATTAGGGGAAGTGTAATGCAGGCAAGGTAATAAATGATGCGCCCAGTCTGAAGCACTATATTGCGAGAGAGGAAGAGAGAGAGACGTATTTTAACAGGAAAGATTAGAGGTCTGCATGAACTACCGAGTTCTAGCTACAGTGTTGGTGTCAGCACGGAATACAGAAATGGGGAATGGAAGTGAAGAAGATAAGGAGAGAAAATCACACGCATATGAATACACAAAACTGGGAGCAGTTGTTGGAGTCGCATGAGCAGTTTATATTCTCCCATAAGCTTCACCATGACTGCTACCGTGTGATCTACGTGTCACGCTTGTTTTGTATGCAGTGACCAAACCCGGAGTGGGGCCCATAATGGTGGACTATGTGAATAAACATTAAACACGATTCCAGCAGATTTCACAAAAAAATCTAGTGCTCCTTTTGAAAACCATATTACATGTTATTTCTATCGGATTATATTTCTGCTCCTATATTCCTACAGAAGCTGATGAACAGGGTATTTACTAAGACTTATCAACTGTAGCCTGTTGTATAAGAAAATCACACAAGTATACGTAAGAAATCTTTGTGTGAATTAAATTACGCTTAACAAACCTGTCGACGCTGAAGTATTGTTGCGTTATTTTCATATCAACATTCTTCCAGGAAGAAACTACGCTTTTATCATTATCCTGAAACAACGATCGGTTACCCCTTGAAGCCTTTGCGCCCGCGTGGAACCAAGCAATACACCGTTCAGCACACAGCGAAATCCCAAGGGGGAGCAGCCGGTCACTCTCCGTAGCCTTGTGTACAAGAACAAACTCACCTTCCACCCTCAAGGGGCATCGCCAAAGCTCCCTCGCCGGTCCGGCTACAAACAGCCGATTATTCGACGGCTGAATTAATAACAAATCCGTGATTATTCCAAGCGTACACCCCTCCTCCTCATCTTTTATTGTTCAACCGCTTCAATCTGCTAAAGAGCCGTCGTTCCAAAAACTCTTTCTTTCTTTCTGCACCAAGAAAACAATCTGTACAACGTTTGAGCCTTTTCGCCGCCCACGTGTTTGAGAACACCGAGAAAAAGGCACCGTGAAACTGCAAACAAACAATCCAGCAACCCCCGCAGGATATGGCAGGCTGTCTTGTTTGTTTGCTTGTGTCATCGTTCCCTGATTCTTCCTGCTTCTTCTTCTTCTTAATCTGACGTCCTTTCAAGCTTTTTTTTTTTGCGGCACTTGTTGCTTGTTTACGCATCACCATGTTTGCTGTCGGTGCTTCGGCAGACTCCCATTAACAACAGCAGCAACAACATCAAGAGCAAAGGTCTGAGGTAGAAGGGAGGCAGGATGGGACCGGTTAGAAATCATCTTCCTTACGCCTCGGGGCAGACTCACAAGAACAAGAACTCCAGCGAGGAACCAAAAAAAACAAGAACAAAACAAACGAACGGTAAACGCAAGATGCTCCGAGGGACGGGAGTAGTCGCCGTTATAAGCGCATTAACCTCATACCTCGCCTTCATCTTATTGCACGCTCGTTTTCCACGACGAGCATAAATTAATCTCCCTTCATGTTCTTTTCTTCTTCTTTTTCCTTTTTTTCCTGCACTGATTTCGCTCGAGCTTTCTCTTTTTCGCTCTCCTACTCGTTCTCATACTTCTCCTTTCTCTTATCCTCATATCTCTTCTCTTTTTCTAGTCTCACAGCAAGGACGGATGGCAGGTATTGGCCGCGAATGCTACCAGGAGAGAGTGTTGCTAGGATGAGGTGCATAAAAAAATACATACGGGGTCTCCAGTTCAGAGAGGAAGCGTTACGGTTGGCAACGGTTTATGCTACGCATGGCTGTTCGCGAGAAAGGTATAACTCTGTGTGTTGATGCGGAGCACGAGGCCTCCCCATTAGGGCAAACAAAGCGATAATTAATTGCACGTCGATGCTGCTTTTGGACTCCGTTTTTTTTAGAGGCATGCTAACCTCCCGAAAAGCGCACCTCGATGCCCATTACAAGTTAGACATTCTCCACTTTTCCTTTTTTTTTTACTTTCTCGTCCGTTCTGCGATTGTCGCTAAAAAGAAAATAAAAGCAAAGTGTTTGTTTATTTTTCTTAATTGCGGCTGCCCTCCGTGTCCTTTTTGTCTCGTAAATGCGATGGTCATGTCGCCTACTTTTCTCGACTGTATCGCGTTTTTCTAAGCAATAAAAAAAAACACCAAAATAGCTCCGAAAACCGAAGTTTATGGATTGCAGGATCAAAAAAGGGCTCAGGGCTACTCGATGCAAAAGAGCGTGCGCCGCATTAATACCATCGCTGAACGGGCATACCAAACTTTCAATTTTTAGAGTTTTTCGTTTATACTTTAAAAGAAAACGGGATTCGACGATCTGCAGTCGCTTTGAAGAGCATAGAAAACTGCGTAGATGGTCTTCTTTCCTTTTTTACGACTACTGCAGCATAAACATGAGTATATGGTCTTCTTTTTTTTTTCACGGCTACTACAACATCCATAACATCAGCAGCAACACCGACGTCAACATCGTTAGCATCGCCTCTTTTTCGTTCACCGCCGCTAATGCGAGCTTACAATCTTTCAAGCGAGAGTGTTTCTTTGTTATTATTAATATTCCTACGCGAAACAAAAATGTGTCTTGTTTTTATTTTGCCGCGAGCCGCGCTGCCAGTTCGCGACCGGAAAAAAACAACAACCACGTAAGTCGAGAGTGATGTTACCAGAGTTAGGTCGAAAAAACGATAACTCCACCGATGCGAGAACGCTGTGCGCTTTAGAATGTCACGGAGTTGTCGCTTTTAGGGGTGGGGAGTTTGGGGTGGGGTGGGGGGGGGCGTGTAATAATAACGGTGGATTAAAAGCAGACTTTAGCGATGAAATGTCGGGAGGGAAGAGGGGAGGTGTAGTCAGGAAGAGCGTTTTATTGTAGTTGCTTACGGGCCGTACGCCCCATCGTCATCTTGCTATTTTTGGGTAAGTAGAGGAAAAGAAGGGAAAAATTTTGCTCCTGCGTTGCAGGGTCCAACAGAATGGCCTATAGACAGCCCTAACATTGAAAATCCCCCTTAATGAAGGTAATGTTATTAGGGTACCGGTTCGCAAACAAGCTCTCCGCGGCTCGACGTCTTTTGAAAACGAAAACAAAACGCTAACAACAAGAACAAAAAAAAAAGAAAACTCGGTAAATGTTGCTCGCCGGCTAGCGATTATGAAGCGCGTCGTAAAAGAGAGATTTTAAAAAGTCCACACTCGCTGAAGTATCGCACGCGTATAGGGCGAGAGCGTGGTATCTCCTTCTTTTCTTTTTTGCTATTTGATTTACGAACAGGAAGTCATTTTTGCTTTATGTTCGCAAAGAAAAAGTTATGACCTTCAAGGAATAATATCAGCACTATGACGTGCGTTTCGATATATCTCGGAATCTCAGGTAAGGAGATTTGAATGGATGACTTGGGAGGCTAGAATCGATAAACAAGCAATGCTTTGCGACGCTTTCCACTTAGCAGATGTTTTATTCTGTTCAATTCCCTCGGTGGTACCATTGGTGTACCTGGATTTCCACACTTTTAAAGCCGCACACACGAGCGGTTGCGTAACATATTCATCTCGAATGAAACAGGACGCAAGCGGAACTGTATTGAAGCAGTTTAAGCGGATTATTGGCATCATGCAATGTTAAACTCCGTAATAACTTTGGTTTAAATCGACGCGCCGTGTCTCGAACGGCGACGCGTCAGATTTCAACCAACCGGCAAGTTTTCGGAACGCGGCTACAAAATTAAAATTGAGCGTTATCCTTTACACCGGAGCTTTTCGTTATGCCGCGTGGTGTGATCCGAAAACTCGGCCTAGCTTGCAATAGCGTAGTAAAGGCAAGATAGACTTAGATAAGCCCAGGTATGTCGAGATAAGCATATCGTAGCCACTTGTATAGTATAGTATAGTATAGTATAGTATAGTATAGTATAGTATAGTATAGTATAGTATAGTATAGTATAGTATAGTATAGTATAGTATAGTATAGTATGGTATAGTATAGTATAGTATACTATAGTATAGTATAGTATAGTATAGTATAGTGTAGTATAGTAAGGGGTCATAGGGAAGTGAGGGTGATGCGGAGGGAAAGTAGGTGGGGAACGCCACTAGCTCCGCTCTTTCCTGTCTTCGCACAACTATTGCGTAGCTGCCCCAATTTCTTTTTTTTTTTTTTTGTCGCTACGTTCCTACCTGAACGCTGCTGGAATCGAACACAAGACCTATGGCCTAATTATCATTACTCCACAGCCACTGATTCAACCAGTAATGCTCGAAAAACTGCATCCTATTGTTTGCTTTTTCCTTATGTCTTCATCAGAACGGCGGCCGAAATCGAACCCGCAACCTATTGTGCTAATTATTATTACGCCACAGCACTTGAGCCGCTCGGGTGAGTTCGACTTCATAACTTGACAGGAGCCGTATGGCTGAGATAGGAAGCGTAAGGAACTAATGTACGACGCAAGGCTGTCTGAAGCGCGGACGGGGATGGAGGCGAAGCGAGGCGGCCGGCATAACGGCCACGGCTAATTGACGTCTATGTCCGAAGAGGGCACCTCTCCAGAGTGACGTGCTTCTTGGTGGACTCCTGCGCGTACTCGTTCGGTTGTCCTCGTAAAAGCTTCCCCGCGAGCGCCGTCGAGGGCGAACCGTCCGCAAGACACGAGAGCCATAGGGTTTAGGGCAGGAGAAGATTGGGAAGGGGAGGGTGGCGAGCAGTTGTAAAGGTTCTCGGGGACACGAGACGAATCTCGAAATGGACGCTTGTCGGCCATTTGGAATCGGCCAACGTGTCTGTCTCTCTCTCTCTCCCTTCTCCAAAACGATCACGACAAGAAAGAGAGAGAGAGAGTGAGTGTCTGTCTGTATGTGTGTGTGTTTGTGTATCTATGTGCCTGTATCTGTGTGTGTGTCTGTGTATGTGTTTCGAAGATGGGGCGACAGCAGACTTGCTGCGTGTACGGGATTTTCCTCCGAGGAAGACAGGTGGAAAGAGAGAACTAGGCCATCAAAAAAATGTGAGTTCTTCACCTGACAGGCGGGCCCCGCTTTTACGACACTCTCCTGTCCCGGAGACGACGAGTTTTCGCGAAGTTGGGGACTCGTTTGTCATGGCGATATGGCCGGCCATGTCTCGCTCCTGTTCTGGAACTCTGACTCCCTCTCAGTCTCGTTCTCGCTGTCTAGCGTAGAACGTGAGACGATCTAAGGCTTTCAGTTGGTTGAGTTGGATCTGGCAGGCAGAAGTGGAAAGTATAATAAGCTGTTCGCTATCGCTTTTCCTACTCTCCTTTGCGTCATCACGAAGTTGAAGTGCGTGACATGTGAATTGCTTCGCCCAGAAGCTTGTTAGTGTAAGAACGGGAAGTGACCCGTAATCAGGATACATGTCTTAGTGAGCGTAGAGTGGCTTAAAAAGACAAATTGTTGTCGTAAAACCAGGCAAGAAGATAACTTCGCTAACTAAGCGCATAACCACACCGCGTTTATTAGTATATGGTAGATAATCTGGCAATATGTGGGGTGCTGACTGCAAGGGCTGGTAGTTATTGATGCACAGCTGCCCTTGTAACCGCACATCAATAACTACCATATGCATACTATATGTATGCGTCGTAAATCACGCGTAGTGCAAGAGTCGCGCGAAAAGCAGCTGCAGTGACATATGAAACTAGAGGTTAACGCTGCTGACGCCAACGGCGAAATGAAGGCTGTGCTTTTGAGCAACAGTTCCGAAAGAAGTGCTGTTGCGGCAAGAACAATATGCAGGAGTTTGAGTGGCAGTCTAGAAGGTCTTTGGGTACTCGCCCATGTCCTTAGGTCAGCATTTCGCGCCTACACTTCATCAGTGACTTCATCAGAGCGCCATATGCTAGACATTAATCCTTCCACTTGATGCTACAGGCACTATCACTTGTGAGTATGTAGAGTATGAAACGAACACGTTAACGGACAAAAAGGTGTGGTGTCGTATTTGTTGCGCGTGTATCTATGCCTTTACTCTGGCAGTTCAATTACATAACGAAAATTCGCAGGGTCCCTTATGCATTCACCTAAGACAACTCGAAGGCGAAAGCCATCTTCATTTTCTTCGCAGTTGATGAAATGATCCTGCCCCGCCACCCACCGAAAGCTTTCCGCACCTAACGTGGTTTTGCACTCCCTCCAAGATCGGAGGCACCTCGCCAGGTTTTGCACTGCCTCCGTGGTCGGCCCACCTTTGACCAAGCGATGATGTCACTTGATGACGTCATCATGTGACGGCACAATGACGTCTCAATTTTTGGCTATCTATGACGCCATGGAGACTTCATATGGTGACGTCATCACGTGATGATGATTTTTTGCATCACTCGTGTTGACGCCGCCGACGCGGGACGCCGGTCAATTTTCGCGTGTGATTAGGCATCTACGGCTTTCGCCTTAAAAACAAAAGCAGAAGTTGGCTTTGCCCCTTGAAGGATCGTATTGCAAAATAGCCAGCTTTACGGGGTCTTTACAAACAGCGAAAACGCGTGCGTTTAGGCACTTAGCAAGGGTAAGAGGCACACGTGTGCAAGAGCAAAACATAATTTATTTATGGTCACACGAAATACCGCGCAGCGCGCATGGCTAAGAACAATATTGTAGGTAAATAAACGTGCTTATTAAAAATTACGGTGCCCAAGATGGAAGAAAAGCGTCAAAACAATGTCGCCGGTGAAAAAAACAGAAACGAGTGTGGATCATGCTTCCCCATTCCCCACGTTTTTGAGGAAGCCTGCATGCCATGGCCGTTAATGTTGTCTAGTTTGCGTAGGACAAGTGAGTCTATTCTGCGACGCAGCTCAGCGAAACCACTCAAGAAAAGCAAGATACTGCAACGCGCTTCAATGTGGAGAACCTGAAAAACATCTCCTCCCGCACCCCCCCCCCCCTCACTCCCTACCCCTATCCTCCTGCGCGCCCCGTTGACGAGCGAGCCTGGGAGCTCTAATTATCGAAAAGGTCTCCTCTCCTAGTCGACACTAACAACCTCTTCTTCGCCGTTCAAGAGGAAGCGAGCGCGCACATTTCCGTCTCCCCAAGAACGACTCCGCGAGTGAGAATGCGCGAGCGGATGCGTTCGATGCTTTCTCTGCGGAGGCACCCGCGTCTGGAGTAATTAGTAACTGGGCGAAGAACACAAACCAGCCTTCTTGCCTCCTTCCCAACCTCTTTTCCCTTCTCCTTATACCCTACGAGCAGTCCATTCCGTTTATCTGAAGTACCTGCACCGGTATCGTTAGGCGGGCATGTGGCTTTCTTAACGGTGGCCTAGAGCACGATTGGTACACGACGTTGAGACTGCCCAATATATCGATCGCGACAGAACACAAATGCTTACTGAAAAACCAAAAAGACGCGTACCATCAAGGAAAAAAGTAAGGACAGGACAGAAAGGGCGTCACTCGCAACTAACTTTATTCCCAGAACATCAGCATTATATATAACCACAGCGACCCTGCGCGCGCACATCGCCTCACAAGCTCGTCAAAAAACCCGCGATAACAAGATTAACTAATCGAAAAATGAATCGATGAAACTAAATTCACCCCCACGCAGAGCAACAGATGTGTACCTAACACAGCATTCTTTCTTCTTTCTAATATAGTATGCTTCCATAATTTCACGCGCTAAGACATCGTTACTCTTTCCAAGAACGGAAACACTGGCAAACCCAGGCTCACACTTGCAGGAACCACAATGCACAGGCAAATGTGCTGAAAGTTTATTTTTCACCGAAAGTTCGTGCTCCCTCATCCTGTCGTTTATGCACCGGCCTGTTTGGCCGATATATACCCTACCGCAACTAAGCGGGATCTCGTACACCACGCCAACTGAGCAGGCGACAAAAGGCCTTGCGTGCCTCTTCCCACACGGGGAGGGCCTCGGTGCAGAAGAAATGCGTGGGCACAGGCTAGCCAACTTGCGGGGCGCCGAGAACACCAAGGGTACCTTGTACCTGTTGGCCACATTCTTAAGGTTGTGAGCAACCTTGTGCACATATGGCATAACCATGGGCCTTTTTTCCATCGGCTGCCTATTTCTTCTCGATCCCTTCAGTTTCTGAAGGAGGGTTTCCGAGACTGCAACAACGACAGAACCAGGGTAGCCGGCTGAATACAGCCTCGTGACCTGATTATTAAAACTTTCCTGCATTAGATGAGGGCAAGATTTCACGAGCGCTCCTTCCAGGCGTGGGGGTGAATTTAGTTTCATCGATTCATTTTTCGATTAGTTAATCTTGTTATCGCGGGTTTTTTGACGAGCTTGTGAGGCGATGTGCGCGCGCAGGGTCGCTGTGGTTATATATGATGCTGATGTTCTGGGAATAAAGTTAGTTGCGAGTGACGCCCTTTCTGTCCTGTCCTTACTTTTTTCCTTGATGGTACGCGTCTTTTTGGTTTTTCAATAAGCATGTACCAACTAGCCCAACAAAAAGTTCTATTAAGAACACAAATGGTCTGAGGAGCGTACGAAGGACAAGATAGATAGATAGATAGATAGATAGATAGATAGATAGATAGATAGATAGATAGATAGATAGATAGATAGATAGATAGATAGATAGATAGATAGATAGATAGATAGATAGATAGATAGATAGATAGATAGATAGATAGATAGATAGATAGATAGATAGATAGATAGATAGATAGATAGATAGATAGATAGATAGATAGATAGATAGATAGATAGATAGATAGATAGATAGATAGATAGATAGATAGATAGATAGATAGATAGATAGATAGATAGATAGATAGATAGATAGATAGATAGATAGATAGATAGATAGATAGATAGATAGATAGATAGATAGATAGATAGATAGATTAAAAGAAATAAAAATTGTTCCCACGAGTTGAATGCCACGTCGAGCCTTCAAGAGCCTACGCTAACAACCCAACGAAAAGGAATTGAAGTCAGACGTCATAAGGGCTTCATCTAGACTGTTTATTCATTATACTTAGACAAAAGAAGAGAATTGAAGCAGATTGTTAGAAAGGAAGTCCACCAAGGTTAGCTCGTAACTATAGAGCAATAGAGAACTTACACCAGGAGCGACCGTGAGGTTGCAGAAAGTAACCGTCACTACTCGTCCATCTAACTAGTTCATTCAACGCTTTCAAACTATTCCTGCACAGTTTTTCCGAGATAGCTGTAAAATTTTGCACGCTGCAACAATCTTCAAAAAAAAAACACAGATCGTTCAGGAAGCATTTCCAAGCTTGTCAACTCTTGCAGAGGTGGGAGAGACAATGAATTTGACGAAAGAGTTCCTTTTCTATAACCTCAATGCTTAGGGCTTTCAAAGCCCCCAGCACAGAATTCTGCGAGCTATAGCGTAATGGTAAGGCTTGCGGGGAATACAACAACGGGGATCCCGATCGCAGAGGAGGAGGAGGAGGAGGAGGAGGAGGAGGAGGAGAGGTTGAGGAAAGGAAACCAGCCAGAACACTGTCACTTGCAACCACCCCATTCCACTCTCTCCTCAACTCCTGGGATGAGCGAGACAAGGAACACGTCAAAGAGAGTTCCTCTTCTATAGACTCGATATTGAATGCTCGCAAATCCCTAAGCGTAGGAGTATGCTAGCTGTAGTTTAGTACACAGTAGGGCTTGCGGCTAACGGAACAAGGGAGACGCCGATTCGCCTCGAAGTTTCGCCGAGGAAACCTGCCACTTGCAATCGCCCCCCATTTTGACGCCCGTGCCGCGTTTTCCTGTCTGCACTCCCGGCTAACGCGCCTATAAACGCTCGTTTTTCGCGGTAAGGGATGAGATGGAGGGGTGGCGGCGGAACCTGCTGGTTTCGACAGGTCCGCCGACCGTGACGCTGTTACTACGATGGCGACAGTATTCTTGTGTGTGCGCTCCGCGCGCTCGACGCGGAGCTCTCCCGGTTCTCTCTTAGGAGACAATGAGCGGAGGGGTGCGCGGGGTCGACAGTTCCCTTGTCGTCGGCGCCGTTGCATTAAAAGGAGTCTCCGCGGTATGCTTGCCCGAAGCCCCAAAAGAGGGCTGTGTTTCTGTGGTGTCAAGAAATGATGCACTGCAGAGTAAAGCGTAGAATGTTTTACGGATGCCCTTGCATTCCACCATTTTGGGCTTTTAGAGTTGTCCTCTTAAAATCTGTAGCAACTAAGTGAACGGTAGTACAGTGCCAAAAGATATTATAGTGGTAGCAGATACGGACGAGGAGTCCTTTTCATGGGGTCCTGGTAGTATATTAGACTCATACGGATGCGCCGATGCATTCGTACATAGACTTTCACGACTGGGTGCATCCGGGTTCGACCGCATACATCGACGTCATGGCCAGCAAAAGAGAAATCATCCGATGTGGGAGGGGCCCGCGGCACAGTGATCTGTGTTCTGTAGGAACCAGTAAAAGTTTATCCAATGCACTCCAATCTTGTGGCAGCCCAAGATGGCAGCGTCCATCAGCCAAAAATGAAGCTGTCTGTACAGGGCTGTTTTTTACCTTTTAACTTATACTGAGCGTGAACTGTATCTACACAGAGGTTACATAATGACTACGCGCTGAGACTACTAACGTTGATGCAACCCATTATAGACGACATAAGTACGCTTCTCGGACTGACTTCCCTTCGTCGATGTAACTCAAACCTAATTAACCGACCAACCATCAAGCAGCTGTACTAACGCATGCAACCCGCCACGGTGGTTCAGTGGCTACGGTGCTCGACTGTTGACCCGAACGTCATGCGATCGAATACCGACCGCGGCGACCGCATCTCGATGGAGGCGATATGCTAGAAGCCCGGGTACTTAGCTTTAAGTGCACGTTAAAAAACAACAGATGATCAGAATCGCCGAAGCCCTTCACTACGGCGTCCCTCGCAATCATGTGGTGGTTGTGGAACGTAAAACCCCAACATTTGTTATATTACTAACGCACGTGAAAGCAAATTCAATAAGCAAACGAACAAACGAGTACCTACAATCAGGCACATGCATAAGACTAACTGCAGAAGCCAGAAAAAAGAATTCCGTGCCTTCTCATGAACTCCAGGTAACCAGTCATCGCATGGAACATATTCACCTATTTGCGAACTACCCCAGTCAAACAAAGGAAGCGGCAAAGATAAGTTGCGTCATCACCACCGGATAAGTAGACCCACAGCGTCGACGCAGAAAAGACGCGGAATATCGAACTTATCCACGAGGAACAGGCGCCGCGGAAGAGATTAGGGCAGGGAATAAGGTGGCACGGTTAGGCGCAGTTAGACCCAGGAAAAAGGGGCGAGTTTCATTAGGCGAGCAAGCGAGCGAAGCCTGCTGTAGCGCTACAACGAGGAGGGCAGGGGAGGGGTCGAAGCAGTTGGTCGTGGGGCGCCCTCCGGCGTCAGCGACGCGCTTTACTCCTTCCTTGGCGGCGCTAATCGGCGCAAGTCGCATTTCACGCGCCGCTGAGTGCGGAGCTCTACGTACACTATATAGGACGACGACGACGACGACGACTACTCTTATGTGCGCAAGTTAGAGCTTTCCTCGCTAGGCTCGCGACTCTAACCCTGCGTCACTTGCTCTCCCCGCGGTTCCGCTTGCTCTGCGGTGCGCAACCGAGCGTCGGAAGCGGCTCGGGTAGTCTTCTTATCGTTTGGCTCTGAGTGCTACAACTACTGGCGCCTCGAGGTGCTTTGTAGGTGGCGCGTGAATGCTTGCCTGCTTCTGGAGGAAAAGCGTTTTCCGGTGTGAGTGTTGTTCGCTGCGATATTTTACCCGGCAAGCATGAGGCGACCCCGCGGCTTTGACTTCCTCCGAGCGCAGTTTGCGGAGTCCGACTGGGCGGAGGCGGTGTTGCGAGCGACCGTCAAAACGCTTCAGTCACAGCTGATTCAAAAGGCAGATGCATGTTCAGAGGTACAGTAGTTGTTCCTCTGAACATGCATGTTCCTCCATGTTCATAGAAACGGTTTCTGTACCTCTGAACGTGATTAGTTGTATGAATGAATGAAAATGAATGTGTGTATGAAACACGAATGTGTGTATGAAGTGTGCACACGCACACGCACCTCGGCCTAGCCAAGGAATGATTACACCTTATTATTAATAACATCGAGCTACTGTAAGAAAAGGTTTTAAATGGCGCAAGTGAGTGAGAAGAAAATGAAATGGTTAAAGTGGGCGGGAGGTGGCAGGTTGTGTTGGTTTAAAGAGAGGGGCAACGATTTGGAATACAAAGTACAACACTATGGGAAAGCGGTAAGCTTTTCTAACAAATATTTAATAATCCTTTTTTTTATCTCATCTCCAGCTGGTCTCGCTAGTCAAAAAAGCACTGGCCAAGCTCCCAACCTTTGCTTAAAAGATTATCGTCATTTTATCAATCAACATTATTCTGATATTCCCTGGAAAGACTGCATGTACGATGCTGATAGACACAGCGTGTACTTTTTTTTTGCATTCTGTAGCATTAAAATGAACGGATCACTATTACATAGGAAATGGTACAAATGCATTTTATTGCGAAACATTTTTTGTTTTGTAAAGCAGGGGTTAAGAAGCAGCTTTCAGAGTAGCATCAGTAGAAAATATCTGATTATGTAATGTATGATGAACAACTTGTCATGTAAAAAAACTAATCGAGGCACAACTTGCTTTCAAAAAAAAAAAAAAGAAAACGGCGGCCCGCGGAGTTGTTCTAAAAGAGTAGTGTTCCTCAGGTACCAAATAAAGTTTTTTGTCTGTCTGTCTGTGTAACTTGTGTGAAGGCTGCCGTATTTATTTGCATACGTGCATTGTCGTTGACTTATATTCGCTAACTATAAATTAATGTTGGCTGTCCGATCCTATGAGAATGTGTTAAGCCAATACAGACCCCCGGCTGTACTTATGCCTACCTTCACTGAATCCCTCACGCAGTGCGTTTTTTCGTCGCAGCGAAGCCACAGCAAATTTTTATTTCTTCTGGTAAAAGGAACATTTTCTTCGCCGAATGCTAGAGGGAATTCATTGCGATCTCTCAAACGGCAGTGCGAATGCGGACGGGGACTTCAGCCCAACTGCTTCTCGGCAGCGAAAAGAAGAAAAAAACAACTAAAATGACGTTTCCATTGCTTTAAGCAACGCGCGCGTACAACGCTCCGGCGTGACGGCAGTCTCCTCGCTAACGCTAAGTGGCTTGACGCCAACGTCTGACGTTTTTGAAACGACGGCCGTCGCCGCAATATTTAAACGTCGCTCGCCATTTACAGCCCCCCTTTACACGCATTAAAAGAGGCAGCCGATGTTCAAAATTTGCACTTCGGAAGATTTGTTCGGGAAGCGCCACGACCACTGCCAGCTTTTTCTTTTCGAATTCACTTCAGCATATGCCTTTGAATGTTAGCGCATATATTATAGTTTTATAAAGGAATTATCTTTTAGGACATCGTGCGTTTGAACTTTGGAACTCGGTGACAAGGTGACAAAACTGAAAAAAAAAATAGAGGCATTGACAGAGAGAGAGCGAAAGAGAAAACGGGAAAGGGCCAACTAACTGTATTGAGAAATGACGAGCCGAAGAACAGCGTTCCGCTTCAGTGAACGGCTCCGGTGATCTGTAACATCATCTTAGGAGCGGAAGCTATGCGTCATAAATGCAGCGATGCCAAGAAAAATACACGATGCGAGTTTGTTGACGGAATTGGAATTAGGGCACAACTCACTCCCTGACTCAATACCGAAAAGAGGCAGGTTCACATCCAATGATGAAGCGAAGCAAAAAACAAAAAACTAAAGCAAGACTTGTTCGAATCAAAGATAGGAGAAGATGAGGCAGGCAAAATAGAAGAAGTCTACGTAAATATTCAACGCCGACAAGAGTACAGCGCTGCTGCTTGCATCGCGTAATGAGATGTAACAAAGAGGGATAAGAAGATGTCGTACAGCCTGCGGAAGACTGGGGAGAAGGTATCTGGGGTAGCGATGAATGGGTTGTCGAGAGGAGAAAAGGAAATCAGGGTTAAAGGTCCTAAGGGACCGGACGAAACGGTCCGGGGTCTCCCGTAAGACCTGCCAGGTTTTTTTCCTGCCCAGTCTGAGATTGACTACGTCTTCTTCTTCTTTCTGTTCTTTCGTTTTGTTGTTTCTTTCCATTTCTTCACGCCCGAACCTTCGTCGTTACGCCATTTTGCTTCGTTATTTCTATTTTTTTTACGAGGCGAGATCAGAGGCGAGATGTCTGTGCTCGAGCACGCGCGCGACATCAACCTCAAACCGAATTACGTCAATCCACCGCGACGGCGTGTCCGCGAATGTAATCAGGAAAAAAAAGACAAAAGAAACCCCATAAGATTGACACAGCCCGTGAACAAAGAAAACGAAAGAGACGATAGAGTTATTAAGCGCAGCATACGAGACCCCCGCATGTACTTTAGCTTGTAGAACATGTAATAGGAAATGCCGTGGCAGACGGCAAACGCGAGGCCTGAGAGTCGTAATAAGGATGTCAAAGGCTTAGCGAGGGTTCCGTGACGGTTGGAGGAAGGAAACGTACGCCTACGAGGCTGTAGGGGATGGTGCACGGAACTTTAAAAGAAATATGTAGAAGAAGCAGGGTTTTTGATGACGAGACGTGGTGCATTATTTAAAAGCCCCGAGACCGCGCGCGACCGTAGGTGCATGGCAATCCGTGCTAGCCATCGTTGACTTCCGTATGTGTCTTCTTCATTTGTTAGAGACGAAAGAGGGGGATATGGGCCGTCAATTTTTTATTGAGGGGTTATTGTTTCGGAAAGCCCGATTAGCATTAGGGGAAGAAGATGTCTGCTACAGCGGACGACTCGTCTGTGTAACATAAAAAAAGAGAGTATATTTTTTTTCTTCGCTTCGCAAGTGAGATGCTAGAGGAGGAACAAAAGGATTTTCTCCTATTCCGGAAGGAAGGTTTCCGTGATTAACTTTACAACACTCGTGGCTAGACGTTTCGCTTTTTTTTAATTTCTTCGTTCGAAGCTGATCATGTGCACTGGAAACGCTCATTTTCTGCTCATGTTCTTTCTTCTCTATAAGACAAAGGAGGCTGAAAATGAAGAGGTTCACCACAAATATATAGGGTCGGCTATCCCGAAATCATAGGTTAAAAAAAACACACATCAGCACAAAGAAAATACAATGAAACTATCAACATGTATTTTAATAACAATAGTATACGGGGTTTTACGTGCCAGTATAACGATATGATTGTGAGGCACAGCGCAGTGAAGGGCCCCTTAAATTTTGACCATCTCATGTTTTTAACGTGCACCGACATCGAACAGTAGACGAGTCTCTAGCATTTCACTTCCATCAAAACATGACCGTAGCAGCCTGTCGAACCCAAGACTTTTGGGTCAGCAGCCGAACACCGTAACCACCACCGAAGCGGATTATCAACATATAGTATCGTTGTTGGTTAAATAATATCGCACTAATTAGCGAGATGTGCCTCGCCTATGTGCTGCAGTTATCTAGTTTCGTTCAGCGTAACGGTATTTCTTGTAGACGATGCGTAACGGTCTTTCCTGTAGGCATTACGTCCACAATCGTTCACTGAAGCCAGTCGATTTTCAAGAAGAGCAGCAATGACGGCGTCGCTTCTCAAGCCTTCAGCGCGTATGAATCATTAGATAAGGATCTTTGGCTCCGAATATGATCTACGCTTTTTGTCACGGGGCATGTGGAGTGGTGCGAGCAAACCTTCGAAGGTTGAGGGTTCGAGTCACACCGACGGAAAAGGTCTTTTTTTCGTCCACATTATTCATTTCTGCTTACATCGTAACTGCTGCACTACAGTCGAAAGAACAAATAATGAATCCCTATACTTACCTTTGCTTAATTGTCGGTTGGTTTTATTGGTTGGTCCAAGTCAAGATTTATATTGGGTACGTATAATATCATAGCGCAAGTTTACGTAACATAAAGGCCAATCGAATGACAAGATAAATCATGAAAATTATTTGAATGAGTTCATTGAAAATGCAGATGGTTTTCTTGCGAGCAGCTGCGATCGTTGCGGCAACTGGCGGAGCAGATCTGAACCACGCGCTTCCTCCTACTTGGCCTCTGAGATCCGCTTCGGCAGCGCGACGAAACACGAAAGCTAACCCAAGGAATACACCAGGGCACACGAATGCCGAGGTGCGAGTGCCCCTTCGAGACACCTAATTCAAAGATTAGGATAGTCTCAATTTTTTTTCCTAGAAGAATACCATGCATCAACATTCATTTATTCATTCGCTCCGACTAACGCGAAATAACACTTAAAACAACGGCATCCGTTCGGGCTTCGCGCTTCAATGAAGGCATGTGCCAGCGGCAATCTTTCACAAAAGCACACACAAAAAGAAGAAAAAATGTCACTGGAAAGCTCCTGCGCTATTTCTTCTAGCCCTATGCATTCCTGAGAGTTTCCCGGGTTTTTTCTAAACGTGTAGCGTTCGCGACTCTCCATGCACATTTCTCAAGACGGGCTACCAGCAATCGTAACAGCATAAACGCTCAAGTGTCGCAAAGCCTGGCACCGTTGCAATCCGTCACGGAAGCGGAAGGTGCGTGCGAGGAGGCGTGTCTCTGTCACAGTGTTCTCAGTTACCTAAGCAGCCAACATTCCAGCCTACACTTTTTTAACGAATAGCGCACGTGCCACCGTTACGCTACATTTCTCCGAGAGTCAACAATTACAACAACAGTCTCAAACGCAGTGTGTCATAATTAAGCACCAGGCACATCGCCCCTCTCCCGTAGTTCTTCGCAGTGCCTTCTGGCGAGAGTCGGAGCAAACTACCGGAGAGTGGCCTCAATGGCCTCATTTCTAGAAATCACGAGAAGGCGCCAAACCTTCCACCCCTCCACACTTTCCTTCCAGACCGCCCCACCCCTACACCCACTAAAAAAGTGCGCACCTATCCTTGCCCCTGGATCCGGCAAAGCTGTTCAAGCAAAAAAAAAAAAGTCACCGTCGGCTCTTACTCCGAATATGCAGTTGTGTGTTCTCTCTCCGTGCTGCCGGCTTCTTCCGAGAGCGCACCACCAACCAAAGCTTCCCCCGACGAGTGCATGCACACAAGTAACGCGTCGGAAGCCATTTACGACTTTAACCCTTCTTCCATCAAGCGTGGCCGACTCGAATTCGTGTGGCGCGCCATTTGGGCGCATTACGGGCGCATCCGCGCGTAAGAGCGCGCGCGAGCACGTGGATACAGAGAGAGTGGAGGAGCGCCAGGGGAGAAAAACGGCGACCGCGCGCGGGACCGAGAGAGAAAAATAGAGGGGGAAGCTAGCGTGCTCGCCATCTCGGGATGATGATGAAGACGTGCTACCAGCTATTCTTGGACTCTGTCTCACCCGTCGTCGTCTTCGTCGTCGTCCCTCTCCTCTTCCTCATCTTTCGTGCGTGGTGGACAGTGCGAGGGAACAGATGAGAACAGCGAGAGGACGGAGTAGGGAAAAGAGGGGAAATGGGGATGTTTCTTCCCTCGCCCTGGCCACGTTGTTGCCGCGCGAAAGAGCCCCGGTGGCCGTTCTCTCCGCGGACGGTAATGGGCCGGGATTCTTAGGGATGGAAGCGACGGTACGTAATTAAAAGCTTGGCTGGCTAGCTCGCTCGCTCTCAACACGAAAGTCGTGCTTCGCGCGCAAGAATGAGGATGATGATGAGAAGGAGAAGCGAGAAACGCCAGGGCTTTTTCGGAAGAGGGGGGGGGGGGATGTTGTAAGAGCGGTTGTGGGCGCTCTCTCAAAGCGTGCAACGAGCACCGACGACACAATTAACGGAGGCACGCGTCGCCCATTCTCAGCCGTCGTAGTCGTCACCTCCCTTCACTCCCCCCTCCCCTAAAACGTTGCTAACGCCCGCACGTCGACTAGACCGGTGTCGAGAGAAACCCGGCCCTGCTGGTTTGTCCTCGCAGCGGACCGCTCAAGAACAGAGATGGTCCGACTCGTCTCGGCTTTGGCTTGGCTCGGCTAGGCTAGGCCGCGGCGCATCTGCTGCGTGTGTAGAGGGCTATGCGCGCGAAGAAATGGTTGGAATGTGGCGGAATGGTGGGTGCGACGCACCGAGCGCAACGTTAGTGGTGTGATGTTTGTTAACGCGGTTCTGGTGGAAGGGCGTTAGAGTGCGAGCTTACTCGAGATAGACACGTCGCAGGGTCCGAGCTTGGGGCGACCGGAAGAGAGTCGCGCATCACTTGGTGGGAACGTTCCTGCTAGCCTGTGCGGGTCCTGGACAGTGCAAGTCATTAGCAAATAGCGTAGTGGTCGCGGATAGTAGAGACCAGAGTTAATGCTTATGAAACAATTCGACGAGGACGCCTCCCTCTAGATGTCATTCGGGATGCCGTTCCCCGAAGGCTCGGACGTGGGAATCGAGTAGGCGTGGCGTGTACAACTTGACCGAAGTGCGTTGGCGAACCAGAAAGCTGAGTGTGCTTATAGCTCGGTGAAGGATGTGTGATGTAGAAATTCTTTGCCGTCTGCCTGGAGAAATAATAATAATTGCTTCCGGAATTTCCCGAGCCATAACCACGATATGATCATGACGCAGGCCGTAGTAAGGGATCCAGGAATAATTTTGACCACCTGGCAATCTTTAACGTGTGCCTACGCCTACACGACATAACGGAGAATAATTCAGAGAGTTAAAACTGGAGGCGCACGAGAGAAAAACGTTCGCTTTATACCGCGGTCTACTTATACGACTACTTAGGTCAGGTAGTGACCCCAGATCCGAGCCATGAGAATTAAGTAACAAGAAGAATAAGATTAGGGTGAAGCACATTTGGCAGCTATTCCCATATCATGAATGACAGTTTACCAGTATGCCTCAAGAGGGAAAGTATATAACAACTGCATCTTACCGGCACTGGAAGACATTTTAAGCATCAATCATAACTTGTGGCTATGATATCATCGCTTGTTTCGCCCACCAGTAGACCTGCAAAACAATTCTCTTAGATATTCACGTTACCATAACTCAGGGTAAACGAAACGAGGGGAGGGGGGAGCGCGCCAGACCTTCCTTCATGGTAGGTTTAGAAAAGACGATGTTAGCGATATATCATTATGAAAGTGTTCCGTAGGTGCTTGAATTGGGATTCTGTAACCGCAGGAATAATCAGTGTAAAAATAAAGCAGTGCGCGCCCACGCGCCTGCGTGGTGCACAACTCATTTTCGAAGGCGCGCTTTTTACCACGAAACAATGATAAAGGTCTTCCCGTCTGCATGCCTTTCCTAAAGCGCGTTACAGTGACAGGTTATAATAAGCTGTAACGCGACACGACCAGTCCAACATGTGTAGGGACGGACGTAGCAAACTTAATAACGGCCGCCGCGGAACGAGCGCATCGGAACACCGAGAAGCCCAATGACGGAGGGAGGTCGTCCCAATTATTACTCCGCCTCAAACAGTTGCGTGCAGTGCGTCGAAACCTGCTCAAGTCGCAGCAGTCAGTGAGAACAAGAAAAAAAAAATAGTAAGCATGCAAAAAGAGGTATACAGATTATTTACAAATTTTTTATTAAAAATACAGATTAAGATTACAAGATTTGCACAGATTAATGTTCGCCTCAAGTCATCGTGACACGAAAAAAAAAAAAAAAGCTTCGCGGAAGTCAACTGTTGTTGCAATGCGGGCTTGCTAGTGTGGTGTTGAATGGAATTGTGGCACCGAAGGAACGATTAAGGCGATTATTATCATTTTAACACGAGCATAATTTTGTTAATTCGATCACTGAATGATTAACAGAACCATTTTTTTATTTTCGTCCCTTTAGAAACTAGGCGGCAGCCACTAATCATCTAAGCACCTTTTTTTTTTCATTTCTTTTGCAGTAAGTTGTTTCATCTATTGCACTCTAGATAATTCTATTATTTTATTTATTTATTGTTATTTATATTAGCTTCTACTTGTGCAACACTGTTAACTACACCAGTAACGACTTCCGTTGTATCAAACACTTCCCCATTCTTTCTTTTTTTTATTCACCAATACACTAAACGTGTCTTGCTCACATCTACCAGTGACAAATTATTAAAATGACTCCGAACAACGGGCAAGTTTATTCCCGCTCCTTTGTTCGAAAAAACGCACCCGGCTCTCCTCTACTGCTAAGAAGAATGCATGGCGCAGAAGCGAACTCACGAAAAGAAGACGGTTGGACGAGCGCTACTTGTCCTATGTACGTTTCCGCTCTCTGTATTCTGTTTGGCGATGACCATGCCAACACGCCCAAATCCTATTCCTTTTCACCAATCCTCCGGCACAAGACCTCCGTAGCCTTCACAGCACTGCACAATATTAGTGAGGCAGAGTATATCTAGGGCTCCCCGGGGCGGTGCGAAGAGGAGTAGGAGCTGTAGGCCAAGAAAGCGAGCCCCGGTTTCGAGCGGTCAGAATCAGCGCGGTCTGGCGTGTTTACGCGCTCGTCGAGGCCTCCAAAAAGTCCGCGATTGAGACGGGAAGGGAGGGTATCGGGAAACGACGGCGACTGCGAAGTGCCCCGGTCAAGGGGAGAATGAGGAGGGGGAGGTAAAGAGGAGCCCCTCGTTAGCCGCTGTCGTAGACAAGCCAAGACAACGCCGAGCTGAAGCTAAGGGAAGAAGCCCCGCTTCCGTCGGAGAGCAACGAGCGCTGGGACCGTTTTCGGAGTGATTTCAGCGAATGGAGCGGCTGCAGGGCGCTAGAATGTAATGATGGTGTTTAAGACCTGGTTTCCCAACCGGAGCACGAAAGGGTGAACGGGTGTACTGAAAGTACCTGTGTTAATACCTGTACTAGGGGATGACGGTTCGAAAATGTTTACAGTTGATGCTCAGATAATCTAGGCGCTACAAAATCGAAGAAAACAATATTAGTACATATGAAGGCGGCGTCATTTCCCGCGACATTTCAGATGGCATTGCGCGATCAGTTGCTCGCAAGATATGTTAAAAAATATAGCATGGCGAACTATCCCGTGAAAGATACCTTAATTTTCATATGAACTTAATCTGCGCAAGTTAATCATCCTGTGACAATCATC
The DNA here is from genome assembly GCF_013339695.2 of Rhipicephalus sanguineus. NCBI lineage: Eukaryota > Metazoa > Arthropoda > Arachnida > Ixodida > Ixodidae > Rhipicephalus > Rhipicephalus sanguineus. The sequence goes on along the minus strand of NC_051186.1, from coordinate 37,136,947 downwards.
CAAATTATAGCATGTACGTCTGTACGCCTTCTTGAACACCTTCGTGACAAGTGTGTACCTTCGCAAATGAGTACAGATGCATACACATGATTGTGTACACAGGCCCAATGCTAAGCAAAACGCCCACGTGTATGTGCGCACGCCTTCACGGGCGCTCGAAACATACGCGTACACACAAGTATTAACGGATAGTGCAGTCATATGAAGCATGCAGGTTCGAATCATTGTAGTATACGTGCGTTGTAGTATACTGTATCACTGTAATATACGGCGGCAAGTTATCTTTTTGTCCACTTTACTTTCCTCACATTTATATCATAATTACTACAAATAGCACCCCCTATGCTTTCCTCGGCTTTCTTGTCTGTTAGTTTTAGTTAATCTCGATAACTCGATGAAATATCAGATTGCCGTATCAGAAACGGCTGATCTGGCGACAAGCCGACAATTGAGAGAGCACCAATTATTGGAAAACGGCGCGTACAAATGGGCGCTTGTATGCGGCGGTCAACATCACTTCATCGTTCAAAAGCGGTGCATACCACGCGGCGCATTCCACATACCGACAACGCAACACGGCCACTCCGTGAAGGCGAAGTCTCCGACGTCGGGACGCCGACTGTGCCGAGGCAAGGAGGCGGAAGTCAAGACGCCGCCGCTAATTTGCTCCCTAATTAAAACCACGCCGCGGAGTGAACAGGCCTCGGGCCACCACCGCCCCGAGTGTACTCTCCATTGATGGGTCTTCGCCTCCTTCTCGCTCCCTTCCCTCCAGCTTTCCAGCGATGACAGCGTGACTGTCCTTCGCATGCATATGCTTGCACAACGACCCTTCGCAAACCCCCTATGTCTGGTTCATTGTTCTCCCGGAGCACGATGCGCAACGAACACGCAAAAGAGAGCCTTGCAAGGAGTTCGTTCGTGCTCGACGCACTGTGCGAACGAGCCGCAAAGCGGAGCCCCGTAGTATAGTGCCGACATAATTAGAGCGTTTTATGTGGTGCGAGATGGAGACCCCCCTCGACCAGTGACTCGGTGGATATGTAGAGTTCTGCGGCCGAGTACGATTTCGTGAACTCGATCGCCGAGTGTTGCTTTTCTTTTCTTTTCTAATGCGAAACAACAGTGAATAATCTAACGGCTTTAACTAAACATACTCGAACATAACTGATTGGCTATTACAATGTCACGTGTCTGTACTGAGCCTGTATAGTTTCATTTTTGATCACCCTGCAATAGTGCCTACCAAGATTGACAGTCATCACCAGCAGCAGCAGTCTGACTACGCCCACTGCAAGGCAAAGGCCTATCTCATGTTTCGCCCATCAACCCGCTCCTGTACTTGCTGCGGTCACGATATACCCGCAACTAGAATGTTAGACAGGCATGTGGAACCAAATGTATTATCGCGGTCACATTTTATACAAATGGCTTTGCACCTCAAGGACCTTTCTGACCACACAGATTTACAGCCAGACTGGTACCCAATCTTTATGAAATGTACTGCTTCAGTGCCCTTTTATAGAAGTATTTCTTGAAGTTTATTCTTTGTAAGGTCTGTTGTGCGCTTGTAGAGGCGGCTACGGCTAGTTTGTTCGCTCTGTATATACATTAAGTACGTTTATAATAAATACCACGAAAGAAAGAAAAGAAACAGCAACCGGGGTTGCATAGTGTCGCCTAAGATAAAACCGGGAAGACGTTACTGCCTACGTACGTCTCTCAGATCAGTTAAAAGGGCGAGAAAGCTACAGCATTGTGATAAATACAAGAAGGAGGCTTTGGATAGGCACCGTTCCGCGGTGCAGCCGCGCTTATTCAACGACGTAGCAAAACAAAGCTAAGAAACAAGCCACGTGTTTCGGAGGCCTTCTCGTCTATGACTAACGACTTTGCTAATCCCATCGCTGCCGCGTGAAAAGAAGCGCCACTCGTTTCTTGCGCATCGAGTTGGGATTAAAACGCCGCCTCCGATGGCCCTTGGCGCACTGAGGCGTGGAAGCACAAAAGCCCGACGCAAACAAACAAAGAAAAAAAAAACGCGTGCACCACGCGTGCGAAACCTGGTGGAAGAGTGCTGAGTGTATAACTAAGGGCAGGAGGTTAGTCGGGGCAAAACAAGGGCTCTCTCGCCTGAAGCTCAACTCTGCGTATGCTTCAGACCGGGCTGGATTAACGGAAGCCACTCGTGCCAGAAGAACGGCAAATGTTATTTTCCTTTTTTATCTGTGCAGAAAGAAGTAAAGAGATCCCTGGAATTAACACGTGCTCGAAGTAGAGCGAAATTTGGGACTCTGTTTCACTGAGAGATGTTGGTGACGCAAACTAATTAACTGAAGACGCTTACAGTCGTGATGGTCTCCAGTGTGAAATGGTTTAGAGCAAGCATGCACGAAGAACCAGGGAGAACACACAAAAAAGCAGCTTTGTGCACGCGTCTCTGGTTTTGTTTGTTTTTTTTTTGTTTTTTTTTTTTTTTTTTGCTGTCGTACACAGAATATCTAAATTCGCGTGTTTTGCGTGACCTTTCTCACCTTAACGGCTTTTTCTTGTTCCTGAAGAGAAGCTTGTATGGGTTACAAATTTTAGCGATCTGTGACGTCATGATGATGTCATAGGGTGACGTCATCACGTGATTATTTTTGTGCATAATTCGTGTTGACGCCGCTGCCGATACTGACGGTCAGCGTTTGATGAGGCATCTAAGGCTTTCCCCTTAATAACCTATTAAATGTGGCTGGGACCCAGACGGCCGAGAGATGTTGGCCTGGGGGCGCTTTCGGGGGTAAGGTCGGTGACTGCTGCGATGGCTCAGTTCGTGAGCTCTATGACCCCATGACATTTATAACAACAGCTACTATTCGAAGAGATCACGTCTACTCTACGCAATGTTGCGGCGAGCTTTAAAATAAACGCAGCAAATACGACCTCGAGCTCGCAATCTGAACAGATTACGCTTGACGAATCCACTAATCCGACGTTGCGCTTTATTCACGATTAATATAGGAAGAAAACACAAACAATACTCAACACGTAGAGGAAGGCAGGCTACATTAGAGCCGAGTATTTTACCGCTCTGTTAAAAGTGTTCCGACTGCCCATTTCCGCATAAATAAATATTCACACTGCGCGAACAAACAACAGACTAAGGATACAAAACATATACAAGAAATAAACACGTACAAAGCAAACTAAACCACGAGAGGCGATTTATAATGCATAAAGACAAAATAACAGTCACAACTTCGGCGGTATAAGCGCCTGTCACGAATTACCATCAGAATAGGTTGACAGGGAAAAAAAAAGCTGTATATTCCAAGCATGATTAATACGCGTCAGCGGAAGCACGATGATTACCGTCTCGCTGTAATTTTTACTGCTACCTCCTCTACGCAAGCGATGCCTTCTGTTACGTTGTTTTAGAGTATTCGTGCCGCCTTGTGCATCTTGAGTCTGAGGCTCTGCGTCGAAACTACGCTAAAAAGTCGACGCGACGCTGCTTGCAGAGAGAACATTAGCGGAGGCAACCTTGTGACGCTAATCAATTAATGTCGCCGCTACGCGAGACGCGCCAAAGCCCCAGAAGTAACATAAAGAAGTACAAAAGTAAGTATGCGTCGCTCGTAACGTCAGAGATGCATCGTGTCGCTAAAGAAGAAGGACGAGGCGCGCTTAATCCTTACGCACAACGTTGCAAGGGGGATGACTCGACGGAAAATAAGCCGCTGCCGTCGGCGTCTCTTCTGTCGGAACACGGAACACGCATTTGCCATTTTCGCGCCGAAGCGCGCACTCGCATGCAGCAAGCGAAGGAAGGGTTTGTTGCGCAAACAAATTAAAGAAGCGAGTGATGCATGGAGGCCGATAGCTGACGTGCCCCAAGAAAGAAATCTCTGTTGGTTCTAGAAGTATGGGGATCTCAACTCGTATTGATACAAGCGCTGTGGCGGATAGCAACAGAAATGACGAGAATTTTGGCAAGTTTGTTCGCAATTATGAGCAGGAAACAGCGCTGAAAGGCGAAAGAAGAAACGCAGAAGCGCCTTTGACTATATTCCTTCTTCCGTGCCTTTTTTTTTTAGCGCTGATTTCTGCTCATATACAGAAATGGCTCGTATGATTACATTAAATGCTCGTTAATTCGACACCTGTTAATTCGGAAAATCGGATAATTCGGACGCGGTCTCTGGTCCAGGCAAGCATATCTATTCTTTGATGGCATCAAACTCTCGTTAATTCGGTCATATTTGGCCGCACCCCGGTTAATTCGGACGGCACTCGGAACGCGCCGAGCGCGAACCGACGCAAAGGATCGGAAACGGTGTTCGAGGACAGCCGAAAAGAGGCGGCGCAGTCTGCATCGCCATCGTCATCAGCGCGAACCGTACGGTAACGACGGTAACGGCTTTTCTCGCTAATTTCGAGTTAGCACGTTTCGGGTTAGTTACGACAGGAAAGTCTTGAGCCGCGGTCACATTGTGAACAAAGTCGCGAGTGGCGAAAATTGCGGCTTTTAAACTGCCCTTAAGCGGGGTACAGACGGTTCGGTTTTCCATGCGATCCGACGGCCGACGCGGCGGTGGGGGAGAGGGAATGATGGCTGTACGATGCTATGAAAGGTCACCATTCCGGTTTCCCCTCCGCCGTGTCGGACGTCAAATCGCATGAAAAATTGTACCGTCTGTCTCGCCCTTTATGCTTAGTAAGTAACCGATTGGCATATTCGTCAAGAAAATGAAAGTGTATTGACGAAATAGACTTTGTTTATTGTTTTGTTGATACTTTTGATAACTTTTAATACGGTTAATTCGGAAATGTTTTCCGGCCTCGTGAAATTCGAGCTTTTACTGCATATATTGTTACGTGGTAGTGACGTCGACGAAGGCAGCAGTCAGCACGTCCGAGATGAAACTCTTTATTTGGCCGAACTTGTGGCCGGGAAATTGAAAGTCAAACTACAGCAATGCACTGATAGCGGCGGACAGGGCGTCGACCGTCGATCAACTGACAAGCAGTGAAGCGCGTCGGCATTTATACATGTGCCGTCGAATATTCGCTGGTTGTCGCGCATGTTCTAGAATAAGCTCGAGTGTTCGCGTCTTGCGCGCAATGTTAACAAAACGATCTACAATAATCGCAAAGCATCTTGAACAATGAGGCGCGGTTTGCGCTGAGCGTTGTTGATAGTCTTTGTGGGCGAAAACTGCATACAGCAAAAGTGATAATAAGAAACGCATGTGGCAATATATAAGTGACCACAGGGAAACTGAAAATAACTAACCAGTTCCAGCAGGACCCCTCACGCTGAAAAAAGAGGGTCTCTCTTTTTTTTTTCTTGGCTTGCACTGAACTGATTTTATGGATTCGCAAAATCGCAAACCAGTTTGAAGCTGGAAGTATACAAACTTGAGACAAATATACTTCAGTAAAACTTTTTAAGGCAAGTCAACGACACCGCTCATCCTTTTCGAATTGATTGAACAACCTCACTTCTATCGAGGCTTAAGGCACTAAGGGTAGGCCAAGTAATCAGAAGGGATAATTAGTGAATAAGGTTAATCAACTGTGAATTATGGTGAATGAAAGGGAAGGAAAGGTGAATTAAATCTTAACGTGACTTAATGTGAATGAACTATTAATGTGAATTAAAATTAAACCAAATGTGATTTAACACCTCGGTGACCAATTCTGCGCATCTTGAGCCAGTGGTGACGTCTAGGTGACTGGATGGGAACAATAGGATGTAACAGCGCAATCGACTGAGAATTTCAAAGTAATTTGATGAGGGTCTCGTGGAACAAAGGCTTTGACTTGCGCTCTCCTCAGCGTTAGTTAAAGGTACTGTAATTCCTTTTATCTCTACTCATTTTCATGACTGTTAAATCACGTCGTTATCATCCGTTTCTCGTAGTCACGAGAAAAACCTTGATCGAGCTCCTCCTGTAGATAACCACCACAACAACGACGTCGACAACAACAATATCGCCGCCTCCAACAACAACAACGTGAGAATGGATGCATCTGCTTGGTGTTCGAGCCTGCTCTTGTCACATTGAATGTTTTCCTAGCTGCAGGAACCACTAAAACATAGTGATTGTTCTTTAGCTGCTTCTCTTGGATTTTGTCAAGCCCGAAGTACACATTATTAAGTATCTAACTTACAAGGTACCTTAAACCAGTGCGGGTTCAAACACGAGGGAGCGGTTTCTCTCTCGCTCTCACTACCCTTCCTGCGGGCTCTATCTCCTCCTCGCCACTTACTACTTCGTAAAACACGTAGACAATATCAGCACTAAGTGACGCGCCTATCGGGCTTTGGAGATTTTCAGCAACACCCTGTTACCTCCGGTTGCGCAGTCGAAAACGCATAAAACGACGTGAAATCAGTTGATCGCGCACGATATTCATGCAAGACATTGTAGAACGGGCGTGCTTCTTCATGGCTGAGCAGTGTAGGAGACAATTCACAACTAATATTCCTCGTAAATGGACCAATCGAGAGCTTATTTCTTCATGACGTCACGTTAACGGAGTGTTGGCGTCACGAATTGTGCCGTAAAAACGGGAAACGCCGGGAGAGAATAACACGCTCGTTCTTTTTATTTTCAGAGGTTGTTTAGGGCCCCTTTAAAGCTTTATGGATTCCCGCAACAACACATTTCGCGTACAATAAAAATTTCAGTTGAAAGCCAGCGCTAGTCCGTGTAGTTCCCTTTAGTATTGTCCCCGTCTGAAAAATTCACGCTGTTTCCTTTTCGCTACGCAAAGCGAACTACCCCAAAGCTTGGCATCACTAAGTTCAACTTAAAGCTTTATGGATTGTTCCAGCACCTACGCCACCTACCCGTATAGATTTTTCAAACACCCGATGATCGATTCATAACGGGCAGCAAAACAAGAAAGCCCATCAGCGGTCGAGAAGAGGAAACTATGCGGTTGCGAAAAACAGATTACACTTTAGAGAATCCCGTGGCACGCTTGGAAAGCGTAAACAAAAACTCTTGCAGCCAAGAAGACGGGCAGACGGGCATGCAGGGATAGGGACGGCCCGACACGGTTAGGGAACGTAAAAGACGGTCTTGATTAATTGCGACCGGCATTGAGCGATTACGCTCCGTTGCGTCACACCTCGGAAGGAAACTTTTTTTTCTTGTTCTTATCTGCCTCAGCTATCTTTACGCCTGCAGAAAGTTAATTCGTCTTTCGCTGCTTGCTGCTTCGGGGTCCCGTTCTTTTTTCCTTTTTTTGTAATCGTAATAAAATAACTCGGGTCAAACCTTCCCTCATCACGTTCTTATCTTCCTTTTATTTTTAAAAGGTCTTTTTTTATACTCCAAGCGGGCGTGAAAGCCTTGTCCACCCTACTCACATAAAGAAAATTAAGAAATAAAATTTGTAATAACTAATGTAGAGAGACACCCCAATGAACTAAAGGCGAAGGAAGGTACCGGGGTTAAAGTGATAAAAAAATATTGATTAAACGGTGAGGGAATCAGAGCAAGAATTCGGTAAGGGGAAGCTAAGGGTTCATGCAGGGTTCAGGCCTTAGCTTAGACACCAAGACTAGAGGGAGAGTGAGAGAAAGAAAGGAGGTGGGGGAGGGGGAGTGGAGCGGGAATTACGGTGGTTCGGTGGTCGTAATCAAACCGCTGTACTCAGCCTAAGACTCCTTAAGCTCTGTGTCGACTCGTATAGGAGAGACTATGAAACAAGAAATAAAAATATATTAACGTAAGAAGAACATCTAGAAAACGATAGTCTGGATGCGCAGAAACGGGGATAGCGGAAGGGGTAGAAGATGGAAGAGGGGTCAAGGCGCCGGAATCAGAGAAGCGCAATTAGGTAATTAATTCGCCACTAACAACGCCTTTCTCCTCTATCATCCATTCCGTGTATAACTCGCCCTGCCAAATCGTATTACGATTTAATGGCATGTAGTTAGCACTTGCTTGTTTTTTTAAAAGTAAGACTAGGAAATACAAGGAAGACTGAGAAAGAAAAAGAAATATAATAATACCAGTGGGCTCACGGAGATACCGAGCCTTCATAATGAGTAATAAAGAAAAGAATCCTAGGCTCCTGGAAGAGCTCTCGCCAATTGCCTTGCATGCAGACGAGTGAAGCGGCGAAGCAGGCACTAAGGGAAGCGGGGCGGGGGGGGGGGGGGGGGTGAGTACGGCAAACGCTAATTTATATAGCTTTAAAAAATTAGAGTAGAAATAAGAAAATGAAGATTAAAAAGGCACGAACGAAATTTAACGAACGCTCGAGCCCGACTCGATGGGAAAGAAAAGATTGAAGCCAGCGAGGGGATCCCGCTGATTCAATTAGGCCTCGTTTCTTACATTCATCTCCGCGTCTGACTAACCCCCCCCCCCCGCCCCCCACTTTCTCATCGATGTTCACTTACCGATACTTATATCTACTACGCATTAGCCGTGTTTTTCGTGGAGAGGGTACGACCCTTGAGACGTTATATCTCAGTGCGATTTTTCTGGTTACTCATTATTTCTGTGAAATATCTCATTGAGGATCCTATTTCTTCTTCTGTTTAGTATTTGTGTCCTACAGCCTTAAATAAGACTACTCACACCACACTGAAGACCGAGCTCGCGGTTTTTCGCGATGAGGCTAAACAGTGGCGAGCTTGAGTTCAATTAGCACAAACGCGATTTCTCGACTTGTCTGTCCTTTTTATTTTTATTTTTTTTTGTGCCGTCGTTCCTCTTGTTTCTTCTTGTTATTACGTCCGTTCTATTAGTTGAATTACGGCGCTTCCGGGTTTAGATCGGGTCCTGAAAGTCTATCTTCCGAAAGCTCTCGGAGGAAGAAGAATTCGAGAGAGCGTGCATTGTAACGAAGTTGACTTTTCTGTGCATTCGTTAAATTTGTTGTGTCATTCGATGTTTCGAAAGTTGCACTTGCTCGAGTACGAACGCTTCCATATATCTAATGAGCTTCGTTCAATAAGATAAAGAAAAAGATGAGTTCTTTTTAAGGGAGCGGGAGAAAGTTGAGAAATTACCGAGATTTCTGAGAGCGCATTGTACAACGGTCCGCCGTTCCTATATTAGTGAATGCTTCGTGTTTTACATCAAACCTCGCAATACCGCAGCGTTATAAATGACCCACTCGAAGTTCTTTCATTCCAGTGGTAGTTATGATGTGTTTCTTTCTTTGCGTTGGGGCATGGCTGCCACTTTCGGAAAGGAGCTAAAGTGGTTGCGTGGGCGAGGTGGTACGACATACTTCACATAAAAACGGCGCCGCAAGACACAGGACCAGTAAGAGAAGGACTCTGTCCTTGTTTTACTGGTCATCTGTCTTACTCCGCTGTGTTAACGTGAACCAGAAAGGAAGTTTCAATTTTTCTAAGTTGCACCTAAATTTAAAACTGCGAACTTATTCAGGAGCCCTTTCTCATACGTGCGTGTCCACCTGTAAGTTGTACCAGACCTATTACTACGGCATGACGACATTGTTGCCGTTTCAGCTCTGTTTCCGCTAGATCTTGCGGAATCACAGATTGATTATAGCATGAGATGATGATGAAATAAACTTTTAATTTGCCGAAACAGTGTCCCGAGCTCTTAAGCTTGAAATAATTTTACTATGCCTGCTCGCGAAACCAGCTCAGTGAAGTAAAACAAATGGCACGGACCATATAACTTGTCTATCGCTTTCAGCGTCTGGCTATGTGAAGTTGAATTACTAATGGATGCATGTCTCGCGTGACGAAGGGCGCAAAACGGGACCATATGCGCAGCAGATACCATACCAGTTGTCGCTGTTATGCTATCAGGACATACCAGCACAAACAAATAGCGTATTTTCCTGTACGAAACCACATATCCCATGTAATACATTGCAATATAAAAAACAGCGCGTATCACCATACAAGGCCCCCCGCATCCCATATCGCTATCTGTGTCAGATATAACAGCTATCTATGAGGAATGTATTAATACTAACAATCACTGCGTAGTACTGGCTATAAGAACAATTGCTGCGCAGTTCCATCAATATCAGTATACTATGCGTATTACCACCTAAGGCGAAAATGTTTGAGGCCCGTGCACTTAGCCTTAGGTGCACGTTAAAGAACCCCTGGTGGTCGAAATTTCCGGAGCCCTCCACTTCGGCGTCCCTCATAATCATATCGTGGTTTTGGAACGTTAAACCCCAGAGATTATTATTAGTAGTATTACCACCTATACCAGCAGCATCTGTACAATGCCAGCTGTAAGAAAATCGCTGCGCAATATCATACGGCTATCCCTGCACTATGCCACTAGCATAAGCCATCGCTACTCAATTCCACCTATAGTATAATATATCACGGTACAATAGCGGCGATAATATCTATCGCGGCACAACACTTGGTACAACGGAGTGGTACAGATACCAGCTATACCGAACCCCGCTGCGCAATACCCCGCAAAACCATCTCTCTCTCCAGAATATAAGGAGATCGAGGGCGAGGTTGATGCAGTGGGTTACAAGAGAACCCAGCCTTACAAAGTATTCGTGTAATTGTTGCGCCAGCTAGCCTTCTTTCAGAAAGTGTAGGAAACACGGACGTCCAATAAAAGGGCAGTGCGGGCAGATGAGCAATGTCACCTGCACCGGGTATCGCTGTGAAGCTCTAGCCAGATGGCTTATCACAGTGCGATATTAGAAATAATAATCACCGTGGTTCAATACTCCCTATAAACCGGCTACGTCACTCTAAACAACACAACGATAGATCACTGACACACGTCACCACGAGTCTCTTTTTCCCGTCGACGCGCGCACAGAACTAAAGCATTATCCCTCTGGCAAGGAGAAGGCGTTGTCGGCGAGGAAGATTTATTTCTCCCGCCTCACAAAAGGAGCTGGGTGGCTTGTTTTGAGGTCGTGGCAGCTAGGGCGGCACGCGCGCAGCAGGAACACGCAATTTAGTGCCGGGTCCCCCGCTAACTCCGCTTCGGCACTTTACACACGTTTTAAAGATCCCTCGAAACAACGCCATCCACCAGAAAAAAACTGCTAGCCCTCCGCAAGCAGAGCGCGAGACCGCCGCATAATTAATAACCCCCAACAGCCTGGCACATCGCGTCTTCGCTGGAAGATCTCGACGGCGCGGCGTCAAAAACAACCCTCTCACCATCCCACACCCCCAATCCCCCTCCTCCAGCGGCTCTCTCAAGTTTAGGAAGATCCTTGGTTCGTGTCTGTCCAACGCTGTCCCCTTCCCACCTTTGCCATCCGCTTCTTTCTTCCCTTTAAAATTCAGCCGATAACAGCCTTCGGTTTTTCATTTAATGTAACATAGCCTCGTATTACGTGGTCTTTAATATGAAGTTCTAGCACAGGCTTCACCAAATCGAGGGCGTAAGTTTTTGTACATTACCGTACTAAATTAGTCCGAAAACAATTTTCTCGCAAAAAAATATGTGAGAACAAAAATCCCCCAAAAAATGCTCAGAAATCTGTGACATCCCACCAACGTCATAGAGGTCAAGGTTTTGGGCCGCATTTCATACATTGCAAAGTTTGACTTCTATGTGTGCTAGTACCTGTGTATCTTTCTGCGTCACCATTTCCATCCATGCGTATCATATCCATTTCTTGTGTTCATAAGTGAAACCATTTCCATTGTAACAACAAGTATGTCATTATCAACCAGTTCTACCAGGAGAGTAGCCAGAATTTTTTTTTCGGGCGGGTGGGGGGAGGGGGATGTTTATTCTCACTTTATGTATGTTCGTGCGTGCGTTTGTATGTGTGCGTGTAAATGCATATGTAAAATTGAGAAATTTTGGGGGAGGGGGACAGTCGAAATCATTCCCCCCCCCCCCCCCCCCCCCGTGCCTACGCCAGGGAGTTCTACCCATCTTTCGTATCGATCTTATCTGATTATACACTGCACATTAACTATTCGTACAACAATCTTGTTGATGACATACGGTGATGCAGTTAGCATCAAACCTAACGACAGCGCCACCAGCGTCTCACACTATCGACATTAACGACGGCGAACCTTATAAACGGCTTTAAAGCCCAGGCGAGGCCTAGCGTTCTGCCCTCTTTAAGGAAAACAGGATGCCTTTCTCTTCTTGCAACCCCTTCGTTGTCGACTTGTCCTCAACACCTGCCTGATTCCCCTTCCCACCCCTTTCGTTCCCTCAGCCTCACAACGCACGGCGATGCCTCAAAAACAAGTGACGTTTTTCCACCCCTGATCTTAGATGGGCTAGAAGACGAAGGTGATTAATCTTGGCGTCTCGGGCTGTCTCTCGCATCTCTTCCCCAAAGTTATCCCTCCTTTCCCCATTTTATTGCTTTTTCTCGATTTCATTTCTTTTTGCCTCTGCTTCTTCCCTGTAGCAGGCCGGGCACGCGTGCATCGACAGTAAGAAAGGGTGGGAGTTAGGGAAAGAGGGAGGGGCACTTGGATGGCGTGCGTCTTCCCTAATTTTCAGGCACGCTCTCCCGAAGGTTGCGGTGCGCAACACGCGGCTATATTGCAAGGAAACGCAGGGGAAAATAAAAGGAAGCTCATGGACGCCGCTGCTCGCTATCGGTTGGGCACCGCTGCAGGTCGAGCAGAAATTAACGGTGATCTTTTTCGCGTTTATTTATTTTCGGCAAGAGAAAAGGGGCGAGAAGGAGAGAAGGGTTTGCGGGAAGGTGTTGAGGGAAAGGACCACATGCGTCCAATATGAGAGGGTGTAAGTAGACGCTCGAACGTGAGCACGTTCTGGGTCGCTTCATTAAAGGAATGGTGGCCCTCTCTCCTCCTCACTTCCTTCACCGCTCCTCCTCTCTCTCTCATATCGAAAAGCAGCAGCGTGACCGGCACTTTCTGGGCTGAGCAGTTAGAAAAAAAGAAAGAGGAAGATCAGGCGCGACGAGCAGGTCCAGATATTAACGCGTCATTTCGCGCGTTCCCTCCGAAACTCCGATAGCACGCTGTTCTTCGTTAGAACGCGGGCCTTACGTAGTTCTCTCCTGTGGTCTTGCCTTTCTTCTTTCGCACTCACCCAACCAGCCCTTTCCCTCAACCTCTATCGTCGTGAACAAAATTGCACGCGTTGTGTCTTTAGCTTGTTCGTCGTGCTTTTTTTTAAATCTTTCAGTGCTTTGTTGGCGTAAGCAATGAAGCAATGAGAGATGTTTCCCTTGTGCGAAGATCGGATAAAGCGAAAAGAAAAGAAGGCAGAAGGTTTTTGAATGATGTGTGAACTTGAGGGATGAGTTCCTTTTCGCAGCCTCTTGCAATCTTGCTACGCCGATGTTTGAAAGAAAGAAAGAAAGAAAGAAAGAAAGAAAGAAAGAAAGAAAGAAAGAAAGAAAGAAAGAAAGAAAGAAAGAAAGAAAGAAAGAAAGAAAGAAACAGCCCGCTTTAGGTCTCTGCCTGTTTATCTGTTAGATTTTTTTTATCTGCATATCTATATGTGTGTCACTTCCTGAATGTGTATATGTGTGTATATGTCTGCATCTATCTATCTATCTATCTATCTATCTATCTATCTATCTATCTATCTATCTATCTATCTATCTATCTATCTATCTATCTATCTATCTATCTATCTATCTATCTATCTATCTATCTATCTATCTATCTATCTATCTATCTATCTATCTATCTATCTATCTATCTATCTATCTATCTCAATAGGTGGCACGGTCACCGTCACCGTTGAACGTATATAACTAAACAGGGGGCATTGCTCTTCTCTTAATCTATATCTTCTCGTAATGTCCTCGCGAGAAGCAAAGCAACAAAGAACAAAACCAAGATTGCGAAAGACTTGTTCGAGGAGCGAATTAAAACCGGCACCGCGGTCCCTCCACTCCGCTCGTCGTCGTCACCCTTTGGGGAAAACCGAACCTGAAGTCCCCAATGGGAGACAAAGAGCCCGACCACACTCCTCTCTCGAAACAAAAGAGGTTTCGGGTCGTCGCGTGTCTCATTGCAATTGTTCCGTCTTGGCGAGTCCGAACAAAGGGCCAAGAGAGGGCGAGTAAATGAACGAAACTTAATTTCGGGCTTTGCGCTGCTCTTGCATTTTTTAAAACTCGGCGCGCGCCTTTCCGATACGATGTCTCGTTCCGCGATTTCACCGGGCCCGACGGGCTCTTAAGCTGGGCCCCGGTAACAGTGAGACGAGTCGAAATTGCCAAGGCGTCCCTCCTAGAATAAGCCACAGAAAGACACAGGGAGATTGAAGCCATTCCAGTCGCTTCAATCTGGTGAAGAGCAGCGTAACCACCGTCAGCCGGTGCTGCTACTAGACGGCGATGGTAGTTTACAGGGTGAACTTCTAGTTTTCAGTCGTCCGTAGTATATTTTAGGCTCCGTCACACAAGCGCAGTTGTAGCACTGTAGTCTTAGCTTGTCATAATAAATCAAAAGCAATGTCGAGTGATCACGAGTAACAAGATGTTATAAAGAATGATTACTTTTGCAGATATTCATCCATACACATACTCACCGAATAGTGGAAGAACCCTATTAGAAGTACTATAATTTTTATTCAACGGCAGAATCTACTAAACATGTCATAAGAGATTGCGATGTCCCGTTTCGTTGTCATGTAAGTAATTCTGTTGACTCAAGCATGAACGTCAGCTTAATAAGTTTATTTCAGTCACAAATGCGGTATCAACTGAACTGATCGAAAGCACGACCCCTCGGTTGTTGTGAAGTTTCAGAAGCTGACGGCAGTCATGGAAAACTAAATGCTTGAATGAAGAAACAAGAGGAGCTGGCTATCGAGTGTCAGTGAGGATTACGCAAACTTAAAGCAAAAATGCCTATATTTCTACATGCGCAAATCACGCTGTCTAGGTTTTTCACGTAGTCTGCATTTTTACAGCACGGTCCACTGCTAAAATCAACACGCTATAGTGTTACTGCTTCCCCAACGACAAGTGACTACAGAAACGACATCTCAAAAGGAATAAGAAGCCCCAACCACAATTTATGTTATGTCCTACAAATCTATGCAACTGTGCTTTCGTGAGAGAGCGGCAGTCGGACATGCTCTATATACAAGTGTTATCTTTAACTTTGGACACTTATGTATACATAAGAACACGCTTCCGACATAGCACTGAGGAAAATTTTTTTGCCTGCTAGAGCGGATAGATTTGCTTAACGAGCGAATATACGCAGAAGGACAGATTAAGGCAGGCATTCGGAGCTCTCTGAAAGATCTCAATCTTGCTGTAATGTCATCGGATGAGACCGAAACTGAAAGGCTAGTTTTCTTTGAACCTGTTTCTTTTTGCTTAATTCGGTCATTAAGAAGAAACTAAATCTCGCGTCAACGTCGGTCGCTACGGGAGCGCTCCGACGCGACAGCGAAGATGCCCCGCGGTCTTTTCTAACCGCCTCGAGAACTGAACGCTCGAAAATTCATTTTTTTAAAGAAAACAAAAGAAATCCGCGGCGAAACGTGTCGCATAGACACAGCAGGCCCGTTCGTTCTTTCCCCGAGGCGAGCAATTAACGCGCTTTCCCCCTTTCTTTCCATGCTCGAATCACCATCTCCGCCGTTCCAGCGAAACAATACATTTTTTCCCGCTTTTTCGGCCCCAAAAATTACGTCGCCACCGACTAAACGTTGTTCGACGAACCGCCGCATAGAGGACATTAACGGTACAGAACAAAACAAAAAGAATGGGACCGTATAGTACCGTAGGCCTCGGGGCGTCTCACGGCCAGCGTTCCTTCCTGTACGCCGGCTACCCTTAGGAATTTTTATCACCACCCGCGCTTAGCTTTTCATCTCAAAAGCCCGTCCACCGACAACCCATCCCTCTTTTGAACACCCATCCTTTCCTTTATTCTCGTAAATTTGCGGTTGTCAGAAAAGACGGCGAGAATGGGTGTAAGTACAAGAATAAGACCAACATATCTTGGGGTGTTGGAGAGCGTAGACGAAACTGCATAGAGAGATCCTTAGTCTTCGTTCGTGCTACCGCCGTTGAATGGCGAGAGAGAGAGAGAGAGAGAGAGATTCTCCAACTTGAGCTAGACGTCATTAGGGCCATTACTGTAGATCTTAATGACGTCGCGTTCTAGCGCGCGCGGTAATTACGGCCAATTTTGGCGGCACGTAATTGAAGAATCTTTGCGAATTTCTCGTGGGTCTTACATATATCTATGCTTCGGCGACGAGACGAGATCTCTGGAGCCATTGTTCTACCAGTGAAAACCGAGCTGGACTTTCATATCTGGCAAGCCTTTCATTTTTTTATTTCGGGTGTTCATTTTTGTATTCTTCGTCAAATGAAGGTTTCGTACGGGACGAAATGAGAAGATTCTAATCGAGTCCGTTTCTTTTTATATTCCTTCGGAGATGGTTGAATAAGAGATGAGAGTCAGACGGGGTTCCCTCTCGGCGCGAGGTTCGTGAAAACGAAATGTTCTTGATGAATCATTTCAGCTTTGTTTCCACTATGCCCATCCGACACGAAGGTTCTTCTGAGTGTGTGGGTCAACCTTAGTTTTTAGGATGTACGCTTACTCCTAGCAGTAATATATCTAATTTATCCCAGACACGGTTCAGACAAGTTTGCAGATCAGATGCCTATATGTGCTTATTGAGAGGTATTGCAAACACAGCAGCACTCTACCTTAGCTCATAGGTGCAGATAACTAATCAGAATTGACTTGTTCCCGTTTAGGACTTTTCGTATTGCCATCTCATTCAAACTATCGCGTTAGTCACTTGAGGTCTTTATTACCCGCTACAGATTACTACTCTATGTGAACATGGACGTGGCTCTTGATCGTAGTGATGATATTTGCACGTCCGTTCTTGTCTCGTTTCATTGTACTCGTATGACTTGCTGTTATTAACCCCTTGCGTGTTTCTCATACAAACCTTGTTTTGCTTCGCTATTAGCGTGGATGCGGCTTGAGATCTGCTCTCCCGTGTTTTTAAACATTCAAACTACATAGGTGATTCCCCGCGTCAAATTATCAAAACTCTATTCAGCTGACTGCTTCTTTTATTGTGCTTTCAACCACCTCTTATTATTGTTTCGCTGGTCGCAGAAGTGTGCTAGAACGAATAGCGTGTGCCACCCCTTCATTTTCATCTTACCATGAGTCAGGTATCATTAGTACCTTCAATCAACCACAGCAAACGAAATTATAGCTTCAATTTCTGAAATGGTTAAACGTTTATCCTCGCGTATATTAATCTTCTTATCGTTGTACCCGCCTCTTTTCCCTACGTCAAACAATATTGCTGCTGTATGCTCCTGTAAAGCGTGCTCTGCCTCACAAAGGGTATTGTGGCAGCGAAGCATTTTAAAAATACCTCTATGTGAATGATAAATCAGCAGGATAGAAAATTTAGGATTTTAAGGAGAAAGCCTAGGATGCCTCATCAAATGCCAAAAGTGGCCGTCAGCGGCGTCGGCGTCAACACATGTGAAAAGGTCATCATTACGTCACATATTGTCAAAATTTGTGACGTCATATGATGATGCCATCGTCACTTGGTCAAAGGGGGGCCGATCCTGGATGCACTGCAAAATCATGTGAGGTGCAGAAAGATCCCAACGCCCAACGCCTACGATTCCGGAGGCAGCGCGAAGCCACGTTACATGCAGAAGGCTTTCGAAGGGTGGGAGGGAGCGAACATCGCCTTCGAGTCGTCTTAAGCGAATGCGTAAGGCACCATGTGACTTTTCATTAGTCTCACAGATAGTCATGCCACTTTACAAACAGTGCTGACAGTACTCCTGGGCTTGCATGTCATTCAAATAGAAATAGCCGTCGGACGTAACCTAAACCTTCCTGTAAAGAGGCCCATACCTACCAGTTACTTATATGAACATACTTCCCTGAACAGACTGCCCGTCCACCTCTGAACCTAATCAGTAAGTCACTCTATCAACGGCTCACACATCCGACAATCGCGAGTGTAAGCTCTCACATGCAATGCTTAGCTGCCACGTTGCCCGTATTTCCCCTCTCTCGAATGCCAATGCCACGCAGCGATATCCCAACTCTCGATCTGTCGGCGCTGCGCATCTTAATGAAGCCTAACCAAAAGGACGCGCCGACGAACGAAGAAAGAAACAATCCAGAAAGATAAGCGCGGATCAAAAGACACTTTACACTCCTACGCCCTGAGTATTTCCTCCGTTCCGTCCATCGGAGGCTGAAAGCGCAAAAGAAGGTCGTGCTTACACGTACAACATACCTGGCAGCAAGCAAAACACCGAACGCCGTATTCATCAGTCAGTATACGCGCGTTTGCAACCTAAAAGCGTAAGCTATAAGGGATAGGTGGGAGGAAGACGGGGGCGGTAGACGTAGAGGAGTGGAAGCATGGCGAGCACACGCGCTCGCGCTCTTCAAAGACACTTTCGCGCATGAAAGCAGCATCGAGAAGCGGCGCGGCGGCTCTTACGAAACGGAAGGTGGTGCCGTGAGGGGAGGGGGGGGGGAGCCTCTCTTTTGCCGGCGTGCACTTGGGCAAAAAGGGGTTATCACGCAACGGCGGAGTTTTCTCGCTCCGCTCAGGGTTTGGAGGCATACGAGGAAGGGACGACGAGAACGAGAGGGGAAATGCTCGCTCGCTAGGGAGGCGTGCGCGTAAACAACCATACGCCCGTAGGACGCCAAGTGTTGTATACATGAGCATCCTCCCCCTCTTCTTCTTGCTTAGTTGTAGTAGCAGTAGTCGTCCTCGTAGACGCACGCCCCCCATCTCCCGAAGAGCAGCACCGGTTCACGCTACGTCGCCTACCGTGTGCGCCTCCTCCTTCCCAACTTTCCTCTGAGAGATACGTCGCCAATGCCTCGTCCTCCCGAAGTTCCAAGCATCTGCGGAGTTGGTGGTGATGAGGGAAAAGGTCAGGATGATGCGAGAAAGGGCAAGGACAGAAGAAGAAGAAGAGTGGGTAAGGGCTGTTGTTGAATGCCGGTGAAACGCCCGCTTGACGTATGCAGGAAACGACGAAAACACGCACAAGGATCCGGACAAGAAGGAAGGAAGGGGGTGATGGGGCACGCTGCGAGCGATATTGGGAGGAGGTGGTGGTGGATGGAGGGGGGGGGGGGGTGTATAGACAAGAAAACGAACCACACGCTTGCTCCGGCTTCAGTAGTAGCAGTAGTCCTCGTCAGTGATGCTTGAAGAGCTTCGGCTGTTGCTGCTGCTGATACCGAAATTTAAGGACTCGAGCTGCGTGCAGGCAAAGTGCGAGAATTCTTGTGCGCCTCGTCGCGTGACGTGCGTGTTTGTTTGTGAGCGAATGTGGTTCGCTCACTCCGTGCTTCGACGACGGCGCATACATTACGCTACGCGCGCGCTATCTGCTGCTTGCGTTTTATTCGGGCCGCTGTTGCGCGGCCATTCGT
The DNA here is from genome assembly GCF_013339695.2 of Rhipicephalus sanguineus. NCBI lineage: Eukaryota > Metazoa > Arthropoda > Arachnida > Ixodida > Ixodidae > Rhipicephalus > Rhipicephalus sanguineus. Next base: position 37,117,569 of record NC_051186.1, on the reverse strand, counting down.
ATTCAAATGAAGCGTAAGCGAAGCGTTTTCGGTTGCCCGGATGGAAGCGATGAGCAGTGCCCCGGGGTTGCTCTTTGAACGCTAGATACTCGCCGTATATAATCAGCGATGACAAACTGAGCCCCACTATGGTTGTGTTTGTCGTTTCTCTCTATTTTTGCCGTGTCGCGCGAGCATCAGGTGAGCTGTACGGAGTGTTAGTTTTGTGGTGACTCGGGTTGGGCTGTGTGAAGGCCAACTACCACAGATACCAATTCCATCGGTGACTGCCGTCGATGCGATAGTCCGAACCAAATAATTTCAATGATGAGAGATCGTGACGTCAGAATATGGGCCTGCTGGAAGAACACCTTCTTTGTTTAAACGTGTGATGTGGAGGAAGAAGAAAATAGCAGGAGATGGCACGTTTGTTTGGCATTAACTTCTGTGTTTACATGTGTTGCGCGTAGAATTTGCGAGACCAAACTGAGCTATGCGCGGGTGAACTACGCGCTAAGTATAGCGAATTCGAAGCTCCGGCCAACTTAGATTCATGATACAGGGTGTTTCAGCGAAAGAGCAACAAGTAATAAAAAAATAAATGTAGGCCACACGCATCTCGAATTGGTGCAGCCATATAGACCACGTCAGGATATTTTTCCAATCCGCCAAGCTCGGTAATTAACAAAGATTGCTTATTTGCTTAAAACTGGTGTTGATGATTCCTTCCACTTGTTTGTTAATAGAAGCCACGAAAAGTAACCCTCGATAGTCCAATATATATGATTTGTCCTGATATACTTCTTCTCCGTATCTGTATCATCTAGTACATGAATATATAATGTTATTTGTTATAGATATTGAATGGGCAGCGCAAGAAATAAGCACGGCTGACAGTTGGGGGAGTTGGTATGGGGAGTTGAAACAGGGAGTTGGAACGGCCCGACGGAAGGAGTTCGTGTGGTTCCTGTCTTTTCGTCTCTTTCCGCCACGCCGTTTTCTTTAAAACTTTAAAATGCAAAAAGCAAGGACCCGAGACAGAGTGGAACGCACATAGCACTGATGATTGATTGATTGATTGATTGATTGATTGATTGATTGATTGATTGATTGATTGATTGATTGATTGATTGATTGATTGATTGATTGATTGATTGATTGATTGATTGATTTGGCGCCCTTAGGGCGTGTACGTTTTGGTTGGCTGATTGATCGATCGACTGATTTATTGAGGGATTGATTGATCTATCCCCTGAGGCAGTGATTGAACATTGATACAATGTTATTTGCATCTGTACTGTGTCATTTCCTTTCGAGTGTGTCTCTTGTCCCATTGTGGTTACTGTCCACCTGCACCCCGCTCACCTGTCAACTTGATTATGTCGCTTCCTTATCCTGCTCATATATTTGTTTAGGAAGATAACAACACGGGAGCTATCACTACGCAATAACATCTCTCCAACATGAGCTGCACATTCCATTCGCAGTGAAGGTGCTCCTTCGCGTCACGAGGCCTACGGGCAGGTAAAGACGAGACGCGTTTTCTAAACGCCGTCAACGCGCATTCCGCGCGAGCTACCTTGGCAGCGTCGCGAACGAACCATTTCCCATCTAGTATGCACCCCTTTGGGCACAAAACAAAAGGGAGAATCGCGACGAACGAGCAATTTTCGCCCGTTAACAAGAAAGGAAGCGAGAGAGCGCGCACTTATACGACAGGGCCCCTCTTGGAGAACGCGATTACGCTATGTAGTACTCGCAGCGAGTGCTACGGAGAGAAAAGGCCCGGAGAAAGCACGAAGAAGAAGAAGCAGCAAGTGCGCGCGTTGAGTCTATGAGGCTGTACTCCTTCGTACAAGCAAGCGGACCGGCGCGAGCGACAATGAAAGGAAGGGCCGCGCCCCCTGGCGAGCGGCGAGCCAACGGTGCCTTCTTCCGGGGACAAATTGCTTTCGCATGCAAATGGGCAAGTCAGGTGAGGCCACAATAGAGAGCGAGGGGCAGGGGGAGGAAAATGAAAGAAAGAGGTTTCGTGAGTGTGTGTAGGAAGGAGAACAGAAGGTAAGGTGTAAGAGCTTTCTTCTTTTGTTTCAGGCGTACGTTCGCGGAGCTCGCTGTTGTAGCTGTTGCCCCCGGAAGCAAGGGTAACAAACACGGAGAGTATCTACCTATGTTTGTACCTCTTTCACACCCCTCTTCTCTTCCTTTCAGCCCTTCCCAACGCCATCGCCCTCCTGCGCGCCAGCGCGTCTAAGGAGGTGTACACGGACGACCGTTATCAATTTGCGTTTAACAATACGACAAGCACCTTCGCCCTCCCTTTAACCCACTTTCTTTTTGCCTTCTCTCCTCTTCACATCGCCTCCTTTCCTGCGCCCACCCATCGCTTCCCCCTTTTGTCTTTCCGTTTGTCTTTCCGTGGTGCCGACTAGCTGAGCCGACGCTTGCAAATGCTCGCGTCGAATAAAACCTCGTGGTGCTTCTCCAAGGAAAATGATGACGAAAGCAAAGGTAGTGAATTAAAGGGAGGGGGCGAGGGGGAGAAAGAGGAGGAGAGGGTGGGAACATGCAAAGGAGCCTCGCCTGAAGCCTCGCGACAAGACGCGAGACAAAAGCAGAGAGAACGAGGACGAAGAAGAAGAACGAGAAACGACAAGAACAGGCGAGCGAGAACACAATGCGATCTGTAAGAACCCCTCCCCAACTTGATGGCTGTCCACACGAACAAATCTTTCCATGTCTCTCTTCTTCTTTCTTTCACCTTACTTTTCTTTTCCGTTTCCCGCAAAATTCCGTTGTTTGTTCCGTCGGTTGTCGTCTCGAAGCCTTTGTTTTCCTCCACACCCCTCGAAGTTCATTACGGAGCGCGCGCGCGCGGTCGCGTTCTGTCGCAATTAAAGGCGCGGGCCCGCGCACTGCTTACGGAGAAAAGACTCGGGCTTTTCATCGCTTAATAAGCAACCAACAAACCCCAAGGAAAACAGGAAGACACCCCTCCCTCCCACCTCCACCTCTATACCTCGATTTCTCTGCCTGCTCCCCGTTTCCTCATTTTCAGCTCTCTCTCTCAGCTTCAGTATTTCGTTTGTTTCTCCGTAAGGCACGCTAGGTTTTCTAGAAGGACCAGCGCGCAGCACGAAAGTTGTTTCTCTCACAATGCTTGCATGTCGTGTCCTTAGTCGTAAAAAGAACCGGCCGTTGTTGTGGCACCGGCGTTTCGTCGGCGGTTCCCACCCTGCGGAATAAGCCCACGGGCAATGGTTACCGTGATTCCTCGAACCTAAGCATCCTCCCGAATTGAAACACTTTGCTTCACTGCGAATATAGAGGAAAAAATCCCAGAGTCCCTTAGGCATTCGCCCAAGACGATTCGAAGGCGAAAACCATTTCTTCTTCTCAGTCGACGTAATGATCCTCCCCCCCCCCCCCATCCCTCCCCCCGAAAGCTTTCTGCACCTAAAGTGGATTTTCACTGCCTCAAAGATCGCTGACATCGCGAGTTTTCTACACCTCAGTTGATTTTACACTGCCTCCGGGATCGACGCACCTTTGTCCAAGCGACGATGTCATGTGACGTCACGTGATATGACATCATGATGTTACAAATTTTGACGATCTGTGACATCATCGCGTGATGATTTTTTTGCATCACTTGTGCTGACGCCCCTGACGGTCAAATTTCACGTTTGAAGAGGCATCCAAGGCCTTAAGTCCCCACTAGAGTCCCCAATTTCTTGCTTGCAAACACCGGCGTTCATATCTTGAACGTATGGTTGCAGAAGCTGGAAAGCTCCAGAATATTACAACTTAGCATTTTCCTCGTCTCCTTCGGAAGCTCGCACTGCTACACCGAAGCTTCATTTGTCCTATTTATTTCCCTATTTCAGTTTGCCTTTAAACCTTTCAGACGCCACCTATGAAGAACTGTCTGAAAATGCGTCAAACTGACACATCATTTCAAGGCACTCGATATTCTATGTAAAATAAAAAGAATGTTATAATACGTTGATTTATGCGTGTTAGAGTTATTAATCCTTATTAAATTGAAGTTTATCCTCAAGTCATTCATGCACTGTTCTTGCATAAACAGAATCAAATCTCACGCTAGAAATGCAGCACAAATTCATTTTCGCTTATGTTCATTGTGAGCAAAGAAAAATTATACTTTTGACGCAGCTTGCGGGAAGCGGCACGTCGAACTATTCATCGAACAGGATAGTGTCTTCAGTAAAGAGAATGTATTCAACAGTATGCTGCAAAGTGAAGTTACATGAAGACACATTTATTACGTAGGTGGTTCAATTCATCATAAGGCCAATGTATTTTGCGTTTTGTTAGCCACTGGTCGACACAACAAGCAAAAACGAGTGGTGCATACAATTGTGTACAAAGCGTCTGAAAAGGCTAAAAACACGCCTATGCACCACTTCCGAGTCGAAGCATTCTGCCTCGAATCTCCGCTCGCTTTTTTCTCGAACTTACGACGCCGGGAACGTATAATATCAGCGCCGTTCCAAGAGCAGCGCGTTTGCTCTTTACACGTGACTTCTCGACCTAATCTACGCGGAACACCCTAAAAATTCCCCGACGTCATTCCCGGGAACGAAAACAAAAAATAAAAGACAGAGAAAAAGCACGTGCGCGAACGAACCGAGCGCCGTGAATCCGGCGAGCACACACACACAGCCACATCGGTTGCCCGAAGCAGCACCGAAAAGCCGGAAGACAGCTCGGAAGCTTGTTTCCCTCGCTTCACTAAATCGGGAACCCGATCCGACAAGCACCGATCTGCGCACACGAAAGGAGAAGGCCTTATTACGAGCTGCTCTCATAAGCACGTACGAGCGCCTTCTTCATAATACTCCGACGTCCCAAAGCGCGCCCGCGCACGCCAGCGTCTCCCATCTTTCTGCTCTTCTATCGAGCAATCGCTGTCTCCGTTGTATCCTCCCATACGTCTGTACTCGTCAAGCCAAGTAACGGCGTTTTGCGCCACCGTTTTTGCCCGGGCCGACAAAATTCCTCGCTGACGTCAGGTATGCGGAACAGGCTCCCGCGCTTTTACTCCCCTAAACTCGGAGAGATGGGACTCTTATTATTCCTTGCTCCCTAAAACATCCTCGCTGCGTGCTCGGGAGAAAGCGCTTATTAATCCCTAAGTGGGAGGAACGCTTGCTCCCCGCATCTCAGGTTGGGTCTTCTTGGTTTTGCCTATACCTTCGGTACACCGGTCGCGAGCATCCGTTGATGAGCCGTAGGAGCGGGAAGTTCCCGCGTACGTAACAGCGATGTCGTATACTAGACGTCTTCAGCGAGACGTAATTTCGCTGTAGCTGCTGTTGCAGCGGTCGCCTGGCTATTGCGTTGGGGCTCCGCTAGGTGGGAGAGCTTGCAGTTTCCAGGTTGAAGCGTGGCTCTCGCTTCTTTTTTTAATATTGGAACGAAGCGCGCGACTCTGTCGAAACTAGTGTCTTAGTATGGTGCTTCTGAGAGCGGCCGACAAAATCTTGTGTGAAACTTAAAGGGCAAACAGGTCATCTCACACTAGGTAACGTTGAACATATCTTGAAACGAACCGGCAAGCAGGCAAAGGAAGGAAGGAAGAAACAAGCGGAAAGACAGGGAGGTTAGCCAGTTCTTAGACGGGCCGGCTACCCTGTGCTGGGGGAAGGGGTAAGGGGGATAAAAGATGATAGAAGAGAGATGTCACAAAAAATGGAGTGCAAGAAAAGGAAAAAGAAAAGGAGAGGGGGAAAAAAGGAAACGAGAATATGACACTACTTAGAGTCTGTCTCTAAGACCAGTTGTCCGCAAGAAGCGCAATAATGCTTTTAAAGCCTTCTGTGCTGACGATGTACTCCGCCAAGGTGCCAAAACCCTTTGTTCCGACAAAGGTTTCAGTGAGCCAAGACAAGAACTTTCTAATGCGCTAGGTAAACTTGACAATAGCAGGCAAAGCGTCCTCAGAAAAGTATAGGGGACGAAGCACTTCACTCGCAATTGAAAATCTTCATTGAACGCGAGCACCGTACAGGTAACTACACGATTTCTATGCACACATGAAGCATAGCGTAAATAATTGTTAATTAGACAGATCCACCGGGGACAAAAAGTACCTTACAATACAAACGATGAAAGAAGTGAAGCGCTAATTATCAAAGTAGGCGATTTCTTTTATTTTTTTATAGCCTTTCTGTAATCTTTCTTTTTTCTTTTCCCGTGTGCCGGTTCGCTTCAATATCTTTTCAACATCGTCTTTAACGACGTAGAATGAATCGCCAGCTTGTTTTTGTTGCGCGCACCGAAAACCAAGTAGAACTATACTTCAACTACCACTGGCCAGTAATGGCGAAGTTGAGCAGAACTGAAATCGTCACCATGTCCTTACATATTACACTTTACACGCTGAAGACACAAACTAGAAGCGTACCTAATGAAACACACCGTTTATACTTAACTATGAGAAATGACTTCGGGCTGACAGCTCTTTATTCTTCCGCTTTATCATGAAGCTTGTCCACTGAAGTGTGACTCTTGGTTTCGCCCAATCCAATGAAGACGCGCACAGGTCAGAAGTCGGCGCGGAGGGTCATACGGCCCGGATCTTACACCACTTATCGGACCGCTCGGAACATGCTTTCCAAAATGAATTTTACTGTATACGCTGGCAGTGCGGAAACGTTGGGAGGTAGGGCGGAGGGGGATGAACTTGGGAGCTTCGGTTCACTACATAGAAGCCGTGCCACTGCTCTCCGGAGCACGATAATAATTAATCCCGTGGTTAATTGCTAATCAATTCTCGGTTGCCACGACAACGATGGGCCCGGCCGCGCGGCTTTCCTTTTCTTTTCTCTCGTACGCGCCCCCTCGTAGCGTCTTGACGTCAAACTCACGCCCTCTTTTATAAACCCGTCCAGTCAGCGGATGCCGGAGCCCTTTAAGGCTCCTGCACCCTACTCCCTCTCATTTTTCTGCTGCGTTGTGGGGATTCGCTCCTCGGATGAAAAATTGAAGATTAATATTCGGGCTCCGGGAGTCTAGCCCGTGGAGATGGCACAGCTTCCGTAAGCCGGTACGGAAGCTCCCGTGTTCAGCGAGCTCCGAGACGTTAGGCTGACGAAGAGAAAATCGCGGTTGTTGTACCGTGTGTCACGAAAACGTGTACGAGTCGCAGTTTGGTTACGACCGTCGAAAAAAATATTAATAATAATAAACAAATAGAGGAAAGGCTTCGGCACGTCAAACAACCGCCAAAATGGTAGTGAAAAATTGGAAAAGCAAGGTATATAAGTCACGCGGGCCCTTAAATATTCGTCTAAGATGACACGAAGGCGAAAGGAATCTTCCTCAGTCGACTGCCATGTGACGTCACAGTGATGTCATGATGATGTCACAAATTTTGCCGATCTTTGACGTCATAATGACGTCACGTACGTATGTATGCATTTTACAATTTAGGTTGGAAATCACGGGAATAAAACGCCATCCGAGAATATCCAATAAGCAGCTCGAAGAACCAACGGCAAGGGAGAGTCCGTAGCAAAACCCCATTTGTAATCGATTCCTTCTGCGACGACACGGTCAAAAAACAATGCGAGCACGAAAATCCAACTGAGAGGCTGTATTTCCTTCCAAGCACGCGTTCTTCTTTTTTACACTCTTCTATAAACCACGTATTACTTGTCTCTCTCCCTTTCTCATCTCGGTTTCTTTCTTCATCGCGCACGTTATTACCGAATTAGAGATCAACACCACCGCCACAAAAACAAAAGAATCGATAGGTTGCGCCCGCATCCTATTAGGTCCACAGAGCGATCTTCTCGCTACTCGGTCGTCTCTTTTCTTTTCTTCTCTTTTTCATTTGTTTTTGGTGTTGGCGTTTAAGGGAAGGGAGGGCATAAGGGGAGGGGGGCACTGGCTCAGTTCGACCACGACGGACACGTAATTGAACACGAGTCTCGCTTGTTCTCGGAGAGAACCACGATAAGAAAAAGGCGACCTCCCCCTCTCTCTCTTTCCTCTTCTCCTGTCCATGTTCATTAGTCGCTTTCTTCTTTCCGGTTCAGAAAAGGCACCCCCTTATTTAGCTACCTCGCTCGCCGATATTCATGTATTTGTTCATTCTTTGGCTCTTAGTATCCCCTCCTCAACCTTTATTTCTTTCTTCATTCCTTTCAGCTGTGAGGACGCCCGCGTATGTGAATAGGTAATCCCACACGCAAAACATTGATGAAATACGAACACACAAAACAACACATTGATAAACACAGTAACGTTGATGTAAGGAGGGGAGGGAGGAGGTAGATCTGTGAGTGCGCGTTTACATCAAAACGATCAAAAAAGAAAAGATGCAGGCATCTCAACGGTGGTATATTGTAGAAGGCGCACAAGAGGCTCCGAAGAATCCATAACATGTTTCTTGTTTCGCTTGCAGAGTTTCGTTTTCGTATAACTGTGGCCACTGTGGTAGTGGTTGGTGCGTAATACAGCCGCCGCGCAGTCGTTATTAAGAAGACACTCGCCCCCTCCCCCTCTCCTATCCCCCACCGCCTTCTGACAAATGCACCCCCCTCCCTTTTGCCCAATCCTTGAGTATCTTGTTGTGTCTATATTGCAGAGCGCAAGCATATGTTACGAGACGAATAGGACGAGACGGCGGTACGCAGTAAACACAAAGCCACCCCCTCGTCCCTCCGTCACCCCCCCCCCCCTTTAGGGGGAAGCCAAAGACAAATAATACAACGGTGAGGTTGACGTACGCCGCATGCCACGTAGGGCATCCTGACATATGCGCAGTAGCAAACAAGGTTATATAGAAGGCGGCGAGAAGGGACAGGCGGGAGATTACAGGGAGAAGCGAATGAAGGTTGTGGTCCTACAGTCCACGGCTTGGCGACGACGCGATCCCGTAATCGACCTGTCCTTTATTTCGGCTCGAGAGCCGCTTCTCTCCTTTAATAAAGACACCAAGCGACCATAAATCAGGGGACGAGAAACGGCTCGCTCGCCTGCGCTGTGCTAGCCGAGGCGAGACGGTTCGGGGGTTCGCAACCAAGTCGCTCCTGACTTGTGTCATAGCTAGAGACTCGAATGCAGTAATAGGCAAAAAAATAAAAGAAAAAAAACAAAACAGGAGAAACAATAGTGGGTAGGTATTCCCTGCACTGTTTCCGAAACGCTTATGACTGACCGCGGTTGCTTTGTGTGTGAGTGTGTGCGTCGTGCGGTCGGTACGGCGTAATGGAGACCGACTAGGTATTTCATTTGTCTCCTGAGCATGAGGTGACCTAGGGTATCTGTTACGAAGCGCGGTCCATTGAAGTATCGAACGCGTCCTTATATTTACAACTGCACTCAAGACTTCGCCCCTGGCGATGCAACGAAATGGCGGTACCCCCCCCCCCCTGAAATCGAAATGAGAAGCCAGGAATCTATAATGTGTTGTCTCCCGGATATCGTTCCAATATGCGCTCAGTAGAATGAATGACGTGGTAGAAAGCTTGTATGCCTTCAAACGAACAGCACACTGACGTAGAAATGAGACAGAAAAACGCAAGGTGGAGTTTTACCTAAGTCCAAGCGTTTCTCTTTAGAAGCAACCTCTTTGGCAATACGCCGATGCATAACACGAAGTAGTGTGCATCGCAAATGCAAATGCGATATCGTGGTACAATTTTTACCGCTGTGATCGGATTATTCGCTACGTGTGTTTTAACTGGAAGCAATTTTCAAACGATCATTCTTACCCACAACAGTAACAGGGCACAAAAGCTTAAACTTGGAACTCACTGGTTCGACAGGCCAGCTACAATGGACAGCAGTGACCGCACATTAATAATGACTGTTGGGCTTTAACGTCCGAAAACCACGATTTGATTATAGGGACGCCGTAGTGGAGGGCTCGGGAAATTTCGACCAGCTGGGGTTCTTTAATGAGCACCTAAATCTAAGTACACGTGTCTCAAGCATTTTCGCCTCCATCGAAAATGCCGCCGCCGCGACCAAGATTCCGAGACCAGGAACCGAGCACCATAACCACTAGACCACCGTGGCGGGTCATTGACCACACATTGTAATATTAACTACAGTGTTGCTAGGGTCAATGCCGAACAACGGCCGGTATTAGGTGCACCTATAGTAGTACTGCAAAACTGGGTACAATCTAGAGGCAAAGCTGAGCGACGTTGGTCTTGTACGGTTTCGTGTTGCTTTGGACATGATTGGCCATACGTCAGCTTCGTAAACAGTACGCTCCAATTCCAATTTGTAGTGCGTGTATGTATTCGTGTATGGGTGTGGGTGTCTGCGCGTGCGTAACCGGTAGCGAGAGGCTCCTGCGATGTAAAAATTCACACGGTCCCTTTTTTTTATTAATATGATATGTAAGGGGATGTTGGCGCACAATTATGGCGCCGGCTACTCCTTAGCCCTTGAGTGAAACTTGAACACATATCTTAAAGTAAAACATACAAGGCAGTTCATGGAAAATAGAACACTCGGGCACACATATGCAAAAAGACACTTATAGGCACATATCACAACAAAATGATAAAGAAATGTTCCAAAGTCAGCGAATGAAGTCTCTGATAATGTCCGTCGTTAATATTTGGTCCGACCAGCACAAAAACAGCAGAGCACACGTCTGATCTTTAAGAAGATGTATTCGCTCGTGTGTACATACCAGTACTTCAGCACACACATATGATGGGTGTCATATGAGATTGCGCATAATAAGTACGAAAATGTGTTATACAAATAAAAGTTCGTTATTTCTTAGTACTTGTCAGCAATGTCGCTGTCTTGTAAGAAACGTGTTAACGCTTTTAAAGCGTGCGTCTGTAAAACTCCAGTTGACCACGGGCCCAGAAGTTTCCTCATGCTAAACGGTCTGTGGTCTAATGCCAACAGTTCCAATTTAAGACGGCGTCGCGGCGTGTCATGATGTGGACAGTCTATGAGAAGGTGACATACGTGTTCATCTATAAATCCACATTCGCATTCGGGAGTTTCAGCTCTACCAATTCTGTGCAAAAAATGTTTTGTGTATGCGGTGCCTAGCCTCAATCGGTGAATAAGAGTTTCCATACTTCTATCTAATGCTAGCGTAATTTTGAATTCAATGAATGGATCGATGTGATATAAATCACGACTCTTTGTACTTTGGTTAAACCAAGCACTTTTGCTCATTCTGAAAGTTGTAGCCGTTATAATACCATGCAATTCTTTTTTCGAAATTGGTAAAGGAATAGTAACATCTTTACGATGTGCTTGTCGTGCCGCTTCATCGGCAGCTGTATATCCTTATGCATTAGCCTAAGACGACTCCAAGGCGAAAGCAATCTTCTTTTTTTTTCTCAGTCGATTCTAGTACCCCCCTTCCGAAAGCTTTGTGTGCTTTACGTGCTTTTGCACCGCTTCAGGGATCACAGGCAGTGCAAGTTTTTTGCACTGCACGGAGTTTCGCAGTGCATCCGGTATCGGCCCACCTTTGACAAAACGCCGATGTGATGCGGTGACGTCACCAGATGACGTCACGTTAGGTGGCGTCATGATGACCTCATGTGGTGACGTCATCACATGATGGTTTTATGCATCGCTCGAGTTGACGCCGAAGCCACCGACGATCAATTTTCGCGTTTGATGAGGCATCTAAGGCTTTCGCCTTAGTATTCACTGCGATGGCTGCTTCACTACTGTGAGTGCCATGAAAGAACATTTACTCCGTCGCAAAAAACAGTCATAAAAAATAGCTAAAAAGCACGTAGCTTCATGAAAGAAAGAAAGAAAGAAAGAAAGAAAGAAAGAAAGAAAGAAAGAAAGAAAGAAAGAAAGAAAGAAAGAAAGAAAGAAAGAAAGAAAGAAAGAAAGAAAGAAAGAAAGAAAGAAAGAAAGAAAGAAAGAAAGAATATTGTTGCCAGATCGTACGTGAGGGTGGTATCATGCCAAAGGAGGAAAGGCCCAGGAAACGACGCGAGCTCATCTTCTCCAATTTGTTTGGGTGTCCGAAGTAAAACAGAGCCGGCTTCGACTATCCATCACCGTGGCGGCGGCCGGGGCAGGCCAGCGACGAGCTACTGCTGCTACTACCACCACGGCCGCCGCTGTCCCCGGGTATAATTTACGGAATGGACCCTCCGAGCGAAGGGGGCGAGCACCCTGGCCCAAAGGAGAAGCAAGTATTACGGAGCCCGAAGGAATCATTAATCAGGAAAGGGCCGCCGCGGTGCGGAGGCCGGCCGCGACCAAGATGCGGTTAGGATATACGGCGAATTAGCCGCTCTGTGTGTCTGTGTGTGTTCTGCACGCATCGGGGCCTACGTAAGGACGGCGACGTGCTGCAGACGCCCACGCCGCGGCGCTACCGAACCGCCGCTCATAATGTTATGATAGGACGCCACTCCGCCCAGACTTCAGCCTTCTCTTGACCTGTCGCCAAAAATGGCCGTGTAAGAGAGCGGGAAGACATCTTTTTCTTTGTGTACGTTAGCGTGAGTCAAACGTAATGATCGAGCACTTTTTTTTTTTTCGAAAACCTGCCATTGTGCATGCTTTAAATACTCATGCAAATGCAATACGCGGTGTCTTAAATAGACATACAAATTTGTTTCATGTATGAAGTGTATGAGCAGTGCAAGTGAATGAGATATGGTTCTTTGAATCGTAAAATATAAACTTCACCGATTTACTGCGGTTTTCGCGTCCCAGAGGAAGTGGACTCAGTAAGTGAATGTAGATGCACGTAACCAAGTGTAATAGTGAGAGGGTATAGAATAGTTATAGGGTTGGACCAGGCCTCTGGGGTCAACGTGAGATGGAAAGGAAATTGAGTGAGTGAGTGAGTGAGTGAGTGAGTGAGTGAGTGAGTGAGTGAGTGAGTGAGTGAGTGAGTGAGTGAGTGAGTGAGTGAGTGAGTGAGTGAGTGAGTGAGTGAGTGAGTGAGTGAGTGAGTGAGTGAGTGAGTGAGGTGAGTGAGGAGTGAGTGAGTGAGTGAGTGAGTGAGTGAGTGAGTGAGTGAGTGAGTGAGTGAGTGAGTGAGTGAGTGAGTGAGTGAGTGAGTGAGTGAGTGAGTGAGTGAGTGAGTGAGTGAGTGAGTGAGTGAGTGAGTGAGTGAGTGAGTGAGTGAGTGAGTGAGTGAGTGAGTGAGTGAGTGAGTGAGTGAGTGAGTGAGTGACCGACCGACCGACCGACCGTGTATCTACCAAAAGCTATGGGTTTGAAAGTAGATGGAAGTATTACCTGCTCAGCGGCCGATATAAGCAAGAGGCACCTAGGATATCGATTTGGAAATAAGCAAAAATGCGATAAATGAATTAGGACTTATTACTGGTGTAGATAACAGCACGTTACAGGAAAGCAATCGCGTATTTCTAACCAAGAAAAAGATATGGCAGTTTCGCACTCGTCATGCCAAGCCTGAAGGAAGAGCGCAGCTAGGTGGCCCTCCTTGTTTCTCTTTATTTTTCTTTCTTTCTTCTCTTGCTTCCTGTCTGTGTCTTGTATCTCTTATTTGTATCTGCTTCTTTTTACTAATTTCTTTCTCTCTTTATCTATTTCTTTCTCGCTCCTTCTATCTTTACTTCTCTTTCTTCCCTTTCTTTCTCTCTTTCTTTGTTTCTCTTCATTTCTTTTTTTCTTGCTCTTCCTGTTTTGCTCTGTTTTTTTTTATCTCCTTTTCGTGTCTGTTTCTTTCTATCTCTTTCTCGCTCTCTTCCATGTCTTTCACTGACTGTCTATCTTTTCATGTCTTTATTTTTTTATTGCTCTCTATTTTCTCTTTCTCTCCCTTCCCATCGCTTTCTTTCTCTCTCTCTCTGTTTTTTCTTCCTCTTTCTTTCTACCTCTCTCTTTCTTTCACGTGTTTCACGTGCTCCATTTCGCCGAGAAGAGTTTTCGTTTAACACCTGCTGTACTCGGAAGTGCGGTTTGCACAATTTCTGTGGCGCATACCCACCTTTGGAGTTTTGCACGACGGAGAAAAAGTTACCCATAGCTCAAACAGCTTTGCCGTTAAAAGAGTCTGCCGTTACGCTACTCTAAGAAATGGAGCAACACACGATGGTGACGAACTTGTGACGAAAAGCGGGGACACTAGGGGTCGCCGCTTTTTTCAATGCTAACAAAAGATAATCATCAGCGTATTCATCACAAGTATAGATTAACTACCACTACGCAGTCGGCATCAGCGGACGGAAGTTCGTAGCCACGCCTGAGTACACGTGTGGATAAATTTGTGAAAGATTGTTAAATTCAAGAAGAAGTTGTTCTCCGCACGATACTGGCCACAATGAGCCAATGAGAAAACATGGTTCCCCAAACATCCCTTTCTCTCTGCCAGCTCAGTCGCAGGCGTGCAGTAGCAGGCCTTCAACTAAAAGTCCAGTCACCGTCTCCTCAACTGAGCTGGTCTTGCGGCATTCCACCATCCAGGCCAAACAAATTGAGTGCAAGCCGTTTCACGATCCACTAAAGCGCACTCCCTAGTTCCCAACTAACCCCCAGTTCGTTCTCAGCCAAACAAGCCGAGTGCAAGTATTTTCCCCCATCCACTAACGCTCGATTCCAGCTCCTAACCAGCCATCGGCGTGTTCTCAGACACGTCGCGTTCTTTAATTTTTTTTTTCGATAATCGAAGAGGAATGACCCAACCCCGGTATGCCTACGGCGAGGACCAAACATCGTGGGCAAGTGGTCAAATTAGGCGCGACACGCTCACCACATCCGAAACACGTCAGAGTAGGAAAAAGAAAGAAAAAAAGGTTGACAGCCAAACCCGGAACAGGTTTTTCAGTCGGTACGCAAGTTCAACCTGTCAAACCGGGGCGAAAGTCAAATACGACACGTACTCCGGGTCAGTGAGTCGATGATGTCTTTCGAAAACACGTGCACAAGCACACAAACACACGCACACACGCACGCACGCACGCACACACACACGCACGCACGCACGCACGCACGCACGCACGCACGCGCACACACACACACAGACGCGCGCGCACGGCGCTCACCGGACTCACCCCCCTTTCGAAAAAAATAAATGAAAATACGCCTGATGGGAGCTCGTGCGCGAGAGTCGTTGAAGTGGACTCGGACATCGCATCGCCCTGTCCCTCTCGTTTCATCGAGCAAGTTTCCCCGTGAAACGAGAGCCTTTGCGCGGGAAAAGCCAGCGGTTCGCAAACAACTCGCCTAGTTTTGAAGGTGAAACGAAGAACTAGAAAGAAAAAAGAACACGCGAAAGAAATCTAAAATGCGAGCGGTTTAAGAGTTTCGCCGCGGCCGTCGTTTCCGTCCAACTAATCACCGATTGACCTCTCGTCACAGAACTCTTTGGCTGCCGGTTGCTAAAAGTTTTTGAGGTGCGGCATTGACATTCCGAGCGGTGAAAACCTTGGATAGAGGACTTCACTGTCCATCAGCAGTGCGAGGATATTATAAAGCAGGGTTTCATTCTACAGCCGCCTATAAAGGACGCGTCTCTTTAATATCCCTTCTTATCTTAAAGGGCCCCTGAACAACTTTTGAACATACAAGGAACGAGCACGTTATTCTTTCCTGGTGTTTCCCGTCTTTATGACGCAGTTCGTGACGCCAGCAGTCTTTTCATGTGACGTCATCAGGAAATGAGCTCTCAATAGGTCCACATACGAGGAATATCAGTTGGTAATTTTCTCCTACCCTGATTTGCCATGTAGTCGCGCGCCCATTATGTCTTGAATGGCCTGACTATCGTGCGCGATCAACTGATTTCGCTTCGTATTGTGCGTTTTCGACTGTCAAGCGGAGATAAATATAGTGGGTAGCAGAAAAAGTCGAAATCTCGATAGGCTCAACGTTTAGTGCTCCCATTTATTTTCCACGTGTTTTATGAAGAAAGAAGCGGCTAAGAGGAGACAGCGCCTGTAGGAAGGGTATCGAAGGATAGAAAGAAAGTGATCTCTCGTCTTTCAACTCGGAGTGGTTGAGGGGCCAATTAATGGTACCGACGAAGACTGGGCATGCAACTCGTAGCTATCAGTTGATAAACTTCCGGACAAAGAAAGGGATAGGAAAGAATTACACCATTTCCCGCTAAAGGGGACCACGAGGCGATGCGAAGCCGGAGCACTTGCACGATCGCGTTCCGTTGGCATTCGTTGCGCATGCTACCGACCTCGCGTCGTGGAACGCGAAGAGGGACGCTACGCGCGTCGTATCTTCCATCTAGCCTGGCCGTTAATTCTCACAGGGCGAGCGGGGAACGCGGTCGACAGGCAGGCGAGAGGGGGGCAGCGTAGGAGAGGAGAGAGAAGGGGAGGGGACGCGCATGCACTCGAGCTCATCGCGGCGTTGCGCAGGAGAGACTTTCGGCGTGTCTAGCCCGCGTTTCAGAGGAAGAGTGGAAAGGGAGAGGGGAGAGGGATGGTGAGGGAATGTGGAGAGGGGAAGGGGAGAGGGTGAGGGGAGAAGGAAAGTGGGAGGGGAAGGGGAGAGGGTGAGTGGAGAGGAGGTGTGTGGAGAGGGTATGCCCATGCGCAGTAAGGGTGGTCACGCCGCACACCACCACCACCACCACCGGATTGAGCTCCGCCTTAAGATACTTCGCATCTAATATGAATGTGTATCCCTGCATGAGGGTGATGATGGTAATAATAATGATTAATCGCAGTTAAAAAATATCGCACGCCTTCGAATGATGACAAAAATGGCCTTGTGTTCGAGCCTGCGATCTTAACGCGAGCTTGAACAAGCTTAAATGTGTAGCTTAGAGTAATGTTAAACTAGCTTGCATTAATTCAAATTACAAATGAAATAGCTTCAAACACCTTACACTCTTTATCTCATCGTTAGCTTGAACCAGCTTATAATTTTTATCTTAGCATATCCTTTAGCCCAACTCAGATCTTTGTGACATCCTAAGCTTCAATCAGTGTGAGATTTTTATCTCATCGTAAGCCTGAACCCAACCCCCCCCGTATACGATACTTATTGTATATAGCGTAAGCTTCAACCTGCTTACAATGTTTAGCTTAGCGTAATATTAAACCAGCTTATAATATTTCAAAATGCAATTGAGATAGCTTCGAACACTTTACAATCGTCATCTCATCGGTAGCTCGAACCAGTTTACAACTTTTTTTCTCTCAGCGTAACATTGAACAAGGTCAGGTCTTTGTGACATCCAAAGCTTCAATCAAAGAGATTTTTATCTCATCGTAAGCTTGAATCCACCTATATACGATACTCATATCAAACTGCCCCCGTCTCTCGTTAAAACGACGCTCGCGTTCCAACGCGCCCAATTGGACTCCGCCGATAGGGAACTGGAAAGAAAGGCAGTTTCGCATTTCAAAACGCAGCTTAAACAAACAAAGAAACAGCGGGTTAGGTCTTTGTGGATGCAGCTCTCCGGCGACCGAGTTCATTAATACTTGGCTGGCGATCAAATACGCGCCGGGACTCAGGATTAAAAGTCAGGTGGCCGGAAAACTCTCGGCTGACCCACAGCGCTTCGAAGCACCAAGCAACGAGCAGCGTCGGGGCAAAAGGGTTGACTATGGAAAACAGCAAAGCGAGAAAACCCAGCATGGAGCTGGCAGAAAGGACCCGGTCCACGCTGCAAGGATAAACAGGCTTTGAAAATCGGCATGCCGTCTTCATTAGAAGAGAAGTACGGGTCACCTCGGAGGCTTCGCATTAAATAGAACTCACTTTTTGAGTAGTACTAAGCACTGAAACCTACAGATCTGTTGATTGTAGACGCAGGGAATGAGAGGTTGTGTGGAGCTGTAGAATGAGGATTCTTCAGACCGGATTAAAGGTGTAAGTTTATGCTGTAGGTCTGCAGACAACCGAGATTTTAGACAAAGGATCTGTGGTTGAGATGGTTGATCTGTGGTTGAGAAAGAAGCACGTGGTTGAGATCTGCTCTAAAAGGTGCCGCAATAATACCAGCTGCTCACGAGAAAGGGTCTGTTCTTTCAATGAACTAATTCAATTAATTTTCATTAATTATCCTGACAGTTTACTGGCCTTTATCTAAAGTAAACTTATATTCCGATATCACACGTATCCAATATAACTCCTAACTTGAAGTATAACCGTCTATTTCGTAGCCGTTTATTTTAACAGCTAAGCCGTCTTAGTCTAGTCTGTGCCGCCGCCGTAGTAGTAGTAGTAGTAGTAGTAGTAGTAGTAGTAGTAGTAGTAGTAGTAGGCGTCACGCCAGTCACGTGACCAGAGGGGGAGTGAATACCTAAATAAATAAAATGAAGTTGATGCCGAAGGAAGGAAAACGGGAGAGAGGAAAGACAGGGATGCTAACCAGTTTGGCATAACCGGTATGCTACCCTGTACAGGGGGAGGGATGGGGGAGATTGAAAGAGTAAAGAAAGAGAGAAAGAGAGGGGAACGCACACGCACACACAACTTCACAGCGCAGAGCGGCAGCCTTGTGCGGTATGCGGCATCATTAAAAAGTCTACAGCCGCTCGTGTAAGCCTGTTGTCCTTAGGAATTTGAGCAATGCCTTGGTTGCTTGAATTCTCGATGACTTATCAGGATGACATTGTAGAACTGTTTCTAGTGTCAACGGTCTGTTGTGAAGACGAGCGAGAGCGAATATGAGGGATCGTCTCTGCGCATCGTAGCGAGGACAGTCGCAGAAGATGTGCTGCAAGGTCTCCTCGGTGCCGCAGGCGTTGATGCCGATGATGCTCGAATCGTGTAGGCGCTCCTATTTCAAATCAAGCGGCTTATTTACGACACCACGTGATCTCGCCAGCCAATCACACACACTCGCGCACTTACAGCTTCGCTACCCGACGGTATTCACGGCGCGAAACTGGTTGATATTTTTTTTTATTCCGAATATTCGGAAAGCAAAGTTCTCGATCGGAAGTGTTCGGAAGAGGAACAAGAGTGTCACTAGGTGTTCGTGCCATTAAAAAATAATAAATTACCATCGAGTGTTTATTCAGGCAATGCTGAGGATATTCAAAGTCGCGACAGGCACCACGGGACGAAGGCACTTCACGCCTCCGCCCGTTACTTCCACGGACAATTCTGAATAACGGCAATCGATTGCGTCCACTCGGCTTCTCGCCGACGCAGTTGGCGTGTCGAGAAACGATCTGCTAAAAAGCGATGGCTCATTAATAACGCGCCGCGCATGTGTCAGTCCGAGAGCGTTGTTGCTTCTATCTGAAAACGCGGCTTCGCTTCGAAGAAAGAGAAGTATCGAAGTGAAGGTGCGACGGATACAACTGGGCGTGCGTTATATATACATAACTGGAACGACAGTGCCGCGAAGCGGCCCGTTCTTATCGGCGCAACCGAAGTGCAAAGTCGTAAAGAACGAGCCCGAAGTGGGAAGAGGGATTCGAAAGCAGTGGAGGGAGGGAACAGCCTCAAGGCAAAAGCCATCACCACTGCCATACGGCGCTCCATACTCGAAGCAGCCAAGCGACGCGCCGGTGGCTACTGCTACGTCTAGCATACACTCTTGCGTTCCTACGTGTTTTCGCTTCTTCTTTTCCTTCTTTTTTGCCTTAACGACGTCCGAAGCGGGCGGATCGTTGCGGTGTGTGTACACACAAGTCATATAGGTGTGTGTGGGTGGGGAGGGGGGGCGCATATAGATGGTAGGCGGAGGAAGGCAGGGAGGTTGTGTTCTTCCGTGCGACACGCTTATGTGCCGTGCTTCGACGCCTTTAAACGTCACGGCACGCGTCCCCGGTAGAGACAAACACACAGACACACACCACAACGACGACGACGACGGGCTGGCGGCATCGATTTTGAGCGCTTAGCACACACGCACAGGAGTAAGAAGCAGCATCAATAGTGGCGGGGCAGTCAACCGCCCTTTGCATTAACGAGTCGCGCCCACACCCTCGCCCGCCCTCATACGGCGCGACGACTACGGGGTTCGGTAAGGTTTCCTTGCACTCCTGCGAAGGACGTCACCGTGTTTTTTGTTGTTTGTTTTTTTCAAAGACGCATACGCTCACCACGAACTGTTACACAGCAACGCGGAAACCGCATAGAGGAACAGACTCTCGTCTATAGACGATTTTACGTAAGACAAATAGGCGCCGCCACCCTGGGCTGTTGAGCGAATGTTTTCCTATTTTTCTGCATCGCAACAAGAATGAATAAGGTCATAAAACGCCGAATTCACCTACCGAACCGTTTTCATGCGTATGCGTCAATCGCAGCACTGTTCGTTTATTTGTTAAAGATACAAAACGGCAAGGTTAACAGCCCAATATGGCGGCACCGAAACCCATCCGTGAAATAGCCTATAGGAGTACTTATGAGTGAAGTGGATATCCGCTTTATGGGTGCAGGAGAGGAGGAGAAGGAAGAGGAGAGGTGAATTAGATGGTCACGCGACTCGGACCCGTAAGTCGATATGAGCCCCGCGTTCCGAACTAGAAGAAGAAACGAGCAAGACTGGGTGAACGTCTTTGCGAACGTTGTGCCTCGCTTCTTTTTTTCCATATCTCTCGCCCATTTTTCTCGACGGAAAGTGCCGCTTGCAATGCAAATACCCGCTGACGCCGAGAACGCTGGTGCAATCCACTAAAGAAACCGTAGCACGGCGGCAGCGCCGACAGTATCGGTCTATCTCTGTACGTATGTGGTGCCAGTGTATACACAACCGTCTTCGCAACAGCAATACCTGCCGTTGATGCGCGCAGTAGAGGAGCCGCTGATACGTGACAAGCGAGAAAGACGCTCGCGTCGCAGAATGCCTCGGCTTTGTCGACGACGACGCAAACTGCCGTTCGTGCACCAGCCATTCCCGCCCCCTTCTCTACCCCATCTCGTTCTCAGAGTTTCGGAACCCCTTCAAAACATACCTTCCCCAACCGTTTATACGCATACTCGCCCTTTTTGTAATATCATTTCTCTTGCACCCCGAGGCGAAATCGCCAGCCTCTTCGACGTCATGCATAACGGCAGAACTGGAATCATAGCGGGACTTTGGACAGGCGCTCGCGCCTGTGTCGTTGTTCGCGGCTTTTGCTTTATGACGTCTTTCGCGCTGTTATTATGCGGCGTCAAGTGAGGCACCAACAAGCGCCTGGCTTCGTACACCTCTACATAGCGGAACTGTCGCTTTTGGAAAGATACACAACTTCTAGTTGAAAGAACGCGCTCGCAGGCGAGAAATCTTGCTCGCTACGCGTGGAATCAAGTACGCGCGTGTCCGGTTAAATCGCGCCACCTGGCAATATATGGTATTCAGAAAACTCACTTAGGCATCGACGACCCGTTTGACTCTCATAACTATTCTCTTAATGGCCCGAGAAACGAGGAACACACATGTTTCTCTTGCAGGAAGTTCCGGTCGGACACTTACTTCCGGTTACCAGATTATTCAAAAAACGTGTTTCAAAAGATAAAGCTGGTACGAAATTGATAGTTCTGGTTCGAGTTAAGAGTTACATTGGATACACACGCTATCGGAGCATAACTTTACTTACGATAAGGGGCAATTAACATACGGTATAATTAAACAACATAATTGAATGAATTCATTAATGGTAAATTTTCAGTTCGTCAGATTTTTCTAAAATGCATGAAGGTGGTATAATGCATGAATGTGGTATAAAATGCGTGAAGGTGGCGACGTTACAGGAATAATTACTGCGAACTGTTCGCACTCGACCCGCCATGGTGGTGTAGCGGTTATGGTGTTCGACTACTGACCCGAAGATCGCAGGATCGAATTCCGGCCGCATTTTCGATGGAGGCAAGAATACTTGAAGCCCATGTACTGAGATTTAGGTGCACGTTAAAGAACCCCAGGTGGTTGAAACTTCCGGAGTCCTCCACTACGGCGTCCCTCATAATCATATCGTGGTTTTGGGACGTAAAACCCCAACAATTATTATTAACTGTTTGCCCTTGTAACCTAATAGTTTGTCGGAGCCTGTTAATCTGACAGGCGACGAAGTCGCGTGACTCAATGAAAAGAGTGAAGTCTGTAAAATGAACTACTAGACTACAACCAATCACGATAATTCGATGCATGGCTGAGCCGCGGCACTTCCACCTTCCGTTGGACACAGGCGGCGGATTGCTTCTTTAGTAACTCTTGTATGAAAACATACGCCCACAAACCCTTCCCTGTTCGTTCACCGCCGCTTTCCCTAAAACAGGCTGCCTAAACGCTGGAAAGCAAACGTCGTACGAACGCCGCGAGAGGGCGTAAGAGACAATGCCTGTCAGGGGCTCTCGAGAGGCCCGCGCAACAACGCCCACATCCTTCTTTTTCTTTCCAGGACCAGGTCCAAGCGAGCGTTTGCTGCCACGGCACACTTTGAGGTGGAGGAGCAGAGAAGGATGAACTCCAGGAAGCAGCAGAGAACCGCACTAGGAAGAGGAGGAGAAGGATCCAGAGAGGGAGAGAGAGAGAAAGAGAGAGGGTGTGTGTGTGTGTGTGTGTGTGTGTGTGTGTGTGTGTGTGTGTGTGTGTGCGTGCGTACGTGTGTGTGTGTGTGTGTGTGTGTGTGTGCGTGCGTGCGTGCGTGCGTGCGTGCGTGCGTGCGTGCGTGCGTGCGTGCGTGCGTGCGTGATGACACTAGAGCGCCGCGAGGAGGGTTGCCCAGCAGTAAAGGAGGAGGAGGGGACGTTTCGGCAACACAAACAAACAAGCGGCCTCTCTCGCGGCAGCAGAAGACTAAGAGAGCAGGGGGAGCATCGGAAAAGCTCGCGGGATCTCCACTTTCGCACTCTAATTAATTCTGTCCGGCCCCGGGCGGTCGCCTAGCCGTGGCGGCAACCGGAGCACAGCGCGTGCCAAGGGATGCGGTGGCACACCAGCAAAGAAACAATAGGAACGCGAGCAGCTTATACGTGGTTGGGCTGCGCGTGTGCGTCGGTGCCGCGCGGGCGCGTGACGACGACGTTTGAGTGTGTGCGGAGGAGCAGGCCGCCCACGCCTTACCGACGTTGATAGGGGAGTTGAGCTGAGGTGGCAGAGTCGGTGGAAATGAGAAGGAACGAAAGAGAGAGTCAGAGAAGAGCACGTGCTTGAGACGCAAGGGCTTCGAACGCGCTCTACGCTCGTCTTGAGTCTACTTGTTCTTCGATAAGCATTTCTATGCGCGCGCAGTTCGTGCGCCCCAAACACAACGTGAACACAACGTGAAAGGGGGCGCGCACCCCTCCCATTCATGCGTTGTGGATATTGTTGAGCAGTTCCGTCACAGTTATTTGACACTCGTTTGGATGAGTTCCTGCGTTCTTTGGCGATGTTCTGAGGCTAGAAAGCAGAACACGGCTGCTACGTTGGGCTGACTTAAGGAAACAATCCCTGCTTGAAACGCACTGAAACGACTCGGCGATCGTTCGATGTGTAGCCACGTGGTGCATGAACATGATATCCCATTGGCTGGCCCATAAGCTAACGAAGATGTATTGCTTTGTATAGAAGTGAATAGTATGTGCGTAACACCTTTGTCTGCGCGACCCTGTCTGCGAGGTTTAACGAAGAGCAGGGAAAAAGGGAACACGGGCCTTAACGCGCTCAGCACTTCTCTTTATAAATCTTTTTCTTCCCTCTCTTCGTGTTCACCTTTTCTGCTCCTCATAGCATGATACCTGACTAGATCGGAATAAAAAGATTGTACGACAGCACCACCAAAGAGCACTGTCTCGATATTGAAAAACAGACCAAGCTGTTCGAGGACAGGGGCATACATGAACAAATATTCGCAGCAAAATGAGTCTGCAACGGAATCAATCTGGGACACGCTCAGCACATTGCAATATAATTAAATGACGGCCCCTAACGGAAAATTGAAGACGGAAGTGTAATTCGCTAGCGGTCTAGATTGCTAGGAGACGATTTCAAATGCCTCGAAAGAAAAGTGAAGGGAGAGGGCGGGGGAGCAAACTCAGGGCTAGATCGCCACAAGGACAGGTAACTTTGCATGATAAAGCATGTTGAGTGTAGATTGTTAGACTACCACAATCCTTTCCTTATTTGTAATCTATCTATCTATCTATCTATCTATCTATCTATCTATCTATCTATCTATCTATCTATCTATCTATCTATCTATCTATCTATCTATCTATCTATCTATCTATCTATCTATCTATCTATCTATCTATCTATCTATCTATCTATCTATCTATCTATGACATATGTAGTAACGCGTATACATAGCGAACGTAGCCTAGGTGACTGTATGTCGCCACTCTGATTTAAAAAGGCGATGTCTTTAACAGTAATCATTATTATTTTCCCGATACTCCGCCGTCAAAGCAACACGCAAAACTTTTCTCGCGTATATGAAGGAAATGTTTCTTTTCAATTACAAATCAAAAACACAACGTTGTACGGTCCTTTGCTCACATATGCCTGAAACCGAATAAGGACGTAAACATTGTTAAAAGCAGGGAAGTTGCGCGCGGGGCCACGTTTCGCAGCAAGTCAGTACCTCGACAATAAAGGGCGTGTGACCACAGATTGATGCCCGCGCAAATAAAACACAGCAGGGAAAGGGAGGGGGGGTTGCTGTGGCGAGCTCCAGTATCAACAACCCCTACCACGAGAGTGAAGTCAACGAAATAGCGACGCTGTCGAACGCAGAACCCGAGCCGCCAGCGAAGGAGCAGCGCCCACACTCGCCCTCGATATGCCCGGTTCAAAAGAGGGTTGCGACTTCCCTTCGTCAAGGCGTGTGGCGAGGAGGAAGACCTGAGAGACAGACGTAGGTAAGAGGAAGAAGAGGAAGGGAAAGATCGGAGACGTAAGGGAAAGAACGCGGCTCTCGGCCAATAGCGGCACGACTACTGAAGCGAGGGGTCATCGTGACGTTAAGGGTTAGAAGACAAAAGGCGTCGGCGAGTGCACCTAGAGAGACGAGAAGGAAAGGAGGCCAGCGAAAAATACGAAGCCGGGGGCAGCGCCGCTCGCTGGAGGTTAAAGGGAAGACTATGCCGGAAAAGTGGGAGAAGATGAAGAAGAAGAAGAAGGGAGGCGAGACTTTTCTCCTGACCAGCCAGGGCGCGCAGGAACTCGTCTAATTGCGAAGGCGACAAAGCCGATCCGATGGCCGCGCAGGCCGTCGGTGGCTTCTGTTTGTGACCGCGCCGCACGCGCCTTTGTACAGCGTCGAGTGCCCTCTACTTCGCCCCCCTCTCCCACCACCCCCACCCACTCTTTTACTCCCAGCCTTATACCTCGGAGTTCAACTCCTGCCTCGGGTTTTAAAAACCTCCCTCCCTTCCACCGTTGCTTTCCTTTTGGCCGCTTCATTCCGAAAGCCTCGACCCGTGCGCGTATTCCGCCTCCTCATTCTGAGAGGAGCGTGCGTCGAAAAACACCGTGGACTGCTCCCTCGCCTTCTTGCTTGCTTGCTTTATGCCTGCTAAGCTAAAACAGAGCGAGCAAGCAAACGACGGCTGCAGTCGTGGCCCGGGAATGATGGGGTGGTGTGGGGGTGGCGGTAGAGACTCGGGGAATTAAAGTTTGGCCTCAAAGCCGCCTGAGGGGAGGGTCGGCTTGTTTCCAAAATCCGTCTTTACGTGGCTTGAGCGCGCGTGCGCGCGCCGGACGAAATGAAGGGCTCGTGTGTCTGTTTGGCCCTGTCCACCGCCCACTTTTCCTTATTTCATTCGTTCGCTCGCTCATTTGCCCCGTGGGTCCTGAGCGCGCGCGCGTTGGCACGGTGCTCCTTCGACGAGCCGTAGGGCATCTTTCCTGCCGACCTGGAACTTTCGATTCCTCCTCCCTCTTCCCCCCCTCTTTTTTATTGTTTGTTTTCGTGTCGCTGAGCTCGGCTCGCATGCCCTCCGAGGTTTTTCGGCGAGCGGTCAGCGAAGAGATTTTCGTATGTTGCAACGGCGAATATGCAAGCCTGGCGTGTTTCAGGAGGCACGGGGAAAACGGACGGAGTCAGCCGGCTCCCTTGGACGGCAGCGCTAAGCCTTTCCCCTCCTCCTCGTCACTTTGTACTCCTTTCTTTCCCTCGCCACCATCCAAGTAAAGCGACGGCTCCGAGCTTGTTTGTGTGTCTGTGGTTGCCCGCGAAAGAGAGGCATGTGGTCGCTGTGTGACGAAGCTTCACGAAAGATTAATTCTTTCAGAAAAGGGTTTTTGAAGAACACGACGCGTAGTTGGGCAGAACATCAAAGAAACGTTAAGACGAGAGACGCGAAGTAATTATTTACGCCGGGAACGGATGTTCGAGCTAATCGGCGCAGGGTGGAACTGACTGGGTAAAACATCGAAACCGCGAGCGTTAGTGCCCTTCAGGAGGGCCATTAGAGAACGTTTTTGTGGTTCGTTGAGACAGGCAGTGGAACTTGACGGTGGGCGACGTGGGGCGTTACTTCCGCTTGTCAATGGATGGGAATAACGTCCCATGCTGCGATCAATAACGGACGTGATCCTGAACCAGCAGTATGTTCCGTCTGTACAAATTACGATGTATGTACTCGACCCGGTGTGCACAGTGTTCGCATCCTTATAGAGTAGAGAAATGCTCCCCGAACTACGAGCACTTCATGTGCAGAATATCACAAGGTTTACATTTTAGTGCTCAATAGGTGGGACACCCTGTATATCCGTCCGGTGTCACAACTGTTTTCTCGGAAGCGCCATCGCTGTCTTAACTTACAACTATATTGAGAGCTCCAATGGCCTTCTATAACAAGTAATACTACTAAATAGCGTAACCATCGATACTACTGCGCTGTTAAGGTACGCGTATAAAACTTGGCTAATTACAGTGAATTCAAGAATACTTATGCCTCTTGTATAACTGCTAGCAGGCACTGGCTCGTATTGATTCGAGCTCTTGTAGGGCGAGCTGCAACGCGTAGGTCACATACTGATCACCGACTGCGAAAGCTCTTTCAAGATAAGAGTGGCTGATTTTCGACTGGTTGCAAATATGTCTTTTTTTTTTTATGGTGGGGGGATAGCTCATCGAACAAATACTACTTAGGGAGTCCCACATTCAAGAGTGTGTCAATTATCAACAAAATATATGCTGAAATAGGTTTGTTAAGTTTAGTTGTTTCCTTGCATTTTTATTTAATAGTCTGTACATTTGCGTACCTTATATAACGATGTGATAAATGCGACCGTTTAATAATAATAATAAAAAATAATAATAATAATAATAATAATAATAATAATAATAATAATAATAATAATAATAATAATAATAATAATAATAATAATAATAATAATAGTAGTAGTAGTAGCTGTAGTAGTAGTAGTAGTAGTAGTAGTAGTAGTAGTAGTAGTAGTAGTAGTAGTAGTAGTAGTAGTAGTAGTAGAGTAGTAGTAGTATACAACTGCCCCCAAAGGCCTTCATTACGAGAGTATTACATGGGGAGGTGGGGAACGTCAGTATTGCACACTGATTACACATCATGAGAAAAAATGACACAGCAATACAAAGTTAAGCATAGATAATCTACCAAATAATTATACGAACAGAAATAGCAGGGGGGGGGGGAGTCAAACACATCTACGGGTGTACATAAGACCGTAAAATACCAGAAAAGACAGCCACAATATCACCTCAAGGATTTAATTAACAATAATGATACAATGAAGTGGTTAGTCGGGAGTAAATTATATCTTCAAAGTTAGTTAGGCTGTGTTCATTGGCAATGTGTGATAGCAAGGCGTTCCCATCAGTTATTCTGCGTGGTTGAAAGGCGAACTTAAAAGCGTACGAACTTGATCTTGTTGGTACATAATCACAGTAGAAAATAGCGAATAACGACGAAGACAAGAAAAAGGGGACCATGAGGCGATGCGAAGCCGGAGCACTTGCACGATCGCGTTCCGTTGGCGTTCGTTGGGCATGCTACCGACCTCGCGTCGTGGAACGCGAAGAGGGACGCTACGCGCGTCGTATCTTCCATCTAGCCCGGCCGTTAATTCTCACAGGGCGAGCGGGGAACGCGGTCGACAGGCGGGCGAGAGGGGGGCAGCGTAGGAGAGGAGGGAGAAGGGGAGGGGACGCGCATGCGCTCGAGCTCATCGCGGCGTTGCGCAGGAGAGAATTTCGGCATGTCTAGCCCGCGTTTCAGTGGAAGAGTGGAAAGGGGAAGGGGAGAGGGAAAGTGGAGAGGGGAAGGGGGAGAGGGAAAGTGGAGAGGAGGTGTGTGGAGAGGGTATGCGCATGCGCAGTAAGGGTGGTCACGCCGCACACCACCACCACCACCACCGGATTGAGCTCCGCCTTAAGATACTTCGCATCTGAAAACAAAACAGGACCAGCGCTGACTTCCAACAGGTGCACTTATTTTGCCTGTGCAAATATATACGCATTCGGGAAAGGGGAAAGACGAAGGAGGAGGAGTTTCTTGTCTTGGTTGGTTTGCGCTGTTTTCTGCTATGACAAGAAAGGAGAATGGACAGATGGAATACCAGTTTATGCGTTATTATCCATAACTATACCAATAAAGCAAAACGCCGAGATAAATAAACGCACAAGCATGTACGTTTATTTACTGGCAAACAAATGCAACCGACGCGGCAGATTTGGAGCCAGAAGCGAAAAGTCGCGTAAGGCAGCCTATACGGCGTACACGCCTTCGCTGCGGGAAAGCCCTCCCTCGTCTCAGACGGGCGTCTAGACCGTCTCTAGGCGCCAAAGGCGTTCCCCGGGAAAATGGGCCGAAAGTAAGGAAGCGTATAAGAAAAGGGAAACCCAATAGACTCCCCCGCTTCCCTATTTTTCCCTCGGGCAACCGACAGAACCCGCGAACACGCCCAGTAAAGACAGGGGGTAAAGAAACCCAAAAAATGTTAAGGAAAAAATAAGTAAGAACGCTTCCACATAACAAACAAGACGCAAGGAACTGCCAAGAGGCGAAACGGATGGAGAGAAGAGAAAGCGACCGTTATTTGTTCCCCAAACGACGTCAATAATGGGGAGAATACCTCCGAAAGAGTCGGGAAAAAAGGGAAGGGAGCCGATCGTCTCGGCGATCACGATAAAGAAAGAGCGCCAGCGTACAAGACAAAACGACACAGAAACCAAGGGAAAAAACGGGAGAAAAGCGGTCTCCTCTTCCCGATTCAGGAGAATAAGGAGGCGGCTCCGATAGAAGGGGGCGTACTTTGGCGCGACAGGGAGAAAGTGTAAGAAGCGAAGAGAAAGAGAGATTCCGAGGGTGTGGCAAAAGAAAGAGAGAAAGAAAAAGAAAGGAACGTTCTCCTAAGAAGCTTGTCAGGAGGGAACACGAAAAAAAGTGTGTGGAAGAGGGAGGACAAGATGGGGAGGAGGCGTTCCTCTTTTCCTCGACCTTTCTCCTTGAGGCCGTCTCAAGGACGCTGCAAGGTCGAAGCGGAGGAGACGACGACGCCGGCTGTGAGAGTCACCGCCTCGTTTGCTCGGAGTCGCTGGCAGCGTTTCCCGATCGATGGCAAGCCCCTCCGGGGTTCTCCTTCGCGAGCTAAAAGGCCTTTTCTTTTTATTATGTATTTACCTGGCTTTGTGTCTTAGCTTCTTTCCGCGCTGCTAAAGGCGTTTCGGCGGGGTGGAAATCACCGTCTCCTCGTCTCTTTATTTTGGTTGTCTCTCTTTTTGTTCCTTTTGGTTTTGAAGGTCTCGTTTTCTTCTTCATTTGGCCTCCTCCGTATTTTCTTCTTTATTTTGGTCTTGCGCAGTTTTGGGTAATGGTAGGAGACCCGGTAACCTCTATTCGGGGAAAACGACTGCACTCGCTTTTTTGTAGGTAGTGATCTTATGGATAGCTTGTGATTCGTGACTGATGCTCTTTCCTTTTCTTTAGCGTCTCGCACTTTGATGAAGTCGAAATATGTGCCGATTTCACGCTTTTGTCTTTCTGCCTAGATGAGATTGAAATGTATTTACTTTGCTTCGTTCTTACGGGAGCTTCGATGGATGTCAAAAATATTTATAGAATTACCCTTTAGTGCTTATTTTTCTTTATACCAAATTGGTCATTTTTGTTGCAATTTCTGTTTCATAAATAAATATCAATTTCCACCTATATACTTAAACTTCATAGCTTTCAAACTAACCTGAATTTCTATTATTTCATTCATTATTAAGTGAGAAAGAATAGCACAAATTTTAAACATTTCTTTTAAACCTACTAGATTATTAGGATGGGCAATTATGATGATGATGATAATGATGATGACGCGTAAACCTTGTCTGTCAACAAGATGAAGGAAATGGCGGGAAATTCTTTTTCCTGGAAGACACGCTTTGCCGCAATTACAGTAGACACGCGGCAAAGCTTATTTCAAGGTCAATATTTCTAATTCATACAGGTGGTGAATAAATAAAAATTCAGAATGACAAATATGTGAAAAAAAATCACAGTTTCACCGCGAGGGTGAAGCGATGATTGCGATAGCAACAAATTGTAGTGTTACACGAAGTGAGGCTGGCAGCTAACTGTATTGTAACCGATCTCGCGTAACTACAAAACGCTGGTGTAAGGGAATACGGCCGCTCCAGGGAGAGATGCTCTCCGCTTAGTCACTTCGCATTAAGAGCGCAGCACGTAGAAAGGTATGCGAGCCGCGCGTTGTGATGGCTTTCGAGATAGCACGCGCGCCAGCGATCGCCACCGCACCCTTAGATCCAATGTTCAAGGTTGCTCCTCGCGCGACGCGACACTCCCCCTCACCCTCGCGTCTTCACGTCTTTTAAGGCTCGTTAAAAACTGGCGGGGCATTTCATTTCTGCTTCGACGACGGGCCTCCCGAGTGGGGTGATGTTATCGCATGCACCCTCCGAGCGATGGACCGGCTTGTATGAACTCTGTTTCGGCCGCGTTCGTCGCCCCCGCTCGCGCGCTTTTACCCGCAGTAGAACATACAATGCGCGGGGGATCTTATCAATTTGGACTTCATACCGGAATGACATGACGGCGACGGCGACGGCAACGGCGACGACAAAAACCCGTCGAGACTTCCATGTAATTGCTATCGCAATAAAAAAAGCTGTCTGTAAAGCATGCTTCGCTGCTACTATTGTTAGCGTATGGCTAAGCCCTTTTTTAAGGTGAAACGATGAGATGCTTCATCAAACGCGAAAATTGACCGCTGTCCCGCGTCGGCGTCTCCCGTCGGCGGGGTCAACACGAGCGATGCAAAAAAAATCGTCACATGACGACGTCACATATGACGTCGTCATGACGTCACAGATCGCTTGATTTGTGACGTCACATGACGACGTGATTACATGACGTCGTAGCTTGCTCAAAGGTGGGCCGATGATGGAGGCAGTGGAAAACCCCGTTAGGTGCAGAACGCTTTCAGAGGGCGGCGGGAAAGGATCAATACATGGACTGAAATGAAAAAGAAGATGGTTTTGGCCTTCAAGTCATCTTATGTGAGTGCATGAAGGAACCTGTGAAAGCTTCTTTTTCTTGTTTTTTTAAGCGCAAGGTTCGCAGCTGTACATAGTGTGTGAGTAAGCGAAACCTCGAGATAAAAGATATCACTAGGAAACTTGTCCTTAAAAGCATGATTTGCAGCAGGTATTAAGATCATGTTTTGAAGCCTCCTTTTAGGCGTATAGTTGGTAGGTTTACATGGGGAATGATAAAGCGACATCACGAAATAAAACTTAGAAAAACTTTTGCTTGTAAAGCGTGCTTCACTGCAAATAAGGTGTACATGCGGCGAAGCTTTTATTTGTGTAAGGTACGTAGATTGACCGATGCGGGTGACTGACAGAAATCTCGACATGCAGCAAATTATTCCAAAAGTTTTGTCTTAAGCGCGAGCTTCGCTTGAAGTAAAGCATGCGTGAGCTGTTTTTTTTTTTTTTTTTTGCATTGAAGTTTGTAGGCTGCCCTAAGCGGATGATTCATAGAAAAAAAAACCCGATGTTGAGTTGAGGTGACTTTATTTACCACATACAGTTTTACAATAAGTGGTTTGGGCAGGGAAAAAAAAGCTGCATGTAAGCAGCTTGACAATGCCACACTTTACGAAAAAAAAATCACAAAAAAACAGTGCCTGAAAACCGTGCTTTACTGCAATATTAGTACGCATGTGACGAAGCTTTATTTTTAAGCGTAAGGGTTGCATGTTGACACAAGCGGCGGGTGACTTGACAGGTAATTTTAAGATAACTGAAAGAACACGAACCTTAGAAAGTTGCTTACTGCAAAGTAGCGTGTTTTGGTTATCATACTGATCGCCGAATGTCTGCGCAGCTAATTACAATAAAAAATCCAGTTGCCAATTCCGTCCATACGTCCATACGTCCATCGACGTAGCATGCAAGGACTATCAGAGCGCAAGAAAGCTGCGTACGGTCCGTCACGTATCTGCGCTAACAGCTGAGTAACTCCCAAAGCGTTACGTTCGGTAAAAGAAATAAAACAGCGCGAGCGAAAGCGGGAGTGAAAAGATGCGATCTACGTCTCTTTCGCGAAACTGAAACACGACGCTGAACTTTCTCTAATCGACTGGGAACCCTTTCCCTGCTTCTTTATGGCTCTAGTTAACTCATGAGACGTGTGGTGAGCTGTTTCTGGAACTCCAGTCATCAAAGTGAAAGTAGGTGTAGGTACGTATAAGATAAAAAGAATGAGGGAGAAAAACAGATCGAGCGAAAGGCCCTCACGTAAGTTGGAGTGGTTGCAAGCACATAGCGTAGGTGAGGCAGCGAGAGAAGCAAAAAAAAGTTGAGGAGGAGGAGGTAAATGAAATGACGTGGCCATCTACGTAAACAACATTCGGCCCCACATACACCCTGCAAACGAGCCAACGAAGAAGGACCCGCAAGCGAGCCCCCGTAGGCCCGACAAAGTGACAAAAGAAACAAACAGTAGGTGCCCACAAACCTCACCGAATCGTCCGTCCGTAGCGGTAAGCACCATAGCACAAGTCGCCGTATACGAAAAAACATACCCTACACTTCGAGAACGTGAGCCAGAACCACTTTGCCCTTTTCATACATTTTCCTTTCTTTTTCTTTTTTTGTACACCCGCACATCGTCCCCTTTCTTCTTCCACGAAACCTCATCTACTCTACGCGTCGTCTTTTCGTTACATTTTTCTCTATTCTGTGCATTGAGTCTGTCGTATCTTTTATTTGTTGTTGCTTAAGGTAACACCACGTAGGTACGTACATTTTCCTTTCCGCGAAGCCCTACCTATAGTAGTCCACCTTTTCTGCCTTCTTTTCCTCCGCGTCACGTACGCACAGACGCACTTTACGTACACGCCGCGCCACGCCGGTGCTACTTTCACTAATTACTAGAGCGAGAAAACGACGACGCCACGCCGCTCGTCCTTTTTTATACGGCGCACACAACATTGCGGGAAAACGGTGGCGGCATCGTCGTCAGCCTCGTTGCAAACAAAATGAAGAGGCGCTAGAAGAAGAGGCTTCGCCAGAGCCAATCAGAAGAAAGCACGACGGAAGGATCGCCACGTAGGCGAGGAGCCGTCAGAGGTAAACTCGTAACGCTGCCCTTTTTTTTTTTTTTTTTTTTGAGACTGAGGTAGACGGAGAGCTGGTACTAAGCGGAGAGGAGAGTCGGATAGCATAAGTAAAGGAAAACATACTACCTTTGCTTTGGGTTGGAGAAAAAGACGGAACGGGAAAGAAAGAGTACACAAAAAAAAAAGAGAGAGAAATCGCGAGTAGGAAAAACAACCCTGTCTAACAATCTTCTTTACTATATTTTCTGATCTTCCTGTCTCCTTTCCCGCAATTCTTTTTTTCCTATCCCTCCCTTTTGAAGTGGGAGACGTTACCTGGTTCTGCTTTCAGCTCAAGGTAGGTGCAGTTAGGCGACGCAAATGACTGGGGTAAGGAAATAGGAGAAGCGGAGAGGCGCGTAGGCTGGAAAAATACGCTCGTACGTGGATTTCGGTGCTTCTGATAAATAAAAAAACAAACAGAAAGAGGCGAGTCAGGGGCTGATGAGGAAAAGCGAAATGGAAACGACCAGCCAGTCGTGCTTCTTCGGTCTAATTTGTTTCTTATCTACGATCTTTGGCCAAAACACTCTCACCACCCCCCACCACTACCACGCTTCTCCTCTCTCACTCTCTTTCTCATCCTTCCAAGCCTTCTGGCCTGACTAGCGAGAACGGGAAAATAAAATTTCTTTTTTTCGGCGAACTGAGCGGCCGCAGCTACGTGATCGTGGAAAAAAGCGGCGAAAACAGCAGCCCTCGCTGGCGCACAGCTAATGCGAGAGGTCCATAAAGCTCCGCTGCAAACGAGAGGCAAAACAAATTAATCCTAGAAGGGAGTTGAAAAAAGATAAAAAAAGAAGGCGAGTATAAAAAACAACAGGGAGAAGGCTCTTTGCGTCGTCAGGAGAAGGCAAAATAACAGCTTTGCCTTCGGCGGCTGTGACGGCAATTATCACGTATTCCCTTCCCCTTGCGCGTGGAGCTGGCCAGAACCGCCGGAATTATTCGTCCCGACCTGCAGCCTAGGAGTTTCGCTCGTGGTAGTAGGGTGTGTGTACGCTAAGGCTGTTGCTTCTTTCTTTCCTTGCTGCTTTTTTTTAGATATGTAGAAAAGGATGAGCTGCATTGCAGTAGGGGAGCGATGATGCACGCATTATTTGTTTTCCTTTTTTGCGGATTGTTTGTCTATATATATATTTTTCTTCGCAACACAAAAGTTATCAAACACTTGTTCAGGCAAGCTGAGCTCTGCGCGTAGCGGTTATGTGATTCATTGGCAAGAAAAGCAGACTTCTCGCATTTTTCCGTTGTGTTTTGCAGAACTTGGTCAATGGGAAAGTCTTCTCAAATTACCGAAATTGGCGTGCAGTCATTGAGAATTTTCCAGCTAATGATCAGCTACGCCAGCCATGGCACGCGTCCTTACACTTAGTGGAGCACGGCCATAGCGCTGAGGAAGGCGGGGTGTACAGAACCAGCGCTCGCAGAGGACAGGCGTGTTTATGCACTCGTCATTTCAAGCACTGTAACTGTTTCGTAATGTCAGGAAGCCACCAGACAACTCAATGTAAGTAAGCAACATTTAGCAATAACAGCCGCCATCGTGGATCGGTGGTTACGGTGCTCGGCAACTGACCCGAAATGCGCGGGTTCGATCCCGGTCGCGGTGGTCCCATTTTCTCTGGGGGTGAAAATGCTAAATGATCGTGTACTTTAGATTTAGTTGCACGTTAAGGAACTCCAGGTGGTCGAGATCTCCGGAGCCCTCCACTACAGCGTCTCTCATACCTTGAGTCACTTTGGGACGTTAAACCTCATGAAAAACCAATCGGCAATGGTAACAGCATTTTCGCTAGTGACCTTATTAACGCCGTTCGCTTGAAGTTGGCGGTGATTTCTTGGCCCGCGCTCGCTACAACTTGCATCGTCACGCGCGCCAATTGGCTGACGCGGGCTAAAAAACCACCGCCAACTTATCGGCCTACCGCTGCAACGGAGCCGGCGAGTCGCGGTCGCAGTTGATTTCGTTCGCTCCAACGACGGCTGAGAGCAGCACGATCGCTGCGCGCGAATGCGCTAGTCATGTGTTCTTCGTTTTTATTTTTCGCGGGCTTTCTTTGCAGATTTGAAAAAATGGTAGACATGA
Source organism: Rhipicephalus sanguineus (assembly GCF_013339695.2). Taxonomy (NCBI): domain Eukaryota; kingdom Metazoa; phylum Arthropoda; class Arachnida; order Ixodida; family Ixodidae; genus Rhipicephalus; species Rhipicephalus sanguineus. The sequence continues at coordinate 37,082,053 of NC_051186.1, read as the reverse complement.
GAGAGAGAGAGAGAACAATTTTATTGAGGTCCGTTACAGACGTGGGGAAGGGCGTCCCTCGCGCCCACCCGGCTAGACTTTCTTTTTCGCAGGTAATGCAATGGGCGTTTGTAAAGACGCTCTCGAACTTTGCAAATCTCATTTCTTGCCTAAAGTCAATATTTAGCAATTTAGTAAAATAATATTAATTAACAAATGGAATAATTACAAAACAAAAAATATTTGTAGCGTGCAAGGTGGCTGTCAGCAATATGCAACTGATTTCACTCGCCTGCCTCTAATATTGTATTTTTTAAACCTTGGCTAAAGATAACTGGGACACCCTGCATATTTTTTCTGTGTGAACATCCCTGCCTTTTCTCATTACATATCTCTATCTCTTGTCTATAGACTGGTGTAATATGGTCATCCAATCCTCTCTGTACTGTCTGTCTGCCTGCCTGCCTGGCCTACTCCAATCTACAGACTAGCCTAGCTTTTTTTGTCTATCTTACATTGCCCTTCTGTGCGTACATTTGCCCTTCCCATTCTTTCTGTCTCACTCAACGCAGTCACGCCAAAAAGGGATGTTTGCTTGCGCTTTTAAACGTTAAAACCTAACGCAAGGGCGCTTCGTCATTGTTGCCTTCGCAGGCACAAACGCAGTAGCTTTTCTCCGCTTCGCGGAGCTTTGCTTCGTCCATTGGCGTGCGTTTGTCAGCGAGAAGCGAACCGTACACTCACCGTATTCGGGGACAAATTACGATCCCCGAACACACATATTCTAGACCATCACGCAACGTGAAAAAAGAAAGAAAAGAGAGAGAGAGAGAGCTAAACAGTGTTACGGTCTCAAGATTTACACACACAACACACACGCCAGCGCGCGCCGACATTCGATTCCAGCGCTGTTCCGCCAACGTTAGATACGCTGGCTGCGCGAAAACGCGCACGACGTAGGCCCTCTCGCTTCGCGATTCGCGGGTTGCTTCTCCTTCTGTAGGATGCGGCAGCGAGAGCCAGTCCGGGCCATTTACTAATGAACCGAAATCGGCTCTCTCTTTCTAAGGTAAAAGAAAAGGAAGGACAAAAAAAAAAGAAAAAAAAGGAAGGTCGTCCCGAAAACGAGTTCCACGTGCGCGGCCATTGCGCGGCGGTGGCGGGCGCCGCTGACCGAAGAAAAAACGAGAACAAAAAAAAGTAAGCTGGACGGAAGGAAAGAGACGACGACTAAGGCGGGTGAGGAGGAGGAGGTAGAGGAGAAGTAGGAAAGGGTCGATTTCGCCTTCTAGAAATCAATAAGACTTGGGGGAGGGGAAGAGAGAAGGCGGAAAGGAAGGAGAGAGAGAGAGGAAAAGAAAGAAAGAAAAAGGAGCTCGACTCCTTTGGCGCTCCGCCCACTTTCCTGTCCGCTATAGCTGCGATATGCGCAGAGATGCAAGAAGCGGAGGTGAAGAAATATAAATGAAAACGTGGCAACCGAGGCAAGCGTGACAAAAGGAGCGTAGCGAATTGCCCGTAAGCATGAGCGAACGGCAAGAAGAAGGAAGAAAGAGAAGACGGGAATTAAAAAAGACAGAAAGCTCGATCGTTGCCGCCGAGGGCACAGCCTTGGCGACGCCGTTATATCAAAAGCAAAGCGGGGCAGGCAAGCACGAACGGGACCCGTGGCTGGCCCCGAACACCGGGGTCGCTGCCGCCGTCGCCGCCGGGCTGCGAGAAGTCGCGCTCCGTTAGCCCTAAACGTGACATCTCGGCGAATGAGGCGGTGGTCGTCGCGGTGAAAGGGAAGGACGGAGTACGTACACATTGGCCGCGGAGCGACCGAACGTGCCGAGCTAAGAACTTATACCAGGGGGGCTATACTAAAGCGCAAGACTAAGCATTCTCTTGTTTTTTTTTAATATTGTTATGTGTTTTTTTTTCGCAGCGAGACGCGTATACAGTACTACTACAGACGGGCAGTAGTAATACTGTGGAACAAGAAGTTCCGGATAAAAGTTCCGAGAAACGAAACAACTGCCCCCGTTAGAACGATAATATAGTACACAGAAACGACGAACTATAGAGGAAAGAGTGTGCAGCAATCCGTGAGAGCGAGAGTTTGGGAGAGGAGGGAAGGGAAGGCTGAATAACTGATTAGCGCGGCCGTTGGCCGCGAAGAAACAAAGAGCATGCGTTGAACTGCTGGCTTTCGGCGGTGTAACAATGATGGGAGATAGCGCGCGCGTGTGTTTGTGTGTGGGGATGGGTGCGTGCGGTTGGTTTCTTTCTAGCGTGAAAGAAGTGAGCTCAACTGGGGCAACGACATAAAAAGTAAGGCTTGCCTAGACGGAAAGGAGGGCGTGGAGGAAAGAAGGCCTAGAAGCGAAAGCAAAGAAGTTTCAAGCCTGCCAGACCGAGACGGAGATAATGGAAGTAAGGCGCCTCATTTAGTAGATGGGCGGCGCAAAATTAGACGCCCGCGGCGGTGCTGCCGCGCGGTGAAGACGCCACCGAACCGACACCGCCGGCAGCGCATTATCTGCAGCGCATGCCCGTGCTCGCCGGCGACCGTGGCTCCTAACTGCCGGAACAGGGTCTTTTACGTGCGGCAAAGAGGCATACGAGATGTGACAGATTTTGTACACAGGTGGTCTAAGTAGTCGATTCCACTGAAGGCGAAGACATCGCGTGCTCGTTCTTTGTGTAAGTGGCGACATTCCGCGCAGTTCAGAACGTTTAGCCCTTCCACACTGACATGGCGTTATATCGTATTAACCGATAACATCAAATTAACCGATACGGCCTGTTCGTAATAACCTGGTTTCGGTAGCATTGACACAGTATGCCGTGCGTGAAGTACACACGCCATCAATCGAAGAAGGCAAAGTTATAATAATAATTGTTGAGTTTACGCCTCCCTAAACCACGATATGATTATGAGGGATGCCGTAGTGGAGGGCGCTGGTAATTTCGACCAGCTGGGGTTCTTCAACGTGCACCTAGATCAGTACACGGGCTTCAAGCATTTTCGCCTCCATCAAAAGTGGCCACCGCGGCCGCGATTCGCTCCCGCGACCTTCGGGTCAGCAGTCGAGCACCATAACCATTATGCCACCGTGGCGGCTAGGTGGCAAAGATTAATGACTATAGTAGTAGTCGTCGTCGCGTGCACGTTAATGAGCTGAGAAGCATGCTTCGATTACGCCCTAGAGGAAGAAGGCTTTAACGCGACGCGGCCCATGTGGCCTCGGCTGCATGTTGATACCAGCGCCGCCCGGGTTCAAAACGTCTTATTAACGCCAGCGCGACTACATCATATAGCTCCTGAGGGACGCTTGTTTGCTTACTTGCTTTCCTTTCCTTCTTTCTTTCTCTCTATCTCCTTTCTCTCAAACCAGCGTGGTCAGTGCGAGCTCGTTTTATTTCCGGTCGTCCCGCTCCTCAGCATGCGAGCGCTGGTTCGGTAGCAATAATGTGGCGGCGGCGGGAGGCACACACACGCGGTAGCGCACCGTGCTGCTACTGCCGCTGCGGCCGGCGGCGCCAGCGTTAATAACGGTCGCTCGCCCGCCGCGGCTTCGCCTAATTTAATGAAGGCAACCCGAGCGAGAAGCCCCGCGTCGTCCCCCAAGTGCGGCGCAAGGTGACCACGCCCTGACCACCGCCGCCACCGCTGACCTCTTCGCCCCCCCCCCCCCCCCCACTTTGCTCTCCTCCTCCATACCTCGGCTGACCATTTCTCCGTCCTCGCCGTCCACATGTTCCGCTACGTACAGCGGGGTAGACGCCCTCTTAGCCTCTGTCCCCTACACCACACCACATTGACTCATTCTATACTGCTTGGCGTTTGATAATATAGCGTTACGGTGGTTACGCTGTTCACTGAATGTCAGGTGGTTCGATTCAGTGGCCACAGACTACGTACTGAGTCGGCGCCATTGAGTCAGCGCCTTGATACACCCTTAGTGCTTAGGGATTGACTTGGTTGGCACTGTAGTGGAGTCATTTGCTGGCGTAAACCTGCCTCTTTGGTAAGGATATAGCTAGAGACTTCGGGCGTTGCCTTTGTGATGGCATAGCGCGAACGTTTGTTGTCACTTATCTATTCGAGCGATCGTTGCGACCGCGAGGGAATCTTCAAATGATTCAATGTAAAAGGCTGTACTGAACGCGCGTTTGTTCTTCTGAATCGCGGTTAATAACAGCTGAATGTCAGTAATGAGCGCGTAATACTTCGAAATGTATCTGTTGCGTAACAATCACAAATATTGTTTCTGTTTCTTACCCGCTTCGGTGGTCTAGTGGTTATGGTACTCGACTGCTGACCTGAAAGACGCGGGCCCGATCCCCGCCGCGGCAGACGCATTTCGAAGGAAGCGAAATTGTAGAAACCCATATACTGTGCGATGTGAGTATACATTAATTATGTAATACAATGTGGTCGAAATTATCCAGAGCTCTTCTACTACGGCGTTTCTCGTAGACTGAGTTGCTTTGTGAGGTTGAAAACCATAAACCAAACCGTTTGGTAATACAGCGTTGTGGTGGTCTCGCTGTTTGCTGAATGTCCGGTGGCCCGCTTCAGTAGCCAGGGGCAGCACTGAGCCCTCGCCTGAAAGCATTCCTTGATACACCCTCAGTACCAAGGCACTGAATCGAGTCGTTTGCTAGTACAAGCCTGCCTCTTTTCCACGGATATGGCTAGAGACTTTGGCTATTGCCTTTGTGATGGCACAGCGCAAACGTGTGTTTTTATTTAGTCTATTCGAGCGATTGTTGCAACCGCGAGGGCTGTGCTGTGTACTGTTCGTGTTCGCTTTCTTTTTTGCACGTGGCAGTAATAATAAATGAATGCCACTGTTAATCAGGTCATCCGTGAGGTGCTAGAAGATAGCCAAGAAGCAAGTCCGACTTGGTTTATTTCCCTGGCTATAGCCGGCACTTTATGCAGGACTTGATTAAGGGTCGACCAAGAAGCCCGATTCATCGAATTGTGGCCGCGAATCGCAGCCGTTGACTTTATGCTTACTACCGCAACGCCGCTTAGTCACCACAGCGGGCAAGAATACGCAAGTACGCGCGTCAAAAACTTACACCGTCCCTTATCGATTTGCCCAAGACGACTCGAAGGCGAAATCCATCTTTTCTTTCTTGTCAGACGGTTCTATTAATCCAACCGCCGCACCTCCTGACCTCCACCGGAAGCTTTCTCCACCCAGCGTGGTTTCGCACTGCGTCCGGGAGCGGCCCACCTTTGACCAAGCGACGATGCCATGTGATAACGGGATGACGTCATCATGTGACGTCGCGTCATGTGGCTTCAAGATAGTGACGTCACCTGTTAACGTGATGATGCAAGAAATCATCATGTGATGACGTCACATAGTGATGTCATCAAGGTGCATGTTTGGGCTAGTTGGTACTCCATTTGAACAGCTAAACAGCGCGAACTTCAGAGACGAAAGGCAGGAGAATGCGACACACACAAGCGCTAACTTCCAACTGAATTTTATTAAAGAAATCACATGAATATAAAGGGTAACACCGCGCCTGCGCAGCTTCACATCCGCATAACCACATTCACAACACCAGTTACATAGAACAAATAAAAGTTAATAAATCACATGTCACTATCTTGCAATACGCCCAAAAAACATAGTTCCTTTGCTGACAGAGCAATGAAAGGCACCCAAGAAATTGTCAAGCCTTTGCAAGATGACATGCCCAATGGCCAAAGAAAAGCGCACGTGTTCTACGAAGCAACGTGTACGCTTTGCAGAATGTAAAGAAGCAGTGGTTTACCCCTTTCCTTTAACATGTGGCAGCAGATATGTGGGACAAACCGGGTGCTGCTTAAACGACCGTCAGGAGCACGCGTACAATGTCCGGGGGGGGGGGGGGGGGGGTCTGCAAGGTCACATGGCGACGCATTGCCGAAGCTGTGGGTGTACGCCGGAATTTGAAAAATGTGCAGTGCTGTTCGCTCATGATGACCAAAAAACGCGAGAGATAGTAGAAGCAGCAGAGATGGCCAAGTATGTTAGGCATTCTATCAGCGTGCCTTCCACTGCTCTGTCAGCAAAGGAACTATGTTTTTTGGGCGTATTGCAAGATAGTGACATGTGATTTATTAACTTTAATTTGTTCTATGTAACTGGTGTTGTGCCTTTAGAGAGATGAATCTTATCACTTAGGAGTGAATGTGGTTATGTGGATGTGAAGCTGCGCAGGCGTGGTGTTACCCTTTATATTCATGTGATTTCTTTAATAAAATTCAGTTGGAAGTTAGCGCTTGTGTGTGTCGCATTCTCCTGTCTTTCGTCCCTGAAGTTCGCGCTATTTAGCTGTTCAAATGATGTCATCACATTATCTTTTTTTTTTTTGCATCACCCATGTTGACGCCGACGGCTACTGTTCGCGTCTGATGAGGCATCTAAGGCTTTCGTCTTAACAGTAACGACGTTTTTGGCATGGCGGTCATTCTAAGCGACAGATCTTAACTGTACTTTCACACAAAACTAACATCAAACTTCATCTCGCTCATTCACTTCTTTCGCGCGGTCTCTTGTTTTGGGTGCAATTAAACGACGTCGTTAGGCACCGAAAACGTTTGTATATCCCACGCGGTGTTGCCATGCGCCGTAAAAGTTCAAAAGCAGCAAAGAAACAAGAACGTCGTTCTAGAAGCGGCTGGCGCCGGATCTCTTTCGGACGGGGCGTGGTTGGCGCGACGTGCGCAATCTTGGGGATGGACGTGGAGGTCGTAAAAAAGGGCCCCCAAAGAGGGCCTCCCCCCTTTCGCTTAGAAGGCTTAGGAAGGAGTAGGAGTGGGTGTACGGGGGAGGCAAAGGTATACGCGCGCCTGTGGGACACGCGGCGACGAGGACCCCGGCTGAAGGCAGTCGTGCGAGACGCGCGCACTTGCGGTGGCGTCCGCGGGCCGGACACGGCCACTCGAAGCCGTTCGTTGAGCGCGAAGGGGAGCTTAGCGCTGTGACCCCGCGCGTGGCGCCGCTTCGAAGGCTTTCGGGAACGAAGGAAACAATAACGCGACTATTGTCCGTGCGAAAAGCTGTGAGGTCGAGCGAAGGTCACTTGGAACGAAGTTTCGCTAAGATGGAACACTGGGCGAGTTGGTGAAGCTTCGTAGATTTTGGGTTGACATCGTGTATTGCCTCGTGCCTTATATTATGTTTGCATTTTGAAGCTTCGCTTCAAAAGCGCGGAAGGGGAGGTGGGTGTTTCGCTGAACTATGATTGTCAAAAGTGCGTGCCCCCTTACAATGGCAATTACACAGGGATAAGAACGGTTAGAAATTCCTAGAAGAAAGGCTTCATTTTTACTGTTTTTCGTTGTGTGTCTACCATATCTGATAGATACAAGATGGAATTTGAAATTTAACGTTCTTCTTTTTGTTTCTTAAGGCTCGTTCACACCGGCGACTGGAACCAGTCACTCGACCAAATTAGTCACAAGCTGTCGCAAATGGCCGCTTTGATCGCAAAGCAACAGCTTTGGCGCAGTCGATCGTTGCTCCACTTTGCAGTCGCGCGACTGCAGTCGCAAACTTCTGAACCAATCACATGCGCAGGAACCGGACGCCAGCTTATTTTACAGGGCAATGGCAATGCGAGCCATATGCGAGCAGACGTGAATTCTGTGCGGCGACGAGTGTAAGTCGCACTCAGATGTGAACATGGGTCGCCTTGAGTCGCTTTATGGTCGCCAGTCGCAAATAGTCGCGCGACCGGTGCTAGTCGCAGGTGTGAATGAGCCTTTAGTGTCCGGGTTGTAACACGAAAGTGTTTTATGCCGGGGTCCACCAAGACTTTCATGACGCATTTCCGTCACGGAAATACGTCAGCAAAATGAACGTCATCAGATGGCAAAGAAAAAAAACTGTAAGAAAAAGTTCCGTTCACCAGGAGTCGAGCTATGCTACTCGAATAGCTATGCGTTGCATAGCTATTCGAGCTATGCAACGCACGTAGTTTAATTTCAGCCATCTTCTGCCCGTGTCCCATCGGTGCAGTATTGGCTTGTACACTTGAATCAGAGCCAACACAATCTTTGGTGGCCAGATTCGTAGCGACGTGACATGCTTATCTCGAGTAATCGCACGCACCAGCTGCTATATTCGAAGTTTTGATGTCGCGTTTAAATGCGTGAGCACTGTATAGTACGTAGGAATAAAACGAAGGTACAGTGAGTTTCAAAATGACGCAGAACGTTCTCCTCTAGGACGTCCGTGTGTACGTCCTCTCATAAAAAAAAATGTTTTCTCCGCGCTGATGTTGTCTATTATGTGCAGCTTCTCGCGTGGGTACTATATTTCCTTGTGAAAGAAAACTTCTCATTTCAGGACAGATATGCGTATCCCGGCCTTCATATGTATCCCTAATTGTCTCTTACGATCACTCACACATGCATGTAGAATGAAAATAAATGGCAAAGAACACCTAAGAACTTCGAATCCTTCGACACGGTGAGCATCTATCCAACGAGGGCTAAATTCGGCGTACTATAAGTCCGAACTGGGCGTTACAAAAATTCACAAAACAAGCCTTACCCCAAGCAAGTCCGGCCGAGTCGAGGCCGCGGATAGACTCATCACGTCGTTCGGCGTAATCGTATGGAAATGAAGCCACATCGCGTTTCGCGGACAGATTCTTATTTTCTATCAGCCAGGAAACAGAGAGAAGGGCGGAACAGTCATTGCGTGGGACGCTGCCCTTGTCGAACACGCCCAAGCATACACTGCGCGTACTTTGCGATGTCGTTTCAACTCGTATGACGATTGAACGTAAAAAAAAGAAAGAAAAACATAGCACAGAGACATCGATAAAGGCTGAAGAACGGAAGGGCAGTGAATGAACGTGAACGAGCCACACACTTCAAAATGGGGGGGGGGGGGCACCGCGGACATGGCCGAACACGAGACGATGTCTCAATCTGCCGAGATTTGCAAAAAAGCCCCCACACTTACTATACTACGCTGGAAGATTGAAAGTCGAAGCAGAGAGGAGGGGCAGCGTTGGACAGGTCAGTCATCGTGTCACGCCAAGCCTAATGGGTCCGTCTCACGACTTGAAACCTCACCGTCTCCGCCCTCGACAGACACACAGCTCGATCGCAGTGAAGGTTCGGTATGTATGAGGGTCGGTCGGTTTTGCTTCATCCTGTGGGCTCAACTCGTATATTTTTGGGACCCGCGCGCATAGTTGCTCGCGTGGGAGTGAAGCGATGCGACGGTCTATATGAACCCCGATGCCTTCCCACTGAGTGTGTAATAAGGCCGATGACTAAATTCCGCAACCGTGAGACGTAAAAAGAACATGCTGTGAGCTCATGATAAGCGTGGGCTTTCACGTACCTCACGCAATATTCTTTTTACATTCGAAAGCATCTTTTGGCCACTCACTCATCCATACTGTGATAACTATGGTGCATTAGAAACAGTGGGACATATTTCGTTAGAATGCCAGGCATACGGAGAGGAAAGAATTTGTCTCTTAAAGTAGAATGGGCTTAACTTCCCATGTAGTTAGTTACAAGAGTGTCGATGTAGGCCAGTTGGGGATTCATCATCAGGAAAGGTAACCGCAAAACAACGTGGCACACAGAAAGAGACAGCGTGTAGCGGTACTGACAAACGTTCATTTAATGAGACGAACGCCAAGCTTATATGTATCAGACACACGTGTGCACCGATGTATCTCTAGATTAAATCTAGTGCCTCTATAGATCTCGGAAAGATACTTGCTCCTATGCCTACTCCTTCACAGTAGCGTCAAATTTAAACATTCATTTTCATGTTCCTCGAGGACATTAACTTAAATGGGAAACTCTAAAGGGGCTTACATCACATCCTTTACGTTTAATATTTCACCTGTACATACCACAAGCATATATGTTTTCTTTCTTTCTTTTTTTTTCTCATCCCTTCCGGCCCTCCTGCTCCTAGGACCTTTTTGCCCTGAACCTCCTACCCCTATAAAGAGTGGCTAACAGTCCCAGGTATTAAGCCCACATAAGTACCCTACAAAAAAGTGGACGGGTGAGCACACCTCCGTTGCATCTCAAATGGTAGAGCATCGGACGCGTAATTCGAAGTTTGTAGGTTCGGATCCCACCTACGGAAAGGCTGGTTTTTCGTCCTGTTTAATTTCTTCCAATTTAAGTGAGAATCATTACAATACAGTTAAGAAAACACAAATAATGTTCCCTATGCCTTCCTTGGCTTAAATGGCTGTCGGTTTCATTAGTCCCCTATGCGGAGTAGCATGTAGGCGCCGTTATATACGCCGGCGGAATTCTGTTTTTCATTAAAGAGTTCTCTCTCTCTCTCTCTCATATAATGACTTGTCTTCTTGGTGCTGGAGCGACATACTACGCCTATCATAATCTCTACTTCAATCACTCATGCCTTAGAAGATAATTAAGCTGAGAAAATGAATTTAAACATGTCTTCGGTGACTGATATTTCTCAAAGCAGGGCAACAACCCCTCGAGACGTTTCCCGGTATGTGGCCTCAAGAATGCCTTCCAATCATATCGTACACTAGTGACACAGTTTAACCTTACCTTCCACATTGATAATAATTAATCGTTATCTATTTGCATATACGTACGACAAATTCTCCTTATTATGATATCGACGCAAGGTTGAACTAAGTCAGGAGCTTGAAGAGGAAAGGCGTAAAGAATGCTGCTTTGCTAACCAGTATTCATATGGTATAGTCATCTCCTATTGCGCTTTCGATTCGCCACCGGCGCTTCGATTGCGAGAGTCTACAGTCGGTGGGTTATTTGCATATCCTATGCGCTGATCTACAGGTCGATATGCTAAGGACTGGAGCTAGTCGCCACTACTTCGATTATTCATTCCTTAGAAAACGAACGCACACGAGAAATCTATCAAATCCGCGTACAGTGATTGACGTTTAGAATAAAATGGCAATATTTCATTTACAAGTGGTTATTTTTCTTTCTCAGCATCTATATTGATACAGACTGGTGTAACTGCGTACGCTTAAATGCTCGCAGCATGCTTGTAATCAGAAGCGGTTATCATCTTCCCGCAGAAACGACCAAAATATGCGAGCTTGAAGGGCCCCTAAACCACCCAGAGTTCAAAGACGAGCGAGTTGTTTTTCTCTCGCCTTCACTACTCTTCATACAGGAGCTATCTCTTACTCCTCGCCACTAGCTTACTTCTTCATAAAACACGCGCACAATGTCAGCACTAAGCGTTGAGCATATCAGGATTTCGGTTCGATCCCGCCCGCGGCGGTCGCTTTCGATGGAGGCGAAATGCTTGAGTACCGTGCACTGTGCGATGTCAGTGCGCGTTAATAGAACACCGGATGGTCAAAATTTTCGGAGCCCTCCATGCACTACGGCGTCCCTCATAATCATATAGTGGTTTTAGAACGTAAAACCCCAACAATTATTGTTATTATTAGGATTTCGCGCTTTTCGGCTGCACGCTATTATCTTCGCTTGAGCAGTGGAAAGCGCACAAAACGAAGTGAACCAGTCGATCGCGCACGATAATCATCGTATATTCCTCGTATATGGACCAATCGTGCGCTTATTTCCTCGTGACGTCACGTGAACAGACTGTGTACATCACGAATTGCGCCGAAAAGACGGGAAATGTCAGGAGAGAATAACGTGCTCGTTCTTTGTATTTTCAAAAGTTAAGGTCCCTTTAACGTATTAGTAAGCGTAAAATCTCTAGAGGAAAGAAGTTCGAAGGGACAACAAAGGCTCGAGATTGACGAGAACTCATCGAACAGGCTTCATTGCTGGAGGCCCAGCGTTTCGGCAAGGCGACCTTTAGATGCGAAGCATCTTATGGCGGAGTTCACTCCGGTGGTGTTGGTGGTGGTGTGCGACGTGACCACCCTTACTGCGCATGCGCATCCTCCTCCCCTTCCTTTCCTCTCCTATGCCCCCCCCCCCCTCTCGCGCGCCTCATTCCCTCTTGCGCAACGCCGCGATAAGCGCCAGCACATGCGCGTCCTCTCCCCCTCTCTCTCCTCTCCTACGCTCCTCCCTCTCGCGCGCCTGTCGACCCAGAGGGTGTTGGTCGACCGCGTTCCCCGCTCGCCCTGTGAGAATTAACGGACGCGCGTGGCGTTCCTCTTCGCGTTCCACGACGCGAGGTCGGTAGCATGCCCAACGAACGCAAACGGAATGCGATCGTGCAAGTGCTCCGGCTTCGCATCGCCTCATGGTTCCCTTTAGCGGGTGATGGTGTAATTTTTCTTAGTCTTGCATTCTCTCCGACTGGGCAAAATAAGATTTAAAGAAAACGAGTTCTTTTGGTCCAAGCGTTCGCTCCAGCGACATTCTTTATTTGGACGGCTGATCTTGGCACACAAAAATATTTAGGTATGCAGCTCAGCACATCAACGTTCGAAACGCAGCGTGATACGAGTGAACTATTCGAGTATGCACGCAAAGAGAATGCATTTCATCTGCCCTATCGTGAATCAGTACGGTGAAAAGGCGAAAGGTGGTGTTTTCAACCAGTTATCGCTATAAGAAAAAAATAAATAAAAAGAGGTGTAGCGTTCTGGAAACCCCTACTCTCGCCATTTGGGAACCCAACTCTTATCAGTCACCCGCCGCTATGTTCTAGTGGTTGTGGTGCTTGACTGCTGACGCGATGGTCGTGGGATCGAAACGGCCGCGGCGGCTGCATTTCCAAAGCGGCAAAGCTAGAGGCCCGTGTGCTTGTAATCACATCGTGGTTTTGGGACATAATACCCCAACAATTATTGCTCTCGTCATTTAATCGGCACAATCAACAACAGTTACCCTCTGGCTGGTATCGCCTAACCATTGTACGTTTACATATAATACTACTTAATTCGCCTCGTTTCGTATTCAGTTACCCGCTGTGTAGTGTATAGCACGTAAGGTGTCGCGCTGCTAAGCTCGAGGGCACGGGTTCTATTGGCGGCCATGACTTCCGCATGTCGGTGGGAGCGAAATGTGAAGAACGCCCGTGTTCTTATATTTAGGTGTACGTGAACGAATCCCAGGTAGTTGAAAAGTCGCCCACCACAGCGTGCGTCATAATCATATCGCGGTTTGGGATGTAAAAGCCCAGCAATCGTAATTATTATCATTCATTTTCAAGAAGCACCGTTTGTGGATTCAACGTTACACTCTAAGAAAAAAAAAAGGTGTCCGTTGACTCTCATTTGCTACACATGTGATTCTTTCATGTATAACTCTCTTTAGAGAGGCACACTGTCTCTCGTTAGGAGAGTCGTGGGATGTATGACTCTCTTTAAAAAGGCACGCTGACTCTCTTTTGGAGATTCGCGCGTCCCACGACTCTCCTGAAGGGAGTCAAACGTGACTCTCTAAAGAGAGTTATACATCGGAGAGTCAAATGTGCAGCAAAGAGTAGTCAAAAGACACCTTTTTTCTTAGAGTGTACGGGGCAACCCGACGCTCAGAAACCCGGCGTGACGTCAGAGGGGAGTCGTTAATAACCGGAACGCGATTCGACGACGCAACGACGTCACGAGAGAAGAAAAAGAAAAAGAGGAAAGGACACAAGACGAAATACACTTCCCTGGCCTAACATTACTCAGAATCGGACTCTACCACCAACGTTCCGGGCCAGAAGAGTACGTATCGCTATCGAAGCTCGTTTTCTGTACCGTTTCTTCGAAAGCGCATATTCTGCAGCCTCGCGAAAGACGGAGTGTTCCGTACACACACACGCACACGCACATACACATATCGTTATATCGAGTTGCCCCGGAGTTATACGCCGTATGTTTGGGATTCGCACGATCCAATCTTCTTGAAAGTGAGTAAGAGAGAGAGAGAAAAGCGAGCGGCCGGTCCACAATTCGGGCGGCCAGTTTTCTTGTCCGACGAGCGCTGAATAATTCATGACTTTCGCCGCGATCTGCGACTCCGCGTTGGATGGCCCGCCGGCCGGCCACTCCTGCGGACACCACACGTCCCCGTATACCTGAAGTGTATCTTTTTTGTCCTTTGGTGTTTTTTTTTTTTTGTTATTATCTATTTCTTTCTTCATCCACCGTCCGGCTCAGTCGCAAATTGAGGTCGCGCAATTTTCTAGCTCGTTCTATAACCGTAATAATATACGGACCGAGAGAAGACACCGCAACGTGTGCTTTCGTCTTTTTTTTTTTCCTGGACGCGCAAAAAAGCCTTTGCGCGCACTCGCGCCTGCCCACACTCAGTCCACCGTCTCCAATATCGTGCACCGGACACTGACGGCCGGACGACTTCGATGTATATACTATACAGCGAATCGGTTTGACCTCGACACGATTGAAAAAACGGAGCACGTCGTTTGCAGACGAAAAGTGGACCCTATTTCCGTCTTTTTTTTTTCTTTTCTTTGAGAGCCGCGGCATTGTCTATATACTGTAGGGAGCGAGCGCGCGTGCGATCTCTTTTTGGGACAGCAGCTGTGCTGCGACATTGGGTGGGCAATCAATTTTCATCAGGTCGGCTTTTCATTAGGAGATTGTGGGCCGTTACGAAGGGAAGCACGTGCGCCTTTATAACTTGAAATCAATAAGGAGGCATATAGCTTTTTTTGCGCCACGAGGAAATTAGATAACCGTTCAAAAAAAACTGCAAAAAAACCCTTAAGTGCGACATCCAAGTTGCGGGGTCAGCCGTATCCGCGAGAATGGCAAAACTAGGACCATTGTGAGGTCCAAACCAAGATTACATGGTCTATAAAACGACTAAGTCATCAATAGATAGATAGATAGATAGATAGATAGATAGATAGATAGATAGATAGATAGATAGATAGATAGATAGATAGATAGATAGATAGATAGATAGATAGATAGATAGATAGATAGATAGATAGATAGATAGATAGATAGATAGATAGATAGATAGATAGATAGATAGATAGATAGATAGATAGATAGATAGATAGATAGATAGATTAGATAGATAGATAGATAGATAGATAGATAGATAGATAGATAGATAGATAGATAGATAGATAGATAGATAGATAGATAGATAGATAGATAGATAGATAGATAGATAGATAGCCATCTGCCATTTATCTACGTACAGGTGTCATCTACAACATTTATAAGAGACTCGACTAGTCCGTAAGCTAACGCTAATATATTTTTAAAAAAGCTCAACTGCAAACATGCGGTTTGCTTGCCATATTGGGGTTTTTATCTCCACTTATCATACTAACACTGTTTCACAGCAGTTACACCAGATGACGTGAACAGCGCGTGAAACACACAAGGACGAGTAACCGACGAGGACTTGTGTGTTTCACTCGCTGTTCACGTCGCCATGGAGTACCAACAAGCCCGGTCACACACCTTGTTACAGCAGAGTTGTTATGCCCAAGGTTTGCCGTGTGTCGTAATTAGGAAATTATCATCATCATGAACCGGCACGCGCTCTCTTCGTCATCTTTTTCATCATCGTCCTCCTCTTCCTCTTGCTCTTGGTGCGCCCATTTATCCGGCGTGGGATGCAATAAATCTGATACGTGAGATAAGGAGTGCAGGGAGAGAATAAGAGAGAGAAAGAGAGAAAGGATGAGAAATGTAGTCATTCTCGTAAACTGTTGCGCGTGGAAGACGTAGACAGGGAACACAAAAAGAGAATGACAAACCAACAAGCTTAAGTTGACACCCTTCTTGAGAAATATAGATATTCTTGGTGAAAAAAAAAATTTCTTCGTGCTTAGTACCACGATCCGATGGCGAGGCATGGTAACCACTCGGCTATCCAGCACGGCCGCTAGCGGCGCACCAGCATAGCCTTGTATAGGTGTTAGTATAGTATAGCACGGGAGTGGGAAAGGGAAGTGATGGTGAGGAGGAGAGACGTGATGGTGAAGAGGAGGAAAGAACGAGTAAAGGGAGAGAAACGGAAAGATAAATAGATAGAAAGAAAGAAAGAGAAAAAAGAGAGAAATATATTGAAGGCGATAGAACGACTACCGAGAGAGATAAAGAGAGAAACAGAGAAAGAAAGAGAACGAGAAAAACCGAGAGATATGAAAGAAACAGAGATAGAAAGAGATAGAAAGAAGCAGATTAAAACGAAGATTGAAACCAAAGGGAGGCAAGCCTAGCCATGTATAGAGAGAGATAAAACATTTTTAATGAAGCTGGAGATGTTTGCCTGGCTGTTCCGGCCTGACATGCTACTCCAGGTGCTGGGTTGACGATTATGCCTAGCCATGTATAAGTATAGTATAGGTATAGTATAGTATAGTATAGTATAGTCTAGTATAGTATAGTATAGGTATAGTATAGTATAGTATAATTAGAGTGTATAGTATAATATAATTAGAGATAGAATAGCATAGCAAGGGATGGGAGAAAGAGAGAGGCGAGGGTAAAAGCCTAGCCAAGCCAGTACCAGCTACGTGTCCGCCAGCTCTGTCGTGACCCAGCGCCACTTAGTGCGAGCTGCGCTAATTTTTTTTTATTTGAGTTTTCCTTTTTGACGTATTCCCACACTAGAGTAGGTTTCTTTACAGCTTGTGATTTTGCATCACACCTCACACCTTTTGTTCCTGTGTACGTTGGCAGTAATTGCGCACACTGGGTACACGTGTGAAACTTCAAACATGCTGAAACAGAGCAACAACACGACAAACAAGCGGCGCGTGGGACGGAAATTGCCTGCCCTGATCAAAACACGTGCTGAGTTTTCGTGTTCTCACCCTGATTCTAATTAAAATTCTGCGCAGAAACGTATTGAAAAATGCGGGCGGAAAAAAGGTTTCTTACGCATCGAACGAAATGTGACAGTGAAGGGCCAAGCATTCAAAAATGCAAGTTATTTCTTTCGACTGATGCTCACTATTTCTCTTCCACCTCTCTATCTCTTTCATTATTATAATTATTTCCCGAAAGTTCAAGGCTACGCTGTTCTCTTCTTTCTTAACACGTGGCAGTAAAACCGTGAGTCCCGTATTTTCCCTGGTGTAACCCGCATTCATATACCCAGTCGTCGTCCAACGTGATAGAGTTTTCACAAGTCATGTTTAGAGCACTTTTCCAGACCTTGTTTTACAAAGGCTGTCATTGATTATTTACCAAGATCCGGCACCAATAATGTTATATATGAGAAGTGCAGGCGCAAATACAAAAACAAAAAACGGCCACCCATTCGACGTTTCAACCGGGGACCGTGCCCCGGTCAAAACGTCGAATAGCTGTCATTTTGTTGTACGTTCCTTGTGTGTGTGTGTGTGTGTGTGTGTGTGTGTGTGTGTGTGTGTGTTGTGTGTGTGTGTGTGTGTGTGTGTGTGTTGTGTGCGCGCGTGTGTGTGTGTGTGTGTGTGTGTGTGCGCGCGCGCGCGCGTGTGTGTGTGTGTGTGTGTGTGTGTGTGTGTGTGTGTGTGTGTGTGTGTGTGTGTGTGTGTGTTTCATTTCGTATACCGTAAAACAAACACGGGAAAGAAGTGAGGCAGGAACAAACCGGAACGGAAACAACAAGACAGCATTGTACTCGCCCATTCTTTCCCCGGCTTTCCTTCGCAAATCCCGAATTTTCTTTTTCTGTTGTAACCGTACTACCGCCTTACCCGATGCCTTCTTGAAGGCCTGTAAGGTATCTGTAAATGAACACACAAATAAATAAATAAAAACAAAAAATGCCGCGACGTCGCTCGCTACTTCTGCGCCACCTATAGCATCACTCCCTCCGCGTGCCACCTTTACGCAAACGCAATCCACGTGCGCCATCCCTTTTCTCGACGCCCGCTCCCTCCTGTTGTTGTCGCGAGGGATTAAAGAGGTGTTTCGGGATTTTCCTCCCAAGAACGAGTCAACCGAAGAAACAACAATAGCTGATCGAGCTTCCAACGGTGTTCGCGCTTATTTCCTTTTTCATTTCGAAGGCAGCGCTCGCGCCGTACGTTAACGAACAAAGTAGCGACGCCATCCCGTCTGTCCTGAAAGGCGTTCCGAGCATCTCTTTCGTGATCTCGGAAAACAGAGGGCTTTTTCATTCGAACCTTCGTCGGGTGCTGTGAGCGAACGACAGCTGCGAGTGTCTGTGTGTGTCTTTACGTGTGAATTTGTGAAGAGAACGAAACATTTTTAAAGGAAAAGGCCTACGTTGATTATCATAAACAAGAAAAGCAGACTCACAAAACTAGTGGCGTCATTACCTATGGGCGCCCTCAACGCTCAACAGTAATAGGCTTCCAAAGCGACGTCGAGGGGCGCCACTGCTCTTACCGGAACTGGGACTGTCCACGGCCACAACACCGCCGCCCCAGCTTCCGCGCACGCGCAGAGCTCTCAGATTGCACCTGTGGTGCGTCACAGTGTAACTATTGCTGACTATCAGGGCTCGGGCCGAATGAGGAGGGCATGCGCGCACGCGTCCTTGCTGCCGTTGCTGCCAAATCCGGCAACAAACTACCTACGCGGGCAGCGTCTGCCCCCAGTGACGCATAGCTCGGCCGCGCTAGCGTCGCGCCCAAACTTGAGCTTGGCTTTCCTTTGGGCAAGCGAACCTAAAAGTGTGCGTGCCGGATGTACTGCCTTTCTTTCTTTCTTTCTTTCTTTCTTTCTTTCTTTCTTTCTTTCTTCTTTCTTTCTTTCTTTCTTTCTTTATTTCTTTATTTATTATTTATTTATTATTTATTTATTTATCTTTCCTTCTTTCTTTCTTTCTTTCGCATTGCGCAATGCTCCCTCCTCACTTTTTCCTTCCTCCATGCCGGTAATTGGACCTTCATCCACGTGCTTAGCAGAGCAACACTGCAGTTGCTACAGGCAACAACGATGGTCATGCGTTCACATCCAGGCAACGACGAAATGTGGCGACGTGAAATGATGATTGATCTCGATAAAAGATTAGATTGCCATATCAGAAACGGCTGATCGCCGACAAGCACACGATCGAGGAAGCGTCAGTTGTTGGAAAAACATGCACACAAATACGTGTCTGACCAGCGCACCGTCGATGGCCGCATTTCCTGTACGCTCGCTGGCGCCAGGTATTTGGCCTACGACGCCACCGAATGCAGTGAGTTATAACAAACTTAGCTTGGTAAAGAGAGTATATTGGGGTAAACTTAGTTATCACCCGAGTCACAGCATCAACGTGCGATGACGCGCCAATGGTGGTTCATGGACGCACGCATGCAGGGTCAACAGTGAAAGTTTGTGCTGAACTTCTCAATCTTCTTTACCTTAAACCTCACAAGGACAGGCTGATGGGCTAATTGTTAGTATATAATTAAGGCAGGGAAATGATAGGTGTAACCTTAAGAGACAGGAAGAGAGCAGAGTGGGTCAGGGAACAAACGGGGGTTAAGGACATCATAGTTGATATCAAGAAGAAGAAATGGATATGGGCCGGCCACGTAGCACGTCGGCAGGATAACCGGTGGTCATTAAGGGTAACTGACTGGATTCCAAGAGATGGCAAACGCGTGAGGGGGAGACCGAAAATTAGGTGGGTAGATGAGATTGAGAAGTTTGTAGGTGTAAGGTGGCAGCAGAAAGCACAGGACCAGGTTGATTGGCGGAACATGGGAGAGGCCTTTGCCCTGCAGTGGGCGTAGACAGGCCGCTGATGATGATGATGAATTAAGGCAGTTGCGCAAAGAATCACACGGACAGCGAAAAAGCAAGACGGGACACAGCGCTCTGTACTGCCTTGCCCTTTCGTCGACCGTGTGATTATGTGCGCTACTGCTTGAATTACCTTTAACCACTGATACATATGCGCTGGCGGTAGCGATACTCGTGAAGAAGGCGCTCTCTCCTCTACCCACCTCCCCTCCTAACCTGTTATCACCCGAACCACAGCAGTAGGTCGCTGGAGCCAAACAAGGCATAAGTTCAGGAGGAGATGCAGACTGCAAAAAAAAAAAAACGAAAACGTCGCAACTCTCGATAGCGTGACCTGCATAAAATGCAACCGCGCTGGGTACATACTGAAGCCGTTTTCGCAAGAATAAACGCTCAACAACATTGCCCCATAGAGTTTCCTAAAATTAACTAGAGGGGACTGTGGCGCTGCGATCGTTCAGCCACCATGGGAATGATGGGTTGTACACGGATTTGCCTAGTCTTCGTGCTCGCGGGCTTCGAACGCACTTGTGGCTTTGTTTATTGTTGTGTTTCGGTTTTCTTTTGGATAAAAGAATGGATCGTTGTGAACTTCGTGGCCAGATTTGAATTGGTGAGCCTAAAAAGGTTAAAGTGGTGAAGTCGAACTGCTGACTTTTGATGAACTTCGTTTTGCGACAAAGCGGATGCAGGCGACGCGGATCCAAACGGAGCCGAAAGAACGAAGTTTAGACAAATCCGTGTACTACCCATCATTCCCATGCTGGCTGAAGCGCCATGCGTTGCAGCTCCCATAGACACTAGCGCCAGAGTTCTCTCTAGTAAGATAGATAGATAGATAAACATTTTAATGAAGCTGGAGATGTTTGCCTGGCTGTTCGCCTGACATGCTACTCCAGGTGCTGGGTGACGATTATGATATATACAGTGATAACCACATAACACATACAGTCACACAAGTTTACAAAGTTTGGTTCAGGCTCGTGGCCCGCAAGAAAGTAAGTATTGTAGGAAACTCTATGCGTTGCCCCACATTGGGCAAAAAAAAAAAAAGTCACCAGACAAACAGGCGATCGCCGTCGCCATCTTGCCATATGTTTCCCCTCCTCGCCTACACCGACGTAGGGGAGCAGCTTCGAGGGCGAGATACGACCGGGGGACCCTAGGAGCGGGCACGCTGTTTACATTTCGTACGGGCGCCCACCCTTTCCTTAATCTATGAGTCCCGTTATCTTCGAGTATCGGGGCAGCAATCTGAGGAGAAGAGAGCCGACGGTGGCAGCGAAGCAGCGCGTGCCAGCCAGACCAGCGCTGTGCTCTCTGCTCTCTACCGCACACTCCTTCCTCCTCTCCATCTCCTGACGGAACCCGCAATACCTCTCGAGACGCGCACGCCGAGATGATAGCAGCGAGTGCGGTACACGCGAGGAGAGAATTGAAAGGCCCTAGAGACGCCATCTGTCGTCTCGAGAGGCAATGCAAAATGGGGCGAGCGCTCGCGCGTGCCCGCGTGCCCTACGGAAACAAACCGTAAGGCCGCGCAGCTGCTCTGAGCCAGCAAACCGTATAGGTTTTCATAGAAGGGAAACTTTGGCACAAAGCTCAATCGTAGGAGCGAGATTGAATACGTGGAGATGACGTTGTTGCAAAAAGTCACATGTTCGTTTATGTATTAGCCTAAGGTGACTGGAAGGCGAAAACCATCATCTTTTTCTCCTCAGTCGACTGCAATGACTCGAAATGCTGTTCAATGCAGTCGACTGCATTGAATAGTCGACTGCATCAAGTCATTTGATTCGACTGTTCTTCCATACACGAATAACCGGTGGTAATTCATTCACGAAGGAGTACCGCATGTAGACAACAACGACAACCCGGTATAGACGGAGCATTCATTACTAACATCTATCCCATCGAGATGTTATTACATGGTGCATCCGTTTCGTGCATGGATTTCATACGGATACTATCCAAACTATGTGCCCTCCCATAATACTCATTTGAAGGTGTCGACGCACAACAAATGAATGAATGAATGAATGAATGAATGAATGAATGAATGAATGAATGAATGAATGAATGAATGAATGAATGAATGAATGAATGAGCGTGAAACCTATCCCAGAGATGTCACACAGCCTTCGGTCGAACGTAGCTGTAATCAGCGTTTTTCTCAGACATCTATTCAGTTTAACCAACTGAAATTCCCACTGATAGTTAAGCAGGTGTTTTCGTGCTAAACTGCCCTTTCACACGATTCGGCGTCATCTCCTTGCAGACGTGCTCGTTGAAACGCCCTCTGCTCCGCTGCCCAGGCAACGGTCGATGCCGTACAATGACACGCAGACAGTCGGCGGATTGCACCACCGTGCACAGCGGCCTTATCACTGAGCCAAGCTATAAACTTCGAAACACTGTAGCACTTAACTATGCAGCGGCTCATTCTTACTATTGAGCGCGAGCGGGCCCAGGGGAGTGTATATATTGAGGCAAAAGCCTTATATGCCTCATCAAACGCGAAACGTCACCGTCGGCGTCAACACGAAGTAATAAAAAAAAATACTTGTGATGACGTCATCACGTGACTCCATCACATACAATCGAGAAAGAAGAAAGAGAAGTAGAAAATGAAGAAGCAGAAGAAGATGGCTTTCGCCTTCGAGTCGTCATAGGCGAATGCATAAGGGACCCCGTGACTTCATATAGCCCTATTTGAAATTTCTTAGTCTCATTGTGCTCACGTGTTCAATTCTTATCGTTGCCACGCAACGATTCAGCGATTCAGTCGAATCAATCGATGTACCAATTTTTTTTACAGTGCTATTTGTTTACCACTAGTAATCGTATCTAGATAATACAAACGAAACATACGCTCACACTTGGCAGGTATCCTGACGGTGGTGACGTGGTTCTTTTCTGCATTCCTCGATGTATGTGCTCCACTTGAGCCTAAGGGAGAAATTGCCAAACTGTAATTAAACGGGAAACAACGTCTGGACGCGTTCGAACAACACTCTAAGGTTTAAATTCGAGTTATTTGGCAAGGCAATATGCATGTCTATTCGCCACTTGCTTGCCCCCCCCCCCCCCTTCCTTTTTTTTTTAAGCTTTCGCCTTTCAAAAGTCATGCTTCATCGAAGAATTCAGAAAAAGGATAGTGATGGTGTGTATGCAAAGATTGTTCGAATGTCTTCGCAGTCTTTCTTTTTCTTTTTTTTTTGCAAACTGTGGCGTTTAACATGCTAAAACCTAACTGCGGAAAAACGTAGCGCTTAATGACAAGGACACAGAAGACACAGGACACTGTAAGAGCACTGTCTTGTCAAATTAGTGATCAGTGCTCGTCCAGTTCTCTGTGTCTCATTCACGCTACTCTTTTCGCGACATTTCGCGTAGTGAGTACGTTTCTAATGTACTTGTATTAGTAGCCACAAGAGGCTTTATAACTGGCTCTAGAAATGCCGCTCTTCCAGCTTTCGCTGTGACTGTGCGGCGATTTTCACGCAGGCCTGGCGTTATTTTCCGCAGTTAAAAATAAACCAACTTGTCCAAATTGCCTGAGAGAATTGTCCAGTTGTTTATGAGCGACAGCTTAGCGGAGGGTGCCAGATTTAATTTTGACCACATGGGTTTTTGTAAGTGTGCACACAAAGTCCAATGAACAAACCCATTATCATACCGACCCCATTAGATTTCAACAGCCGTAGCCTGGAAGTGAACCCCCGACAACTCTCTCAGCAGGAGAAAAAAAAAACATGTTTTTCTCATTACTGCGAAAAACAGTAAAACATCGTACATCTTCCTTTCACATCGCACATTGAACGCTTTGTATGGTCCACTGTGATTCGCTTTTCATAGCGTTATGTAGCTCCTTGCAAGTACAGCTTTTATTTTTTTTTTCGGTTGTCTGGACATCGCACAGAAAACAGTTCGCATAGTCCTATCCTCGACTGTACCGTGCTATTCTTCTGATAAACGTGACACGTGGTTATTCGGTCCAGTCGTCACTATCTATCGTTGTACAGGACAGGTAAATGTCCGGTCTTCGATTCTTCGGTCCGCTTTCGTTATCTAAGCATCGGACAGTACGGATAACCGTATTCCCTCTCTATCTGTCTTTTTTTTTCGATGTCACCGTCTTTAGGTCATGGCGGAGAACAGCAACCGACACTGGACACGGTTTCACTAGCACCGTGTGTAGAGAAAGACCCCAGGACAGCGTGGAGAGCTCGAAGAAACATATGGAGGTGACGGCGAAATGTCGCGCTTTATCGATCCGAGATACGAAGTTGGATATGGTGAGAACGGAAGAAATGAGGTGAGGAGGGGTGGTAATGGAAGTGTGTTGGAAAAGACCGGGGGCCCGTGCCTTGCGGCCGTCACCGTGTCTCTGCGGAGGGCCCGGGTCCGCGATAGAGTGAGAGAGGGAACGGAAGTCGCTAGGAAAGAGTGCTCGCTCGCGGCTGAGACCCGGGGCTCTGTCGAGTCATCGATCTCGCCTCTCTCTCTCTCACTGCGCACGAGACGTCTTCACGGCGCAGTCTCAAATCTCTCCTCGCCCGGCCGAAGGAGGAGGCTAAGAAAAGGAGAAGCGCTCCGGTACGGAGGAACCGCCCACGGAGAGGAAGCCTTGGCCAATAGCGAGACGGGCACCCTTTCGCCTCCGCGCCGCCCCATTGGCCGGACGGGGGGGCACCGCGTCTTGAAGCGAAAGGAAAGGGGGGGAGACCCAGGGCCGGGCGGGAGCGGAGCCCCCCTTCCAGCACCTTCGGCGATTGGACAAGCTCCTTAATCCCGGTCTCGCCCAGTCTCCCAAGGAGTCTTCCAATCTCGTCCTTTATGCCGAGAAAAAGAAATCTCCGTCTCGTCGCTTCGGGCCAATGGGGGTGCGACGCGAAACTGGAGACGTCTTGGCTCCGCCCCCATCCGCCGCATCACCGTGCTAAGAAAAAATAAAAAAGATAACAGCGATCTTGCCTCCAGTTCTACGAGGGGAAAATCGTTATGCAGTGGAAAAAAGATCGAGCCATAGATATGCCTTTCCTGGGTCGTCCTGCAACGCAGCGCCAAATAGATCTGCTTTCGCAAGAAGAATAAGCGCTCGACGGAGTTTGAATTGTGATGACTGAGATAGCCTGCACCAAAAGGGTTTATGGTTAGAACAAGCAATTGCCTTTACGAGTTTTTAATGATCATGCGTCGGTTACGCGACGGTTATCTTTGTCCACTAATAGCATGAACGACATCTGATCAAGGACACTTGCATCACGTGACGCACTTTGACGATGAAGAACTCTCTCCACTACTACGCTGGCACTGCTGAAGGATATTCATCTGCTTTGTCAGCACGGCAACGCTGTACTAACGTATCGACAGTTATCGTTGTCATGGTGTACTAGCGAACGGCATCGCTTGCGACAGCGTCACAGACAGACTTAACAACAACGTTAGAGGAGCGCTGAGCACTATAGATAACGTTATTACGCGTGAATAAATCAGGCGAGCTGAACTTAACTTGTTGAACAACTGCGATAGTGTGCGGCTGCACGTAGGAAGCGTGGATCTTGTAATTGACGTTCGTCGTGGCTACTCCGGAAAGCGTGCTTTGCCGCAAGCAGTATGTTACTACGGAGAAGCCAACTTACTACACGTTGCCCTTGATTTCTTTTTCTCTTTCTTTTCTTCAACGCCGTTTCAATTTCATGCAAAACGCACTACGGTCTCCAACAAATCTTACGATGAAATTCTTTTCAACTGTCATGTCCCAGTGTAAACCTCCATAAAAAAAAAAGAAAGAAAGAAGAAGTCCACCACACGGATAAGTTCAGCTTGTCATCAACTTAGTTTTTTGCTCATTCTATCTGCACGCGTTCTGATGCGATTTGGTCCTTTCTCCAAGGCGGAATTTCGTGTTACAGCCGTATAAAATGTTATTCTCAATGACTGGTAAGCGTCCTACTACTAGTCACTTTTTTTCTGATCACTTCATTACCAGCCAGCGCTGCTTTCAGGTTCTTAATCGCTACACACAAATAACGCTTCCTGCCTGTTCATTGGCTAGCACCTCGCAAACGAACAATCTCAGTACCCAGTCAAAAGTCGTGAGTTATATGTTGAGCAATTAATTCCTCATCGCGTCAATCGCTGAAGTAAAGCTGCCCTACATACTACGTGACACAGCTGTTCATCCCTGGACAGTGCTGAGTAGCAGTGAACGTGTGCAAGGTATCTATCTATCTATCTATCTATCTATCTATCTATCTATCTATCTATCTATCTATCTATCTATCTATCTATCTATCTATCTATCTATCTATCTATCTATCTATCTATCTATCTATCTATCTATCTATCTATCTATCTATCTATCTATCTATCTATCTATCTATCTATCTATCTATCTATCTATCTATCTATCTATCTATCTATCTATCTATCTTTTTTTTCTACTTATCTATGTGGCTAATGACCATATATGTGTGGCGTTAGGAAAGTTATCCAAGTGGAGGTCATCTTTAATATTATGTGTGTATGTCCCCACGTTCGTCTTCGTGGACACCGACTTGCAAGATGGTTGAGAGTTAAGCACCAGAAAACGGTTGCTGAGACGCAAGGTACTCGACTTCGATCGGCTTAACGTCCTCGACAGCAAGAAGGAGCTATAAGCTGCGCGCAACGAAAGACGACGACAACAGCCATCTTCGTAGCGAGCCGGTTCGAGCCGGTCCACTGCGACGGACGCCGCGGCGAGCGAAGAGGCGGGCCGCAAGGGCAAGCAAGCAAAAGGAGCGCGCTAGCTCGTTCCTAGAGGTTCCCATGGCAACCAGTTGTGCGCGCCTTTGCTGCCTTGCCTTTGCCTTGTTTTTCATCGGCGCGCTCGAAGCAGCATTCCGTCGGAGGAAAATTGCGCGACGGCCGGGGCCGTTTCGCCGGGCTCGCTCTATAGCTCAGACGCCGCGAGACCGGCAACGACACGAGAGCACAAATAAAGGCCAGCTCTCTCTGGGTCGTGTGTGCGAGCTGCGCCGGCTATGGAGCTGGATTACGAGAGGACCGAACTTGCGACAGAAGAATTCGCGTTCTACTTTCATTATACTCTTTTTTTCTGCTTGCCGTTGTTGGTCTCCCTGAGTCCTCTCTGCACAGAAGGCATTTGTGTGTAGTCATAAACGCGTTTTATAAAACACGTCTCGTAGACGTCGTGGGCGAGACATCTTGTAGACGTTGTTTTAGGTACATTCGCGCTCAGTATGATTTGCAACACGGGAGTGCGTGGCCTCACAAGTTCAAAGATTACGCATGGCTTCAACTTGGCCTCATTTCCACAACTAAGTGATAATTTCTTGTTTAAAATCACCCGCAAGTGAGAGATAAGCGTTTAGTTAGCGCAATAAAGGCTAGCGGAAACCGTGGGTGATGTTGGAGCTCGTGAAGCCACGCGCTCCCGTGTTGCAAGTCGTATTGAGCGCGACTGTACATGGACGTCTTGTGCAGTGATAATAAAGAAAAAAGTAAGCCAGCTTCACGCTAGCGGTGCCGAGCCTGAAGGAAGTGCGGAGCTGGGGACCTTCTTTGTTTCTCTTATTTTTCTCTTTCTTTCTTCCTCTCCTTCTTTGTTTTTCTCTCTTGACTCTGTTTTTTCTGTGTTTTTTGTCCGTTTATTTCTATTTCTTTCTTTCTCTCTTTATGTATTTCTTTCTCTTTCTCGTTCTTTCTATCTTTCTTGCCTTTCTCTATCTCTCTCTGTCTCTATTTCTCGCTTCCTCTTTCTTTCTATCTCTATCTCTATTTCTATCTCGTTATTTCTTCCTCTCTCTTTCATTATCTCTCTTTCTCTTTATGTCTTTCTTCCCTTCCTTTCTAACTGTTTCTCACTTTCTCTTACTTTCTGTGCTATGCTTTAGTATCTCCCCTCCTCCTCACCTTCACTTCCCTTTCCAACCCTCTTGATATGCTATACTATACTATACTATACTATACTATACTATATACTATACTATACTATACTATACTATACTATACTATACTATACTATACTATACTATGCTACACTATGTTATACTAGAGTGTACTAGAACAGGGGAGTGCTCGGAACGAGCTTCGAAAAGTGAAACGCAAACAGGGTCAATCCGCTTGCAACGCTGCGATCGGTAGTCTGCAAAAAGTAACGTAAAATGGGAAATCTCGTTTCGAGTCTCGTATTCGCGAAAATCTCGGAGGCCATACTTTACGTTTTTGTTCAATCCCGGGCGGTCGCGCTGCAACTAACTGCGCTCACTTCCAGATTTCTTCTATTTTACTTCACATTTTGCGTTACTTTCTGAACCAACACGTAGCAACTGAAGCTAGCTTTAAGAAACAAAGGAAAACAAATACAGCTGTAAAAGGCGACCCTAAGAATAAAACCCCACCATCTACAGCTGCGATTCGAACCCGGACCTTTCTGAGTGGGAAGCAGGCATTCTACACCTGCACCACTTTGGCGGAGCCGCGCGCAACTCTTAAACGACGACACATTGTAGAGTACCGATAGCAGCGCCGCAGGTGGAGTGATCCTGTTTGGGCTTCACTTTCTGTACATTGGTGCTGCGGCCGTTCCGAGCACTCCCCTGTTCTATTACACTCTAATTATACTATACTATACTATACTATACTATACTATACTATACTATACTATACTATACTATACTATACTATACTATACTATACTATACTATACTATGCAAGGCTGTGCTATGCTCTGCTCATTTGCCTGAATAGCCGAGTGGTTACGACGCTCGCCTTTGGATTACGGGTACGTAGGTTCAAATCCCGCCTTGCCAAGAAAGATTTATTGCCAAGAATTTCTCTCTTTCTCATTCCATCTATCTCTTTCATTCTCTCTCTCTCTCTCTCTCTGTGTGTGTGTGTGTGTGTGTGTGTGTGTGTGTGTGTGTGTGCGCGCATTCGTCCTCTCGCCAATCATAGTTATTGCATCCCACGCCGGAGAAATCGGCGCATGTGTTCTGGGAGCGAAGTAGAAGATGAAGAAGAGGAAGAAGAGGACGAAGTGAGCGCGTGCCGGTTCATGGTCATGATAGTTCTCCTTTCGCTCTGCACTGGAATAACGGTTGGCTTAAACAGTTCGGCTGTTAAAAAAGTATGGAGAAAACTATGACAGAGGAACACACGAGGTGTCAGCCTGAGCGAATCCTCTCTGGGCTAGCGCTCTCTATTGAGGAAAGTGTTGCAACAGAAGCCTTGTAGCTAGACTAGCTAGTAGAATAGGCCAAAGGTATCTGACGTCTAGTTGGTGTTGTGCGAAATATACCAGAAACTTATAGAAGGAAAACAACTATAAGCATATTATATGCTGTGGAGATACAAATAATTTCGTCTGAGCGAGCTGTGTGGGACTGTGTGGGAAAAACCACTATGACAGAAAACACCATGACAATAAAAAAGGAGAATATTTCCGAGGAAGATGGAATAAGGTTGCCCTGTGCAAGCATTCCGTTGCTCACACGAGGTAATCTACATATGCGGGATGTTAATGAATGTATCGTTGTTTTAAAAAATATTGCCATGGTGCTGTTTGGGTGACAACTTTAGTGTGAACACGTGAGCTGTGATAATTCCGGGAATACCCCAGTTCCGTTCTCATTACCAGCGTACCATCCTATAACCTTGCGTAAGTTCGCATTCTTGAAGAATAAACAGTGGTTGAATATCCGCGCTTGTTCGTGTTTCGCGGCTCTCACGCTCATTTGCCTGGTGCGGCCTGGAATTGGCTCTCTTCCCTTTATTTTTATTTTTTTTTTTTGGTCTACGCATTCTCGGTGCGGCGACCAGTGAGAAGAGGCTCTCCTTCCCCGGAGGGGACGACCACTTCCTTTTCGCCGAACCGCAGGCGTGACCTACTTCCGGGACTAGAGGAATATCGATCAGCCCTCGCCGGGAATCCCAAGCAGCAGTGGCGATGGTGGCGCCCACCCACCCGTACCTCCTTCCTTTCTTTTCTTTCTTGCAGCATTCTGGCCAGCAGCAGCAGTTGTAGCGACCGCAGCTCAAGCAAGAACTACGAGCGCTCTAGCGACTGCAGCTCCACGGCAGCGGTAGCGGAGGAGAGCGGCAGCACTCGAAGAACTGCGAGGCGCCGGACTTCTGGGGCTTTTCTTCTATTCAGGATGCGCGAATATTCGAGAATTCCGAATGTAGAATGTAATAGTGTCATATTCGATTTGGTCTTCGAATTTCTGAGCCGGAATTTGTGGATACGAATATTTTTTTTCGAATAGTTCAAGAACAGTCCAATATTTGCAATTACACCGAAGTAGATACGAAATCGGTGCGAAAGCAGGATAAGTCATATAAGCAGGATAGCCCCCTCCAAAGGCATAGTGTAGGCGTAAGATATGAGAATTTACAGTTACGCAGCGACCTACCTCACGAGGTGTGTCATGTTCTACATGCTAAGGGACAATAATTCACACCTTCTGAAGAGCTCACAGCATGCGAAGACTATTTCTGTTTTTTCTTGTTTCTTGGCTTGTGCTTTTAATGTTAAATATATGAATGCTTGGACGCGAACCACCTGTCCTCTAATCCCATACTGGTCATTGTCGTGCGTTAGCCCGTTCCCGCGTCACTTCTCGCGGACGCTCACGTCGGGCGGCTTATTTATTTATTTATTTATTTATTTATTTATTTATTTATTTATTTATTTATTTATTTACCCTAAGGACCTTTCGGCATTACAGAGGGGAGTGGATTACAGGGGAAATACTTGAAAAGGAGCGATTAATAACACTGGTAACATTAAACCGCGATTAATGCAATATTTGTTAATCATACAATACTAGCTGAGTATGTCAATACGCTGTACAACGAAGAAATGAAGAAAAAAATATCAAATAATAAAAAAATAAAATGAGTGTCCCTTATTATACAATATTAGCTGGGCATGTAAAATACAGCGTCGAAAAAAAGACTGCAGGTACGTTTTTTTAAAGGCATGATGAGACTGACAGATGTAGCATTAATAACACACCATATAAACGGGCAGGTAACATTAGTTCATACAAGTGATTGTTACTATACGATGTTAGCTAACGCTTTACGAAACTTCTCGTTGTTAACAATAGACACAATATCAGCCGGAAGGTCATTCCATTCACGTGACGTACGAGGGATGAATGATTCTGAAAAGCATGTTGTGTTACAAGCACAAATTCTAACTTTGTGCTGATGATCAATGCGGTGAGTAATATGGTTTTGACATGAGTTCCTGGTGTAGAGTAGGATGGTGATAAAGTCTATGAAAAAATGATAAACGAGAAATTTTACGGCGTGTAGCCAGTAACTCAAGCCGAGAAGTGATTTCATTGAGGATGCACTGCTATTCGGTTGTAATTCTAAGGAATAAAACGACAAGAGTTATTTTGGATTAGTTCGATGGAATGAGTAAGGTTGTCGGGATAGGGGTCCCATATAGCTGGTGCACACTGTAGCTTTGGCCGTAGCAATGTTTTATAAAGTAGTAATTTTAATGGATGAGACAACTGCGTTCTACGCGAACAGAAGCAAGCCTCTTCTCTTTTTTTTTTGTTATTCTGTTTATTACTACTGCGCGCGCCTTCGGTGCCCGCAGTCTTCTACCTCTTGTTGTCTCCTATAAGTTTAAACAGGTTCCGGCCCACAACAATAGTTTTATTCTTCATTTTTAGTGGACCAGTGGTTAGTAGTGGGATTTATTCAATTTCTGTGGCATATACCCGTAAAATGAACCACGTGATTAGCGTTACGCCAACATCGGACACGAAAGACTAGACTATGAACAGATTCGCTGTTAAAACAAGGAAACATTCAGAATAAACCGCCCGCTACGGTGATCTAGTGGTTGTGGTGCTCGACTGCTGACCCGTAGGTCACGGGATCGAATCCCGGCCGCATTTATATGGAGGTGAAATGCTGGAAGCCCGTGTACTTAACATTAATGTGCACGTTAAAGAACATTACATCGTAAAAATCATCCGGAGCCCTCCACTACGGCGTCCCTCACAACCATATCGTGGTTTCGGGACGTAAACCCCCAGTCTTCGCACTGGTCCCCTCTTTTTGGGTGTAATAAAGAGAATACCACCAACACCCAACAATTATTATTATTATCCCCAGCAAAGCATCATCAGTAGCAGTATCATCACTTGGAAACTTCCTGATAAAGTAACGGGAGTTTTTCGAGTCTCCAATTGGTGGCGTTGTCCGAGAAAAAAAATGCCAGGCCTGGGCGGAAAGCGCAACACAGTCACAACGAAAGCTCGAAGAGCGGCATTTCTAGAGCCTGTTATAAACTCTCTTGTGGCTACTAATACAAGTACACTAGCAACGTACCCACTACGCCACAAATCATAATTTTTGTGAAATTGGGAAACACCCACCACGACATTACTCGTCATTCTGCGGAGAAGCGAGATACCATCTGTAAGGCATTATGTGCACTTTATTGATGCGACGGTTGATGACGATGAAGAATCATGACTGAGCCTTTTGTAATGGGTTGGAAGCTTTACAGGACCCACTAGTTACGTAATTCGCATTGTGTGACGCCCGGTCATTATTTCACTCTCCCAGCACGCTTTATAACATACGCTAACGTGAGAAAGAGATAGAGAGAGAGAATTAACTTTATTGAGACCCTGAGGAAATGGATCATGGTAGCCTTATGGGCTTCCTTGGCAACCAATAGTAGTGCACTTGTGAGGAACCCACTACGCTATAAATCATCATAATTTTTGTGAAGTAGGGAAGCAGCCACTATGCCATTTTTCGTCATTCTGCGGAGAACCGGGGTATCTGCTAAACACCTGTAAAGCATTATGTGCACTTTGTGGATGCTGTGTCTAATGACGACGAAGAATTATGACAGAGCCCTTTGTAATGGGTTGGAAGCATTCAACAACCCACTCGTTGCGCAATTCGCATTGTGTGATGCCTGGTTACAGAATTCGCGTTGTGTGACGCTTGGTTGATATTTTACTCTTCTACCACGCTACATTACATATGTTAATGTGGTTTCCTTCCCGATATGAAGCCTGTATAGGGTCTTTTTGCAAAGCAGTTTCAAGCACCGGCGTGGCTCTGAGGTAGAATACTGGGCTCCCACGCAGAGGGCCCAGGTTCGAACCTCGTTCCACCCTGGAATTATTTCCTTCGTTTTTTTTTTTTGTTCCTTATTTTGAGCGATAGTGGTTACGGACACCGGCGGCGGCGGCGGACAACTACGGCGCCAAAAACGGCCCTTGTTGTGATCTCATAATAGCTTTCGCTGTAAAAGGTGGGTAAGATAAAGAAGACACTGAATATGCAAAGTCTTCACACACCTCCCCCCCCGTCCATCTCTTCCGATGGCCGCAGAAATCAAACAGAAACGCATCTGTCAAAGTTTTCTTTATCTCTCTCTCTCTCTCTTTTTTTCCCCTCAGTCTTAGCTTTCCATTCTATCCTGTGACAAGACCCACGTGAGTCACCCGCTACGTGTGCGTACGGCGTCACGCGCCTCAAGCTGCCCATATAGCATTCCTAACCTCGCCCCCCCCCCCTCTCGCCCATCCCACCTCCCGCCCCTGTCTCACTCTAGCTGCGTTGACTACGCGGAATCTCGAGACAAATAGAGGTATGGAAGGGAGGACACAAAGAAGCCGTCCCGCTCACGAAACAACGACGTGACATCCGCATCCCGTGAGTTACGTGCAGTGCAGTTGAAGCCGCTGCGCGCCTGTTGCCCTCCTGATCGTGAAGGACGATGAACAAAGGCGAGCTACCGACCTTGGTGTGCGCACATTTATCAACGACTACGCCGATCAAGAAAGAAAACATGCAACAAACTTGCTTAAAATTGAGATGGTATTGTGCAACCACGTGCACTCAGCATGTGTACTAACGCTGCCTGCGGCAAATCAGTTGACCGTAAGGTTCTCGAAAGGGTGCATGTTTGTAGCACGAAGCGACATAGGAAAAACCTATCAAGCTTCTGCCTAATGGAAGTGTCTCAATTGAAGAAAATTATTCTTCCTGGTACAGGGTTTAAACTGTAGACAAGCGATCTTCCGGAGCCCCGCCTCTGAAAGGCTTTGTTACCTGCTTTCCCTAAGATCAAGTTTCCTTAAGCAAGCACTAAAGAAATTACTTAGCAAACCATAGTGCCGGTGAGCTTGTCAACAAGACATTAGCTCGAAGTAGGCGCAAATATATCATTTCGCGTCAAAAGAAAAAAAAAACAAGAAAATAAGAGACTGCAAGAACCGCTGCGTCAAACTTCAAAACGACTTTATTTCGCGTCTTTCTCTAGTTGTCTAGCACAGCTCGTTGCGATGATTCTCTTCCTTCTTCGCTTACGTAAGCCGCTACACCAGACTCCATTGCACAACTTCAGCGATAACTTCGTACACAATAGCAATAATAACATCGCGCAACTCTAGCAATAAAAAAGCAGCACCCCTTACTGCACAGAACTGGCGGTAATCGCGTGATACTCGATGCGAGTCGGCAAGGTCTCCCCCACTATCCCAGTTCGGAGGCAGGCATCCCGCTTCTGGAGTCCTTCGATGGCGTCGTTGGGGACGTTGAGGGATAAAAGTGCAGTGATGGAGCGGGAAGCGGAGGGGAACTAGACGGGAAGCTACGAACAAGAAGAGAAAGTGAAAAAAGGTTAACCCCCCCAACCTCCACCTACCCGTCGTTCTGATCGGGAGGGGTGAACGAACAAAAAGCGGCCGTCCCGCTGTGTTGCCTTGCCACGGGACAGAGCTTCGCAGGAAAGATCCACTTACAGTTTTTCTCTTTGGATCTCACCCACCCGGTCTTATACTCGCATTCGTGACTAAGGAGAGCGAGAGAAAGAACGGTTCACCCCACCCCCTTTCCTTTTCCTCGAAAAGCGTGCTTCCCCGCCGAGCAGATGTGCACCCCTCGATGCCGAACCTCCAGGGTCCTCGCAGCCTCCGCATCCCGGCCCCTATCTTGGCGTTGTTCCGGCCGTTAGAGAAGGTATATGAAGGAGGGCGCAATATAATGCCCCGAGAGTGGGTGCTCAGGCTGCTTCGAACGAGTGCAATACACGGGACGTCCCGCGACGAGCACATACGCTGGTGGCGTTGACCGTACCGCTGTAATCAGAGCAGCTCGGAGGCCATTTCTCTCGAGCTTCCTTTTATTGCGATAGCAATTATATGGACAGTCTCGGCTGCTTTTTGCCATCACCGTCACCGCCGTCATGCACGGTAAATAATTCAGAAATACTTTCCGACGCGCGGAATCGAACGGCCGACCTCTCGCTCCGAAACGCGCGGCGTTAGACGGCTAAGCCACGGAGTAGCGTCTTTCAGCATGCTAACGGCGAGCTATTTATATACACCATTTACTTCAGCGTGCTTTCTTACTCACCAGCGAGATGGCGCGATGTGTTTTCAAGTGAAGCTTGTTATGAGTTACAGGTTTCGGTGGCGTCGGCGGCGTCGTACTCGGAAAACCCGGCGCCGACGAGTGTACAGAAATGCAGCCCTCGGAGCTGCGCAGGTCGCATGCGTATCTGTACCGATATTTTATCGGTACAGATACGCATCCGATATTTTATCGAGGTCACTTGTCGTTTCACGTTGCCACATTTCATTGTTGCCTGGAGAGTTCGAAAAAGAAAGAAAGAAAGAAAGAAAGAAAGAAAGAAAGAAAGAAAGAAAGAAAGAAAGAAGAAAGAAAGAAAGAAAAGAAAGAAAGAAAGAAAGAAGAAAGAAAGAAAGAAAGAAGAAAGAAAGAAAGAAAGAAAGAAAGAAAGAAAGAAAGAAAGAAAGAAAGAAAGAAATACAAGTGGTAGGCTTGCCCCCATTTTCCCGGAAGGGGAAGGGCTCCTGAATTTTTTTTTGTCCACTTACAAGCATTGTTTCTTATCTGTTTTGCAAATTGTCGACGTCATAAGACAAGTTCTATGTCTTTAGTTCGTTAGCTCTTGTAAAACGTTTCCTAGTTCATAACCTCTTGTAAAACAGAAATATGCATGTAGGAAGGAAAACTAATCAGGGTTAAGCTGTTTTGACATGAGAGCCGTGTCTTCAAACAAAACTTACTCGCCTGCAGCAAATACCATGGGGACGACGTAAAGGAATCATTTATGTGTTTTGGAAACATTACATTTCAAAAACAAAAAATAAAAGGAGCCATTCCACTCTGTGAAGGTGAATGACCAGCGAAACTGTTTGGAAGACGACACAGAGGTTACACAGAATTCTCAGCAAACGTACGTACTAATCTTTTAGAGTGTTTTATCAGGACCGTTTAACCGTACGGTAAGTTGAAGAAGAATAAACTTTGTTCCATGAAGAGATTACGTGGTTAATCTCGGGTGTAACCTAAAGCCCGGGTGTAACCTAAAGCTTGGGTGTAACCTAAAGGGGCTTTAGCGTAACCCTCTTGTAGAGCCCCACTGGCCGCGGCGACCCTGCCGGGCCTGCTCTAGGGTTACCATTTGGCTCCCCAGTGCCAGCTCGGAAGGCCGTGCCTCCCAAGACTACGTAACCACGTTGCGAGTGTAAGCAGGGAAATACCGTACCGTCATGGCTCAAGAAACGAGGTTTGCGGCTTTTTAGTTACTTTTGCCCTTTGTTTCGTACCACATGACATCTGTATGAAATCGCACAAGGCTGCATGTACTCATACAATCAAATTCGGCGACGTCGCTGAATTACTTGGGAAGAAGTGTGCGAGAAACGGTTACATCTGGCTGGATAGCCACTGCACCGAGCTGTTCATATGCTGGATGAATGGATGGATGCTACGAGGGTCTCCTTCATAACCGGACGGTGGCACGTGCGCCACCAGGCTCCTCAAAAACAAAAAAAAAATACTTTTTTTTTCTTGTAAGTTGACTGCTAGTGGGGCTAGAATTCCCAAGGTTAGCTGTATCAGGATATTAGGCATGCTCATTTCAGCGGATGGACGTAACACGGAAACTTTACGTAGATTAGAGCAACATACCGCGGCTACGCTTCGCCTCAATGTTAGAGTTTCTAACAGGAAAGGAGGCATGAAGGAGGACAATCTTCTTCGCCTCTTTCATGCCTTCCTCGTGAGTCACGTTCATTATGTTGCGTCTATGCATCATTGGCTCGCTGCAGAAAGGGAGAAGCTCAATGTACTGATCCGTAAAACTGTTAAAAGGGCACTCGGCCTTCCAATCCGAACTAGCACGGAGGGGCTGTTAGCATTAGGAATTCACAACACGTTGGATGAAATTATAGAGGCTCAACGCACGGCGCAGATCTCTCGCCTCTCGGTCACCCGGGCGGGTCGGGAGATTTTGGCACGTGCCAGAATTTCTACAATACTGCAGGAAGAGCGGATGACTTCTCTTGACTCCGCCGTTAGACAGGCACTCGCAGTTTATCCTATTCCTAGGAATATGCACCCTCAATTTAACGTCGCAAGGAGAAGGGCTAGAGCCAAGAAAATTTTGGAGCAGGTGCACTCGAAGTCGGGATCGTCGACCTTCACGGACGCTGCGCGTGCGGATAGGAATCGTTATGTGGCCGTTGCGGTCTCTGAGCGAGGTACAGTAATGTCGGCATGCTCTGTCAAGGCAACCTCCCCGGCAATAGCTGAACAGGTATCCATCGCACTAGGGCTTTTGGACTCATCCCGTGTTCAGATCTATTCTGATTCCCGTTCGGCGGTTAGAGCCTTTGCCTCTGGCAGGGTCTCCCCACCTGTTGCTAGAATTCTCAGAGATAGGACCATCACTCCACACGAGATCATTTGGTTCCCGGCCCATATGGGCTCCACGATCAGCGGCATCACCAACTCCAACGAATTGGCCCACGCCCGGGCGCGAGGACTTGCCTTCCGCGCGGGGCTTCACGGCCCTGGCACGTTGGACCGCTCCGCCCCGCCCGGGGCCGATCCTCTGGATGGGGGTGCGGCTGATCGAGGGTCGCGGGACGTTCTAACGACATTTAACGAAGTCACTTCACATTATCGTTTGAGTCGTAGGGTCTTTCCTCCACCCCATTCGCATCTTACCAGAGGACAAGAAGTCACGCTCAGACTACTACAGACAGGGGTTTACCCTTGCCCAGCTAATGTATCTATATGGATATATCTCCTGACTGCCCGGACTGTGGGTGTGTGTGTACATTTGAGCACATGATGTGGGACTGCCACCACATACCCAAGGAACTCAAGGCGCAAATCATCCCAAGACAAGGGTTTTATACCGCCATCAAAAGTACGGATCGTCACCGTCAGCTTCTGGCAATCCAAGGGGCCCACGATGCCGCAGGCAGGTACTTCCTGCCTGTTCCAACGTGGGAGCGGCCCGCAGGGGCGTCGGGGTAAAACCCGGCTCTCCTCCCTCGGTGTACAATAAAGTTATCTATCTATCTATCTTGTAAGTTGGCCGAATGCCTTGTCCCCTTCAATTAAATTGATATTACTATAGAAGAAAAGACCATAAATTCAGAGCCCAACTCTCTGCCGGTTACGTCAGAATGACCTGTTCTTGCCGCTATTTATTTTTGTCCTGTCTCTACTTTTCCACCACCAATCTTCTAAGTGTCTCTTACTTATTTCTATCGCGGAAGAGCGCTGCTTTCCATTGTTGTCCCTAGAGAGAAATAGATGAAAAGAAAACGCAGGGAGGTTAACCTGGTGTGAGTGACCGGTTTGCTACCCTGCACAGGGGTGGGGAAAGAGGGGTGTTGTCCCTAAAACCCAAGGCTTCATGTAGGCCCGTGCCCAAACATACACCTGGGTGGATATCTCTACATTCAATTAGAACATGCTCCGTCGTTTCCTTAGTTTCTCCACAGCATGTACATTTTTTTTCTTCTTTACTGAATCTTGATTTATAACTGCGCGTTTCAAGGCAACCCGAGCTCGCTTCAACGAGTAAAGCGCTTCCACTACGCCCCTAGCGACATCTAGCGACGGAAAGCGGCAACTCTCAGGAAGCGCGCGCGTCTACGTCACCCGTCGAACGGGAGCCCGAGCAATCAAAAAGAGAATACGTGGGTATGTAGTGGAAAGGGGGGTAGAGAGAGAGCAGCGAGAGGCGAGGAAATGCTGGGCCTCGGTGTTGCGTCGGCAAAACAAGCCACCACCGCGACCTGCAGGCACGAACGTCGGGCTCACAGAAAGGCACGGTTACACAATCACCCACGTAAGCAGCAGCGGCATCGTGATCAGCGCGTGGCAGCGGGAGGCGACAACACGGTGATGAAAAGCCATAAATTCCGAGCTGTTTGGCAGACAATCGCTGCGAGGAGGACGAGGAGAGACTGAGGCGCGGGTCTCTTTTCGAGGCACCCGCTGGTTGTTCCTGCAGCCCCATTTGTATTACAATAGAGACACCGCCACACGCTTCCCCTGACGCAGGCATGGCAAGCGTGTCGCGCGCGACCCCCTCTCCCCCGTACCACTCCATTCCCGGCCAGCCCCACGCTTCGTTCGTTCTAGAATCTGAACCCCCACAATGGTTCATATACGCAAGGACTCTCGTTTTTGTACTCGTAGACGAAAGAAATGCGGAGGAGCCCTCAAGCTTTCTTGAATGGTGAAAAAAAAAAATAGCACATCATCCATAACCACTGGATTAATATTGAGAGTAAAACGTTGCTGTTACAACAGCGGATAGCTGCCAAAATAAGCCAACATTATAAAGAGCCATCATATCTTCGTTTATATACTTCACTGCACACGGCGCCAATCGGAATCACAGTGCGGAAGAAAATACTAGTCAATACATAATGCAAGTAATAAAAAACTGCTTGACATCTTATGTGCTTTTGGGTCTAGACAAAAAAGTATTTATAACTACGTAATATGATACAGACGAACAAGGACACGGACGAGTAGAAAGACGCGAACATCGCCAGTTGATGTCTTTCTGCATAAGTATGTGGGATGACGTGAGGCGTTCACTTTTCCCACATATTTTATTGCTGCTTACTCTCCGATGTCAGTCGCCTCAGGAACGCCATGAAAGACGTGTCTCCTATCGCACCACGTCAACACTCACGCCCAAGTTTCGTCAGTCGTGCTCTGCGGGATTGCACACACGTCTTCGTACGGCACGACGCTATCAGACCACCACTACAACCGCCTTACGACGGACCCTTTAGAGTCATCAAGCGTTGCCCCAAGCATTTTGTCCTGCTGATTAATGGACGCGAGGACAGTGTCTCCATTGACCGCATTAAGCCGGCCTTCCTCGACACCGACGCCGTCCTCGCAGACGACAAGCCATCCTCCAACACCAGACGAACGCGCTTCGCAACAGTAGCAACTACCAGCTACTCATAAGGATCGCTCCTTCGCGCACTGGCTACCTCGCTAGAGGGGGGGGGGGGGGGCTATGGTGAGCCGTCAACGCGAGAGAAGACGACGAAGTTGCGCTTCAGCTGCTCCGCACGTTCGAGCCTAGCGCGTGAGAAGACGCCCGCATATTTAGCCAATTCAAGTAAACATGACGACAACTGTGTGTGACTGATGATGCCTGTGGCAGATGCCACGAAATTAGGACGGAGTGCTTTTGAGGAAGCCGTCGCAGTAAAATAGGAGAAAGGTGAGAATAAAATGTGAAGCGCTGAAATCAAGTAAGTGTCCTCTCTCGCTCTCTGTATGGTTGTTTTTAGGCAACCTTCGAGTGTGCTCTCTTATATAGCAGTCGTGCAGTACCAAGAAAGCACTCCCCAAGCTAAACAAATTTAAGTATGAAGTCGTCATGTGACTTCAAATAAAGCGTACAGACACATCTTCTGCCAAAGTGAATCAATCTAGACACATCTCGAAGACTACAAATACTAGACAGGCTTCAGTCAGATAAACAATAAAGGCCACGCTTCTCGGATCTGCGAAAGCGCTGCCAACTACGGAACAAAGAAACGTCACTCGACGTTTTCGCTAACCAGGCCCTGCACTTCGCAGAAACTACCAACCCCCCTTTGTTCTCCCCCATATCCCTACGAACCTCCCGTGCGTAGGATGGGAAAAAAAGGAAAAAGAAAGCACTGCGCAGGCTTTCCCACAACGTCGTCTAGGCTCCGGGGTAAACGTCCCACGCCAGATCCTCTAGCTGTATCGTGCCTACCGCCGCCACCAGGGGAGGGACCCTGTACGACAAAGAACACGCACACCTCCTCCCGTATGGGGAAGCGAACCTTCACGGCGTCCCACCGAAACCCCCGCAAATCTCTCTTTCTTTTCTCCCTCCCCCTTCGTCAGAGTCCCCATCTCCCGGATCCCGACTTCCCTTCGCAGCGTCCCCTCAATCTTCTACCCACAGGGCGCATCTGTTCTAGCTACGGCTAAAGCAGGAACATGGAGACCCTCCTTTTAACTCCTCTCCACAGCACTTAGGGAGCACGTGGCGGTTGCTCGCCTGGAGGTCGGAGGACCTCACGTGTGTCAAGGTGGCCAGCAGCGGGACGTTTTGATCACGCCAGCATAGCGTTTCTCTACCACCCTCCTCTCCCATTGTTCCCCAACTCATCCCCCCTTCTTTTTCCTTTCCCCCACGAAATCTTCGGCGCCTGCCGTCCCGCCGTTGGTTGGGCTTCGCCGCGTCGCCTCGATGAGTCATGATGGGAAGACAGACTTACAGAGAAAGCGGTGGTGGGTGAGAGCTTCAGGAGGTGGCGGGAGCGGACCCGTACGTTATTCCTATTGCATATAAAGACGGGTTCTGAGGGCAAATTTTTTGTTGAGGGGAAAAACAGAATGAAATCGGGGCCTCTCAGATTGCGTCCCGTGCGCGTAGCAGTTGTAGAATTTCTAGAAAGGGGCTGCATGGCGTGTATAACCTCGTTGCTACGTTTCTTAAGGGATCACAGAAAATGAATGCATGATCAGTGAATACGCAACATCCGATAACGATTGCCTAAAAAAAAGCCTGAAACTGGACGACTCACGTTTCAATGCAGAAGTGCCGGGAGAACATACAAACGGGAGTGCAAAGCGAGAGGAGAGGGAAGGCCCCACCGCTGAGTGAAATAAAACTAATTTGAATCGCAAATTATGGTAAAAACTGAACAAGCCAGAATAAAGCGCCGGATAAAACTGATTTAGCGAGACTATTAGGGGCTCCAAGCGGCGGCTTTTGTAGGCGGTGGTGTGGCGGCGCTTAAGCACGTTGTAAGCTTTTATCAGGTTTGTTAAGATTGCGAGAAACGCAACAGCTACAGAAAGGCGACAAGGAATTCCAAGTGCACAGCTGGAAGCACGTCATAGGCGCCATTCGTGACGTGTTTCTCGCGACGTGATGAAACTCGTAATAACGTCAATGTTGTATCTGGAATTATGGGCACCACCTTTGGAAGCGAACATTCATTACCAGCGTTACGTAACCTTGATACTTGACATCATATTTTAATAATAATAATAATAATTGTAACTGTTGGGGTTTAACGCCCCAAAACCACGATTTTGATTATGAGAGACGCTGTAGTGGAAGGCCCCGGAAATTTTGACCATCAGGTGTTCTTTAATGTGCACCTAAATCTAAGTACACGGGCCACAAGACGTCACCGTTTACCCGTCTCACGTACGTGACAGCAGCGTTCTTACAATTCGTACAAGCGGAAAACAAGAGGGTGTTACTCAACAGAAGCAAACGAGACGGTGCTGCTCAGTGAATTTCTTTTTAACGCGAAAGCATTGCTTAACTGTGTTGGCGAAAGTGCGCACCCAACAGGCGTCCGCAAAAGCCGTGTCTGGAAAGCACGTGACTTCTCCTACCGGAACTGTAGCCAAAGCAGACACTTCCGCGCTCTCATCTCATTAAATATGCTGAAAGATGTTGCACAACTAACTAAATGCGTAAGCATTTCTATGCAACCATATGCATAGCCAAAAATTTGCTATGCATATGGTAGGAAATGATATGCATATCCAGATTTTTTTTATTTTTTTAGGAGGGGGGGGGGGGTCACCATACCTTATGTATGTTCGTGCTTGCGTTTTCATTCTAAAATGACAGGGCGTGAAAACACGGACCCAAGAAAGAAGGCAGGACACCACGTGTTCATGTGTGCGTGTATATATACACATGCAATTTTGAAAATTTCAAGGGGGTGGCG
Organism: Rhipicephalus sanguineus; assembly: GCF_013339695.2. Taxonomy (NCBI): domain Eukaryota; kingdom Metazoa; phylum Arthropoda; class Arachnida; order Ixodida; family Ixodidae; genus Rhipicephalus; species Rhipicephalus sanguineus. The sequence goes on along the minus strand of NC_051186.1, from coordinate 37,039,385 downwards.
TTTAAACAACACCCCCCCCTCCCCCCCATCCCGGCTCAACGAGAAAACTGCGTGCCCGCTCGTCACGTGAGACGATCACCACAATCAACGCTATAAAGAAAAAAACTCGCAAGGTCTTTTATGCATTCGCCTAATACGACTCGAAGGCAAAAGCCATCGTTTCCTTTTTCTTCTCAGTCGATGTGTTGATCCTTCCTCGGCCACATCTGAAAGCTTTCTGGACGTCATATGGTGACGTCATCACGTGATGATGATTTTTTGCATCACTCGTGTTGACGCCACCGACGGAATACGCCGAGGTGGGACGCCGGTCGATTTTCGCGTTTGATGAGGCATCTAAGGCTTTCGCCTGAAAAAAATGTAAAAGGAGAACCTTCCTATATGCAGGCTTTGTTGACATATTTCTTGATGGTGGAATAGGAAGTCCTCTCTTGCAGATGTAATGCCAATTTCGAGCGTCGCAGGCGTCGGAAAAATTCCGACTGTGCGAAAATTCAATGCCAAACCCGCGCTTCGGTGATCGTGGGATGGGCCCCTCGTGGCGCGCTTTTCAGATGCACTAATGAAATGCTCCAAAGAAGATGAAAGGCGGCAAGCCGATGCAGGCCGAAAACAAAGTTCCAGGAAACGTCGCGACTATACACTTTCCTTCGCCAAACTGCATGCTTACGTTACACATAGAAAACTCCCAAAGAAAATATTGCGTGGCTTTTATTCGTTCGTTTATGGCGATGACCGTCTTACGTGACTGGGTCCGCACAGGAGTGCTTACGCATTTAAGACGGTTCACGATTTCGAGCACCGTGGGCTCTAATATTTGAGAGCCGTATGGAGCTGTCCCTAGGAAATGATGAACAAAAAAAATTAGGAGCTCTTCCTAAACCGGGAAAATGGCGGTGCAGCGAAGCTTGGCGTGCGCGCGCCTGAACTACCGTATTTAACGAGAAAGTGTTTTATGTCGGGGTCCACCAAGACTTCACTGACATCGTATCCGTCACGGAAATGACGTCGGTAAAACGCACGCGAGCAGATCACAAAGACAAAGTAGAGGAAAAATTTACGTTGACATGTTTGGCCTGGGAATGAAACCCACGACATTCGTTCGCGACAATAAGTGCCGGGAGCGCTACACACTGCGCTACCCGCACACGTGCATGAAGAAAAACGGCCAGAGCATGCGGCAAGTGGCAGATGACGACGCATGTCGCCCGGCAAAAACGACGCATGCTGCTCAAAATGAAATAACTTAACAGATCATACGATAAATTCAAAAAGGGCATTTCTGGACAGACATTCCGGATTTAGTTACAGGGCGTGTGATTGCCTGAGGTTCGAAATTATGCGTCATTAATGTGTCGTGTGCTAAAAAGCTTTGCTGAGTCATCTACCTTCATACAGTGGAACCGCTCCTCTTTTCTTTTTTTGTCCACATTTCCTTATCGCGGCCGCCATGTTGAGTTGGTGATTGGTGCTCCGGCGTAGTGTCGGTGATGTCACGTGCCACTAGCACTTTTGTATCCAACCAGGGAAAAAGACACGATGCGAACAAGCAAATCGACCTCGGTTACGTCTTAGAAATGCTCTGTGAAACGAAAGCGTGTTTTTCTTTCTTTCTTTTTTTTGCTGGTCTAAATCATGCACCACTTACCGCGAGTTGAAGGGGACATCCATACCAGTAGCCGCAGCAGCTAAAGCCTAGGGTATCGAACCACGGACCTCGCTTTCGGAAGCAAATTCATCACAGTGGTCTGAAACAAGACGTGGAACAACACAATCCCGCCACATCAGAGCGTACTGGTCACCTTGAACGAATAAATAAATTTATTCATTAATTAATCAGAACATATTTTATATCATTTTTGCAAACAAAACCTCCAGGATAACGAGAAAGAAAGAGGGACGGCTGATTCATTTACACGGAGCTGGTCTGGCACTCTTCCCGCTTTGTTCTTATTGTAAGGAAGATGAACCAATGGAACACTTTCTGATCTCTAGTCGAAGATTTTCCACATTGAGAAAGCGATCTCTAGAAGCACTTTCCGCATAATTGAATTACATCTAACTCCTTCAAATTACCTATCCCTAGGTGCACTGACTTCTAAGCACAACGACGGGAAAGTATGCGCGGCCGTTGAAGATTCCATAGCACAGTCTATGAGATTTGCACTATAATGAAGGAATCAAAACTTCATTCTCAACAAAACTAGTCTCCGTATTATTTCTTTTATTCTCAATTTACTTATTATACTCAAAGAACTAATTCGACCACTCCTTTTTTTTAGCCAAATATTAATTCTAGTCACAGAGATTCATAACAAATAAAAGAAAGAAGAAATTATTTTCCTTTCTATGTCAGTCAGTCAGTCAGTCAGTCAGTCAAGAACTTTATTCATCGGTCCTGAGGAGTTTAGGCCGCCGGGGGATCCAGGGGGGACACCCTAGCAGCCGCTACCGTAGGCGACGCCCGACCCGAGTCGGGGCGGGAACGTGATGGCGTTCCGCCAGTTCTTGGGCCCTCTGGACTGCCTTGAGTTGTTGGTGGAGCTCGGAGCTCCTGAGTGCCTCTTCCCAGTCGGACACACTGGTGAGAGGTCCCTGAGGTAACGCGGGACATTGCCATAGCATGTGCGAGAGTGAACAATAGATTATGTTTTAAGTATTTTATCTTAGTTACCCGTTTCTCGGCCAATCCCTCAGGGTGGATGTGAGCCGAAATTTTAGGATCTACATCTACAGCTGCAAAAACTCTCCGACTCATAAAATAACATTGTCCAATGCGAGAATGATTGATATGATCAATTACGTTGAGTAATGAGGTCGTCGAATGCAGGATTATACAACGGTAATGCACAGCTTGCTTCTGCTTCGATAAACACGCCTAAACATTGTAGTCAGGGCATTATTCGATTGCACGTCACTTGTGCAACACAGCACAGCTTTTTATGTGCACAAACAATATCACCACCAGCAACGTTTCAAATAGAAGAAAAGGCATGCGCACAAGATTGTGTATTTATTAATTTTGCCAATTCATAATTTTACTAATTATGAATGTCTTACACGCTTCTAGAGGCATCACATGGAAGGAAGATGTACAGCCATAGGCGTGCGCAGGGTTACCCATCAGAAGGGGGGGGGGGCGAAGGTTCATCGCAGCTCCCCCCCCCCCCTACTAAGTCAATGTACGAGGCAGATATTGCCTCTTAGGTGACTATAGGGGGGGTCAATGTATGGGGCAGATTTTGCGCCCCCTCTCTTAGATGACTAGCCCCCACATGTGCGCACGCCTATGTGTACAGCTAGAATGTACTACTACAGCAACTGTTACGGTTCTGTTATTCAAATAACAGAGATATGCAGCAGCAATTATTTGATACACATAGAAAATCACATAAAAAAAAAGAAATGGAAAGGCAGACAGACTGACATTTTTAACAACAAAAAAAAAACAGTACAATTGTTGGAGCAACTATTTGACCAAACAACACCGGATAACAGGGAAGATATCGTGTGTAAACTGTACTGCAATTTAGTACCACAGCATTTCGGTTACAGAAGCCGCGAAAGCCTGTAATGATTGGCAGTTCTAAGCATAGCCTCAGACCGCTGTGTCGACCATCTCGGATGCCGGGCAGTAGTTTCGCTTGACACTGTTTCCTGCAAATCAGGCTGCTGCGTAGACCCTGGTACTGCTACTAAGAACGTGTTCGCATTGTGGTGAAAGACATTTACAAAAGCAAGGCTGAGCTTTAATGTGACCGTTGCAAAACTGAAAGATCTTTCAGCAAGTGCGATAATCGCTCACCTCACTTATTCTGTTTTTTTCGTGCTCTGAGCTCGTCAGATGGATTAAGTTCGATCGAAATCGTAGTGGTTTAGTGATGCATAACAAGTTAAACTGGTGCTTTCTTAACCGTCACCGCTCTGGTTTATCGCCACATTGTACTAGAATGGCCGGTCATTACTGCATCACCTCACGAACTGGCGCAAGTTAGCGTGACAGTTTTTACGTCTCTTTACGACTGCTGTCACTTGCGGGATAAACCAATCAATTTCGTCACTCACCACAGTGTGAAGTAGCACGAATGTCGTCACGAAAACACAAACCTGATGACACTAAACACGAACGCCATCGCTAACGGCTGTACTGTGATGATGCGAAGCAGACGACATTTGTCGAAATATCGTGGTTCTGTTAAATTAAACTAAAACTGACTAATAATTCAAACTCATAAAACAAAATTAATAAATAACGAAGAGCGTATTCGGTTGAAACTTTATCTCGCGTTTTGACAAATTACGCGTGCGCGTCTACGCAGGTGCGGCTGACGCTAAACCGTAGCCTTTAGCAACATGGCGGCGTTCTTTGCCTTTCTGAACAGGAACCCTCTCCGGGTTATTTATCGGTTAAAAGTTGTGAACGATTGCCACGACGCCTTAAAGGTAAGAAACGGCGATGTCCTGTCTCGAACTTCTCGCACGAGCGCTTGCATTCCGACTACGTTATCTCCTTCTTGCAGCCGTAACGGCGCGGTGCCCTCCTATGCTGCGATGACCTTAGATGCTCGCTTCAAGTGTCCTACTTCGTTCTTTTTTCGACAAACTCCGGAAAAAAATAACAAACCCCTGATTTGCTTGCTGCAATTCTGAACTGGTTCGTATTGCGTGCATTGTCCCTAACTACGTCGAGGGTGATCCAGCTCGTTTCTGAGAAAAAAAATTGAGAGGTGCCGCTTTGGAAACCGGACGCCCTTGCTTCCACTTTCACCGCAAAGCTAGGCGATCGTAAGTGCTGTCCCAAAGCCGGGATATGACACAGTATTCAACGTATGTTATTCATTAATGTGCACACGTAAAGAACTATAACGTAGCATCGTTCACATAGCTGGACCCAACCCTATCCAGCAGGACCAATCAATACCCCCCACCTGCTACCGACTCTAGTCAACTGCTTGCCAGATGCTCAACGCTTTTAAAGTGGCTTTGCTTACTTCTGTCACTAAAGGACCTACCCTTCGAGAGCCGAATTTTATGTGACCGCGTTATAACATTGCTACGCTTCTTGAAAACCGGGTTCCGCAGTAACCGAATTTAATCAAAATAACGGCGTTCTGTAACCAAATTGCAAGGGGCAACCCAGTTACGTACTAAATTCAGTAAGACTACACATTCTTTCGTAGCACCTCTGGCGGCTTTTTAAGCGCGATCATCTCGCTACGAATTGTGGAAACTAAACTCAACCCTTTTTATTTTTTGCCCACTTTAATAAAGCAGCTTTTGTATAGTCTTTTTGTTTAATTTTAAATAGCTAAATACGGCGATTGCGACAGGCTTTACGCACATACCTCGGGGTTAACGATGTTAATGTGCTGACTTGAACTTTCTGACAAATGTAAACCTTCAAATACCTGTATTTGAAGTATTATTCATTGAAACGTGGCGATCGATCTTTTTTTAGCTGTGTTCGTTCTAAGTCATTGTTTGTGGCAGCAGGTTGCCACGTGCGTACGAAGTCTTCGTTCAAACAGCACAAATAATAGGTTTTTTTTATGTAGACATTCAACACAACCTGTCCGCTTCTAAGGCAGTTTCAGTTTGTCCCCATACCGCTACGACATACCTACTGTGGCTGCACTACATCCTTAAAGATTCGGTGCAGAGTGCAAGGTCATCAGTTCGATTTCCGCCTGCGGAACTCATAGTGAGACGAAACCATAATGCATCAACACTTTCCAATATTCCGACACAGCACACCTCACTGCCCAGCTGTTCCTTCCAGGTGTTAAGCTCCCAACACACAAAGAGTCAATTGATCAGCAGGCACTGCAATCTTTGTGCATCCCTCTTCCACAACTGAGCTCACTGCATTGCTCTAAGAGCTACGGGAAAGCACACAAGTTTCAGGCCTGAACACCACCTACTGTCCTTTGAGCATGTCTCGCCTTCTATAGACTGCTAGAACTATAGCCTAAGAAATGATTTAAGCTCCGCTCACAGAACTGCCTTGCACCTGCCCTTCAACTGTGAAAAACGGTCATGCTAGCCGGTTTCCACTCGATCAATAACTGCGTTTTCTTGGCTAATGGAAATACTACGCAGAGTAAGAGTTAAAGGTTCGCCATTACTACCTACAATATCACATTTGGCTGAGCATCGATGTCAGAATCTCGACAAAGTATACCAGGACGTTAAAGTTTCCGACCTAAAGCCAGCAACACCAACATGTGTCTGTATGGGAAAGTCAACCATCTGAAACACTCTAGAAGTGCTTGATATTACAAAAATGAGTAAGTGCTAATAGGTGGTGCATTTATGGAAATTCTTTGTGGGGGGGTGGGGGGGGGGCAGGGGGCAATAATGGCTTTGTGCAGAGCTGACATTATTTCTTAGGTTGTAACCGAGTCTAGGAAATGCAATGGGCTCTGTCTTCCCAACCCCATGAAGCACAGAGAAGAATATGATTCGAGTTGAGTTGGTCCGCTACAATAATCAGCTAGAAAGGCTATGGCCCAGCTCTGATTACACTCTGAATGAAGCCGGCTGAGTCCTGCGCAGAAAGCACAGTAGTAGGTTTAGTGGCAGAGCCCTCCGCCCTTCTCAAAACTCACGGTTGGCTGTTGTTGCCGATTGGCTGACATGATTCGTAGCCTTTACTGCACTGCGCAGGAACTGGTGAAACGAAGCATAGCCTTGGTGTCTGTGAGTAATGGATTTGTGCATTAATAAAGCCATTTGCTATCAAGTTTAAGCTATAGCACGAAATTGCACGCATTCATATTGCATCAAGCGAGCACGTAGCTACGTGGTCTACGTCAAGGCACAGGTAGATTTAGAAAGCTTTGCGTGTAGCTCATGAACTGCACTTGCACCACTGAATCAGACCTACATTATGAGAGTTTATTTAGTAGAGGGCTATGACCAAGCAGCTTGGCTCGTTTACTGCAGGTACTGGTCGCTTGTGAACAAAATGTTGCACAATGAGCAAGGAGGGTGTGCTCCGTAGATCATACAATGTATGTGTTCATGGTTACTCAAAAGAGGATCGGTATTGTTGAGCGAACATGTAGAGAAATACTTTCACAAGATTTCACCTGACTGTAGTCAGATACAACTTTAGAAGTCCGCATCATTTCTGCCTCAAAGGCAGATGCACACAAGCCAGCACCAATGGGCGCGCACTCAGACTGATGTCATGAGCCGGACATCCGGTTATACCGCCTTCGGATAACATTGCTGAGCGCATGAGCGGGGCTCTTTTCTTTAGTCGCGGAGGCGATCGGCTGCCACGTTTCAGTCATCTGAGTGTGACCTTTCCGGACTTCTCAAGTTGTATCCGACTACAGTAACGAACGTGTTCACATCATCAGCATGTGACAGTGATCTTGGTGCGGTTCCAAATCTGTTGTCGCTGAGCAGTGTCAAGAATGACATCCCCCGTAGATGTCGGCATGCCCTTGGCTAGTCACGCGAATTCTCGTGAAAGTGTCTTCCAAAGTGATCCATCAAAAATACCGCTACTCATTTGTTAATTGTTCTTTGTTCATTGCATAATTTCTATAGCTGTGCCTTGAATCAGTATGCATATCTTAGAGAAATACAGTCACTTATACAAAGGCACAACATGCATGACTGAACGGCGGTGAAGACCGATACACACGCTCACTACATTCTTTGGTTAGCTGCCATATGCCTAAGATGTATATTATCTGCAGTACCCCCTCCCCTCCCGGGGCTTCAATGACATTCTTCTGATGATGCCGCAAGCCATTAACAGTGGCACATATTTCAATTACTTGCCCACATATCGAAAGACAAAAACACTTTGGTGTATTTTAGAAACTGCACGTACATACTACTGCACCCAATGTTAATGTTAATAGGCGACGCACTGGTACCTGTGGCCGGTTTTCTTCATGAATGACTTCTTCATAAAAAGCATTGTTGCTTAACCAAAGGGACTGTACAGGGCGATGTTAGACTTTTGTCCTTTTTGCAGAGAGATGCACATTTGAGCGAGTTGGTGACCATACATGTTGTGAAGAAACAGCATGGATGGAAAACGAAGACAAAAGTAAAGGAAACGCAGCGCTCGTCTTGTGTGTTTCCTCCTACTGTTCTCCTTGCTTTCCCTCCGCGCTGCTTCTTGATAACATGTCATTATTGCATTGCACACACAACCGGATCCACAGTGATTGATATGTGTTGTAAGAATTCTTTGTTTTCTCCGTCTCTCACAGATTCAACAGCTCCGACATTTGACCTCATGCACAAGTAAGGCTTTTGCTTGTAGTATTTCTAAAATTTGTTACTTGGAAGAGTTACCCACAATGGGGTAGCTCAGCAGCTAAGATGTTGGGCTACTAAGCTCGTGGATGCAGCTTCACTTCCTGGCCTTAGCGACCGTATTTCAGTGGGGGCGATATGCAAGAACACGCTGTGCCAAGGGGTTTTTGGCTTAGCTTAGACTTAGCTTACCCAGGTGGTCGAAGTTCATCCGGAGATCCCCACAATGGCATGCCTCATGATCATGTTGTGTCATTATTATCTTGGAAGGGTTGCAGCTGGGCTAGTTGACGTTGCGTATTTGAGTAGTTGTGCAGCTCTAGAAACTTCCCGGTGGACAAGGGACGGCGATGAGAAGTGTCTCTGTCAGCTGGTACTACTGTTTAGTTTATTCAGTGGAGCTGTGCCTGTAGGTGAATGTATTGGCCAAAGTTTTCTTGAAACTCTAGTAACTGGTCATAATTGTGGCAGATATTGTCGTAAGTCTGGATAAGTATACTGCAACAACTTTTCCCAAAGTTAATTCTCAAGTTGTATCATGAAAATGTGCTGTCCCTCTTTAGTGCAGCTGAAGGCACATTGGTGATGAGTGGGCAGCTTCTTTCAACTGTGTGTGTTGTAGAGTGCTGCAGTGCTTTGCTGTGGGACTCGGTGCCAGTCATGAAAGGCACAATACGGTGAGAGTGAAACGTAGTGATGATTGTGCACTGAGACTTATACTGCACATTGAAGAATCTGTTACAGTCAGGATTAATCCATAACCATCTACTGTTTTGTCCCTCACAGCCTGAATGTTGCATCGACGTGTACACTACATACAAAATTATTTCAGGGCAATGTCTCTAATGAACAGAGCAAAAGAGACAGGTGTAAAGTCCAGAGTTTCGTTGATGCCTGCTACGAGGTCGACGTCATTGTGTGTCAATGGAAATACTGACTGAGATTTTCTTGCTTGTGCTTGAAAGAAAAATTGTCGAAGGTGCCGACCATGTGGACACTGTAAAACGTGTTGCACAATCAGTGAATGTGCTATGGGATACTGTAGACTTTCTGATGCAATCTTCTCGACAGATTGCCTCAGAGGTGGCGAGACATACTTGCATCAGACTTAACACAATGCCAACATTCTTGAAGGCTGCAGCAAATGTGGCATATTCTGGCTTCTGCGAAAGCTGATTGTCTGACAAAAATTAGAAGCCTTTCTTTTTTTGCATTAATAATAAGTAATTTTGCTTCCATGAGTTATTATTCGTCAGCAACTCCGTTTATTGAATAACGTCCAACTGACATTCGGCAATGAGTTGTAACACCGGTTGGTCACATTCTAATGTTTATTCAAGGTGAATGTGCACTTAAATGTTGTCATGCAGACACAGATGAGAAAGCCGTGAACTGCCATGATCAAGACCATTACATACAGATGAAAATAATGAGATACGTGCAACAACAAATCAAATATAAGAAATGCAGTGCACGGTGACTGTGTAACATATTGGCATTATTTCTGTTGGCTTCTCTGTAGGCGAAATAATATTGAGCCCCTCAGCCTCTCATATTCATGTTACACATCATAGATGCAAACAAGTCTGAAGTTCAGGGGAACATTGCTGACAAAGGAAAAAAGAAAAGCTCATTCCTGCGTCTGATGTTACAAAGGCGTTACACTGTGAAAGAGGCAGATTGCCCAGCCATAAACCAGGTCGCGCTTTTATCAGCTTTTATCAGGGGGGAGTCTTTGGTGAACAATAGTAGGGCAGGCCAGACGATAAGGTCTGGGAGGCTGAATTGTTAAACCTTTATCAGTAGTGGCGTAACACGTAGACGTCATGCGACTTTTTTTTTCTTTTTTTTTTTTTTTTTGGCGCTCGTTGAAGCGAGAAATGCTCGATGCTGATCCCACACTTTCTCGCGTCTCCGGATGCCAGTGATGCAATGACGGTGGCGCATCTTCATAGTGCCGCTAGAAAGAAAGAAAGAAAAAAAAAAAGGCATGTGCGAGGGCAGGTTATATAAAAGAGCACTGATGGCATGACATTCTTGGAATTTGCTAGAGAAAATACTGGCACACGAGCCTTAACATTGCCACTAACCGATTTAGAGGTGATATATACAGGGTGTTTTTTTAGACAATACAGTTTTTTTTTAAATAAAAATCCTCTGACAGTAAGGCTCTTGTCGTTTTCGCACACGCACTCCACGTCGAGGCGGAAAAGCTTTGCCGCACTTAAAATAACGCTGTTACTGCTAATTAACAAAAACTCATTAACTAACTTTTTCATTATTGACTTGAGGGCAGGTATTTATATTAGAGTTGTAGTGCGTACCAATTTTTGACATACCTATTTTTTACAAATCACAAAAGTTGCACGTAGTTCGACATATTCTTCATCGAATGTCAAGGGCAAAATCGAAACTGATCGCGCAAAGCGCGCACGAAGCGTGACCGTTCTGCTACGTCAGACCGGAACTGCCCGTCACAAGGGAGCGGCGAAACTTCAACGAATGGGCGCCGCGGCCGTATGTTATCGTGAAAGGCTGCAAAGTCATCTCACTTGTGCCCGCGCATCGCCTTATTTTCGCGCTTAGTGTTGGATGCTTATCCGTTTCTTTCGAACTGTGCACAAGAAAACCGCGATATCAACCTTTTCTTTGTCTGGTAAGCATAAAATTCAGGTGCTGCCACTTCGGCGCTTCTTATCGCAGACACGCGTAATAGTTATTCGCGCTTTTTTATAGCTTAAGAAAGAAACACATAAGCACCACCCATCGCACACTAACATTAAGCTGTCTACTTGCGTGTTTCAGAATGTTTGCCGATTTTTCTTGCCAGATTCTGCTTCTGCGCGCCTTCATTCGAATTTCGTCATTTCCCTGTCACGTGTCGTCCCGGTGTTCCGCCGCACTTTGTGCCCGCCGGGTGCGATCAGTTTCGATTTCGCCCTTGAATTTCTATGATGAATATCTCGAACTACGTGCAACTTTCGTGATTTCTAAAAAATGGGTGTGCCGTAAATTGGCACGCACTACAACTTTCTAATATAAACACCTGCCCTCAAGCCAATAATTAAAAAGTCAATTAACGAGTTTTTGCTAATTAGTGGCAACAGTGTCATTTTATCTGCGGCAAAGCTTTTCCGCCTCGACATACAGTTCATGTGCGAAAACGGCAAGAGACTCACTGTAATAGGATTTTATAAAAAAAATGTGTATTGTCTAAAAACACACCCTGTATTGTGGGCCAGTTCCGCCGAGTTTACTTTGCACTAAAGGTACATTCACACCGAAGGCGGGGCGGCAAAGCGGGCTTTTCAAGGCGGTGAGCGCGCGTACCTGTTCAGACCGCATGGCTCTCTTGGCTGCCCGCGCGGCCGAGGAGGCGGGGCCTCTCGCGCTTTAGCGCACGTGTCGCTATCACGTGGTACGGCTTCTCCCAAAGAGACACCTGCACCACCGCCGCGCCATCGCGCCGCAGCGCGTTCTGATTGGCTGCGGCAAAGCGGCGAGTAGCGGCGAGCGGCAAAAAATTGGTCCGAGAGCGATCGGACCTGCCGCCTCGTTTTCCGCCCCGCTTTCGCCGCCTGGAGAGGAGGTTTTGCCTCTTTCCGCCTCACCGCTTTGCCGCTTTGGCCGCCCCGCCTTCGGTGTGAATGAGCCTCAAGAAAGGAAGGATTACCTGTTACTCTTTATTGGGACTCCTGACTTTCCACTTATAACTTTGCCACATACATAACCCTAAGGCTGACAACGCTGCGGAGGCTTGACCCATCTTTCCACACTACCTACAATCACTGCAGCATCAAAAATATATATTAATAATAATAAGAATAACAATTTGAACATAGCGTATGCAAGAAAGTTGTTGACACAGATCAAACGCTAGAAGTTCGAACCACGCGGAGCGATACATTTTTCTGACCCCACGGCTTCGCGTATGAAGCATGCAACGCCCGGCTGTTATCTTTCGCTTTGTGTTCATTGCTTGTTTTTTCGCATCTGCTTCTTCGAGTGCACGAAGTGACAAATTCATCACCGTGATTGTCAGGACTTGCTCGCGAGATGGCCGTCGCCTTGTGGTCACACGGTCCGGTTTCTTCATCCCTCTCTCTCTCTCTCGTTTCGCGCTCGCAACGGACCCTCGCGACGTTAGCGAAGAATTAAGGCTTAGCCGGCAACTTTTTTGCGCCCTGATTGATGGAGAAAAAAGGCGCGACGCTGCCCGAAGGAGCTGTGCGTATGAGCAGACGCCGCACGGCACACAACTTTGTGACCGTGGCAGCGAGCGAGCGACCGAGTTGTTCGGACTTGGTGCGACGGTGGCGGGGGAGGAAGTTTACTCTGTTGCGGTCCGCGTGTAGCTAGGGTTTCTTCTGTTTAGCTCCGGGGCGTGGCGGAAGAAAGGGGCTCGGTTTTTGTTGTTCTAATTAGCGTGGCGAAGCTAATTTGAAAGGATGATGCAGCGCTTCCTCTCGCTCTCCTCCGTCTGCATGCCTAGCGCGCGCGCCGCCGCCCGCACTGGGTGGGGAAGCTGCGCCCCCTAACGAGAATGAATCGCGTTACACCGAAGCCAGCGCCGCTAGGCGGCGGTGGCGGCGCATCCTGTGTCGGTGTACGGGAAAAAAATAAAGGAAGGACGACACCGCCCGCAAGAAGTTGTGTGTGTACATGTCGCGCGTGTGGAAAGCCGCAGTTGCTTCTTGCATGATTACACTTCCAGAGTCATCGTATCTGTTACCTTTAACTTCGTCAGTACATTTTTAATCGTTTTCGCTGATACGTGTCACTTGATTTTTTTTTTTTGTAAGCGTCTGTTTTCTTCTTCTTTCCCGCACCCCTTGATAGCTTATTTCTTTCCGATCCGTCGTCTCTGTTCTTTGCCCATCCGTCATCGTTAGCGGCGTTCGCGGTCATTTCGCGACTTCGTCATCTCTTCCCCTCCTCCTCTCCGTACTATTTCTTTTGTTTGCTTGTTTGGTTTCGCATTCGAGCCCCTGCTAGCGCATCCGCGACGTGTCGCGTCGTATCTTGTTATAAGTTACGGAAGAAAGCCCACCGCGTATAAGTATGTCACGGCGGAATTAGGAAGGGCGCCATCAGTTTCCAGGTTTCCGTATTTACAGAGCTTTGTTACTGTGCTTAAGATAACAAAAAGTCCGGCAGAAATTCGATAAGGTTCATACGCAGTTCGGTCGGTCTACTGCATCGTTGATTGCATTGCGTAGAAAGCAGGAATGCCTACGTATACTTAAACAACTGTTGTGTATGCCCGGTATCATATTTTTTTTTTTATGTTTGCACGCAGGTGCAAGAACGCCGAAGAGGCAAGTCCACAAGCACACATCACGGTGAGTACCCTTCTGACTGATTCGTTCGCGTCGTTGCTTTACGCGGAAACCACGTCCCATCCCCGGCTGCTCGACGTAATGATAAACCTCTATGCTCTCCAAGATGGGTTCTGGCAAAATAATGACTCGTCGCTATGTGGCCACTACAAAGCAGTCTAAAGGCTATCCCCCCGGTATCACTCGCGGTGTTTATTAAATCAATAGCAAAAAAAAGTGAAAGTAGAGCTTCTCCGCACAGTGTCCATCGCAACACCGATCCTTTCATTGCACCCCGGGTGCTGCCTTTGCAATCCGCCTTTTCATTTTCCTGTTCTGCTGCCCTCTGCCGTTTTGGTAGGGGGGCGGAGTTACGCGTGGTGATCCTGGATGGTTCGGATCGCCAGAACGAAAGCGTCCGAGATCTAGAGGCTTACAGAGACCATACCAAAACGTTTCGCGCCGTTTCCGCTATGGAAAGAGCGCATGCGCCATGGCACCGTGAAAAAAAAAAAAAAACGGATTTTCTTAAAGTCGGCTTCGCAGCAAAACAGATATAGTTGTGGTGAAGCACGCTCTACATGCTTGCTATTTCCCACTTATTATGATTTGCTACGGCGATTACCTTGTACGTGGACTAAAGCGCCTAGGATGCGCATGCAGCATGCGCCATTTTCTCTTTTCTGTCGTTTTGTTCGTGTCTTTCCTTTCTCTCTCTCTCTCTCTCCCTCTCTCTCTCTCGTTTTTCTCTTGCGCCCTGCCGAAGGTGCGTAGGCTTCGCCGCGGCACAACCGTGCGTTCGGTGAAGCACGCTTTACAGGGTCCTGCAAAGGAATGGAAGGTTTTAGACAAGCGCCGTACTCCCCTTATTCTCCTCTCCCACGTAGACAGTAGGGCACGGTACGTGGAGGCGTTGTGTACCCACCGTCCTCGAATCGATGAAAGGTGTGCTGTAAGATTTTTTAAAATATTTCAATCTCGCCAGATATATCGAAAAAGCCGCGCGACGAATCTCCGCGCGCGCCGTCCGAGAAACGCATTTGTCACATTGCGCCAAGAATTTCGCTCCCGTCCACCTCACCCTTTCCTTCTTTCTTTTCTTTTGTCGTGCGTCGTCGCTGCTGGTGCTCCCGTTCAATCCCGGACTTCCGAAGGCTGCCGTGAAATCAAATCTAGCGAGGAAATGGCAACCTGTACGCTACTGCCTAACGTTCATACCATCCGTCTCCTTCCATCCATCCATCTATCCCTGTCACCTCCCACGATGTCGTTGTCGTCTATGTGTTTATAGTTCCTTATTCTTTCGCACCTACCTCACCTCGGTGCGTGTGTCGGGCTTTGAGAAAAAATTTTTTCAGGACTCGAGGCATACCGGAGACCCGAGCGCTTTTAAAAAGTTTCTCTCGTTTTTCGAGAGAGAGATTACCTTCGCGGGTTTTTTTTTTTCTTTTTTTCTTAAAAGCGCTTTACATCTGTAGCGCAGCGTTCCGCACGGGAACGCGTTATGAAACCTCGTCGCCGACCCGGTCTACGAACGAACGAAGTCGTCGAACAATGCGCGTAGCCACTTGCTGCTACTGTTCCTCCACTCCCGGTAGCTATAGCCGAGTCGAATGGAGCGCGCTAGCTGGAAGTGTATGGGATACAGCCCGTGCGCTTGAAATGTGGGGAAAGTATGAGAGGAGGATGAGGAGCGGGAGAATCGCGTTGTGGAGGTGAGGGGAGATTTTAGGTTGGAATTCGAAGAGGATCGCTACGTGTGCCGGGTGTGCCGGGGCGTTGCGTCGGCGCGCCTTTCTTTCTTTCTTTCTTTCTTTCTTTCTTTCTTTCTTTCTTTTTTATTTCTTTTTTTTCTGTCTCTTTCTTTCTTTCTTTCTTTCTTTCTCTGTGTGTTTTTCTTCCCGAGAGCCATAGCTCTGGGAAGGAGAAATTCAGAGGGAAAAAAAAAGGGAATTGTTCTTAGCTCACGAAGAAGGAGGAAAATGAAGAAGCAAGCAAGCAGAGATTGAAAGTGGTCATTTTCTCAGTTTTTTTTCTTTTCATTTCTTCGGGGATATTATATTTAGGGGAAAAGTATCAAAGAAAGCGTCGTCTGTGGAACGACGCTCAGTGTTGGCGACTCGGTTACAAAACGCTTTTTGAAATATGGCGCCGTTGTCGTCGTCGTCGTCCCATATAGAGGGCGCTTTTTTCCTTCTTCTTCACTTTCTTTCACGAACGTAGTTCGTGAACCACTTTAAAGCGGAATGTCGCCCCTATTTTTTATTTTTTTTCCTCTTTCTTGACCGCACTTCCAGCGCGCGCGCACCAGCTTTCTTTTGTACTATCTATAGCCTTTATATGTTTATGTTTACTTCATTGCAAAACTCCCCGTCGAGAAAATATTCTCCTTCTTGCGAGCTAGACGTGATACGAGCCTCGACGTTCCAGTTTTCTCGGTTACAGGGATAGCGGGGGAAAAAATGAAATCGAGTCTGTGCATACTTCGTAGGAAGAGGGAACGATAGAAAAATAAAGGAAACTATTAGAAGGATGGGATAAGCAAGAAGACGGAGAAGAAGCGGGAAGGGGGTGGCATCAGAAAGAAGGTTGTCTCGTCTCTCTACCGCGGCGTTGCTACTGCATAGTCGTGTACAAACTACGAAGGCACGGGCGCAACTTGTTCGGGCGGAATGCAAGGCCTCTCGCGCGCTTTTCGGGCACGCTGTAATCTCGCCTCCCTCGCAAGGTGTGAGAACCTTTTGCGAGCGAGCGTGCTTTGCGTATCATAGCTGCTGGTGGTATATAGGCAATTTTGCCTTCGAGAGGGAAGCATTCTTTCGCAAGGCAGCGGGTGTGTGCTGATGGGAACACTTGCATTGATGGGTACACTTGCGTGCGGGGTATGTCAGCATTTTGCTCTCTTGAAAGGGCACAGTCGCCTAGGTTTTGCAGCAGGTAACCTGTGCTTGGCAGTTCTGACGCCTTTCGACAAAACTGTGCAGTGCGCACGCATCGTTTCTACAGACGCTTGCAGTTTAGGGTGCCAGCAATACAAGAGGCGCACGCATGAGTGTTCCCTTTAACTGTGGACCGGACTGTACATGTGTGTTTAGTCTACATATGTGGACGCCGTCTTGTGAATGGACGCTGCATTGCTAATGTGTGTGCTTTCTTTTATGTCGCACAGTTTCTTTTTCCTTGCGTAACTTTTCCGCGAGAACGATGGCCAAACAACAACGCAGTGTTTTCCTGAAGGCGCTGTTCTGCCTGGCACACTCCTAAGAAATGAAGTGTGCCCTGTTTTCGAAGCTCTTGTATAGTAGTGGTGGCTTGAACCAAATAGTGCGACTGAGGTAAGCCACATTAATGCGACGAAGCACACAAGGCCTGTGCCGATCATACTGCATATTTGCGTGGTGCGCGTGCTTTGCGAAGCGATTCTCGCGAAAAAGCGCCGTGTTCTCGCGTTTTATCTTTCGCTAACCCTCCCCGCCCGTAAAACCTCCACTCTCCCGCCCCGTCGCTGTGGTGACTTCCGCTCGCGTCATGTGTTTACGCGTCTTCGTCGTTGGGAAAGAAAGAAAAAAAAAGGTGGAAGGGGGGGGGGGGTTGAAACGCCTCATTGGAAACCGGGAATGCTTCGGCGCGCGCATGCGCACCAAGGACAACGCAGTAGAAACAAGAAACCGAGAGATGGGCAGCATACGCAAGCCGTACACGGGATTCGCCTTCGTTCACGGAATACCGCTCACGCCCCGGTTGGTTCGTCGTTTCCTCGTTAGCCAAAAGAAATGGTTGCGGTGCAGAATTCTACCTATCCATGATAGGGCAAATTGTTGCGGCGAGGAGAAGCGAACGAAGGCCGTGTTGGCTGTGCTAGGGTGGCTAGAATAGCTGTGCTGTTGCTGCTTCTGTACCGTACTCCTGCGTTTGAGCACGTAGTGTGTACGAAGCCTTCGAGCGCCCAGGTTAGGTAGTCCCATCGCTTCAGGGATGAGAAAACAAAGCAGACGGGGAGAAGGGCGATGTAGCGAAGAACTGTCCCGCCCGCCGCTCCTGTAAACTTTTTCTTCGTTTTGTGTTTTTCGAAGGAAACAAAATTGTTCGCCCACTGCAGGTTGTGCCGGTGTATGGCTTGCCAGGGCCGTTTGGGGTCTACTCGTTGTGTTTGCTGCTTAACTGGGCGTGTGACGGCACGACGGTCGCCACTTCCGCGTGTTCTTTGTTTTCTTTAACGAGACTGGGGAAAAGTTTGGGGAAAAGCGCCGCGTAGTCCGGGAAACGGCGAAACTCGTCCGCGCGTGTGGGAAAAATATGACGGTCGGGTTGCCTCTCGCGCCATATCCGACGGCACGCGGCGGATACGGTAGATACCTGAAGTTTGAAGCCATAGGCGTGTGCAGGGTCCTTCATTAGGGGGGGGGGGGGAGCGAATATTAACCGCAGTGCCCTCTATCCCCTGTCCCCCCTATTTCGACCACCTCTCACTGATGCTCTTACGAATAAGTACGCAGTGCAAAGATGACGTACTTGGGCAGGCCGGAGGGGGGGGGGCACCTCCTGTCTCCAACCCCCCTCGCTGCTCCCCTTGTGCGCACGCCTATATTGGTCAAGGTTACTCTGTTCTCGCCTTTCTTTTCCATTTGTTCTTTAACGGCGACTGCAGTTAAAAGCTTGATTTCCCGCCTAGGACGATTTCATTCATTCGACCGTGAGCTCATGAATCGGAAAACGCTAACGTCATAACCAGTGGCGGTACAGTGGCTAGCGGCGGTGAGCGAATTCATCGTGGTGGCGCTCCCGTCAGCGCGCCTCGTCAACAGATTACGCAACCTCCAACGTTAGCGCGGGCGGGCAGCCACGTCCGAGTCCTCGAGCGCGCCCGATCACGTGACCACAAGGGCGTGCTAGAAGACTGCGCACGTCGTGTCTCGACACTAGTCGTTTCAGCTCACCCTTGCATCTGCGGCGTAGGACACGCGGGCGCCGCTTATTAATGTCACACTTCGGGATTTTTTATGGAACATCACGACGACGGCGGAAAATTCGCCTTGACTGCTCCGTGCAATTATCGCAATAGTATGCCCTGGTGATTACTTGGAAGACCTCACACATGTGAATTAATTTGTTAGTGAATAAACAGAGTAGCACATTTACCAGTTCTGCACCTCTTGCGTCTGTGCACGTTGACATATTTTGCAGACAGTGATAGGCTATACTGTTTGGGCTGAGAATCGTTGAGCGTGCATATGGTACATTGTGATTTTGTGGGGGTGTGTGTTGAGGGGGGGGGGGGGGGGGTACATTGAGAATGCAGGACGAGATCAATTGCATAAGAGTGTCTAAGGAATCCTTAAATAATTACGTGATTTGTGGAACAGCATGAATTGTGCACTTTAACATGGTAAATGCTATACAGCCTTTTTAAGTATACTTTTTAAGGCATGTTGATTAGGCAAAAAGAAAGGAGGGTTCTTTTTTTTTCTGATCGATATACTTCAAACAGTGCCTCCTCTATTTTTCAGTGCCTGGGCGAACGCTCTCCTCGGGCCGTCGCGCGCGCGCTCCGCGTCCGCTCGCCGCTGCCGCGTGGTGGCGCTGTGCAAGTAGACTACGGGAAGCTGGTGCTGAACGGCCGCGCGTATCACGAAGCTCACAAATTCGTGTTTGCATCTGAGTTTAATTGCATTTGTGCTTCTTGCAGGCTTTCACAGGTACAGGGGGATGGAAAGAAACGCAAACATAGCGGCGCGCTGTTTTCATCACGCTCTAACCGTGGTGGCAATAAAAAGGTGCTAGATGGTCTTTTATTGTGTCAGGGATGACGTCGTCTTTTCATCAATCATCCAGGCTATACCCACTTGAAAATAGATGCGAAACAGCAAAGAACACAGATGCCGCATGTTCGCGTGTCTTTCCATCCCCGCTGTACGTATTCCGCAGGCAGTCTGTCAGGTTGTGCATGCTGCCGGTTCGATACTTGCACTCGAGTTTGATAGTATTCGCGTTTTATTTTCTATTTCAGGCTATCGCAACCGCCCCAATGCCTTAGTATGTCATACTGCTGTGTTCCACTCTGCAAATTGAACTGAAAGAAATTACGATTGTTTTTTCTTATTTCCCTTTATTGATAAAGAGAACAAATCTCACAGGGTCCCATATGCATTCATCTAAGACGACTGAAAGGCGAAAGCCATCGTATTCTTTTTCTTCCAGTCAATGTATTGAACATTCCCTGCCTCCCTCCGAGATATTTCTGCACCTAACGTGGTTATTTTACAGCGTGTAGGGTGCTACACCACTGAGACGGTAGCACGCATCGGGGAAGGAACTTATGATGCCCAAGCTTTCAGTATTAGCTCTTGGCAAATGCTGCTTTCGAAAATCGACTTTCAGACAGTCAAAAACCGACTCCCAGTCAAGCTAACGTAATGGTGACAAAACAATTTCCGCTCGTCACTGGCATGCGCTCTCTGTACCGGGCTAGCAGACGACGCGCGAGCGTCTCGATCAAATAGCCGCGAAAGACACATGCCTTCCAAATTGGCTGGTTGCCCAGAACGACAAGTGCTTCATGATTCCAGTTTACAAGTTTTCATTATACTTTAAACAACGCGAATACAGCCGAAAACTGAACCATACAGCAGCTTCAAATGCAGCAACGGCATTCGTTTCCGCGAGCGACGGCGTGACGGCAGGTCTACTACGGTGGCGGCGCCCGGCGGCTAAAAGCCGCACTAACGCCGACGGTCGGTTCCCATTGCGCTCCGCTCCTTCGCCCAGGCACTGAAAAATAGAGGAGGCGCTGACTTCAAAACATTTCCAGCAACTTTTCTCATTACTGAATACAGCCTGTTGCAAGAACTGTCGAACGTGTGAGCTTGCAGTTTTCATTTTGTGCTCCCAGTTCATGAAACCTGTCTGATCTTGTCGTAGATGCCTAACCAGTCCCGGCACCTGGCACGTGCACTACCTGCGACACATTTCGACGACGTCCGTGCTTGGTAAGCACTTCCTTGTACGTCGCCTGTGTAGTTGTTGCCACTTGTTTGTAACTACATCTTTGAACATTGTTGGAGAGAGCAAAGAAAGAAAAGAAGCTGGGGTCACTTGTATCTTTCAGGCGACGACTTTCGAGTCATCAAGTGTCCGCAACTAGCCGAGTCCTTGAGTGAAGGCGACATTCGGTGGAACAAAGGTTTGTGGCTTCGCTGCATTGCCCTTTTCACATTGCATTCTCGCCACGTCCAAAAGGCAGGGTAGGTAATGAAAACGTACACTTTCATACTTCTATCTTTGCATGAAGCATTAAACGTTTCGCCTTCATCTAAGGCTTTGTGTGCAGTCTTTCACGGGCCTTATAAGATTGCACACAACTCTGGGAAGTTGAATAAGTGCAGTATATAACTACTCAGCATGAGGCTAAGGAGCGTGGTGTTCAGAGGTAGCGGGCAAGCTCATCACAAAGCTGGCATTCCAATGACATACATTTACATGCTATTCTCAGGGTCAGTGAGGCACGTGCATATTTGCTGCAGGCCCTTTCCCCCGAAGCTTTTCCACTGCTTGCTTATAAAGCACCGAATCACATGCTTTTCTTGGAATGTGCTTAAACGTCCCAGAAGGGGTCCTTTGTGAAAAAAGCAGCTTATAGACAAGGCTTACTTTGAAGTATGGTATAATTGTATTAGGGCTGTTGTGGACTGACTAGCTCAATCAGCAGCTGAGGATGGCCACCACTGCAAGCACTATATTGTAGCTCTAATTGCACTTCAAACTGTTTCATAGATTGCGTTGGCTAATTTCCTGGCATTCACATTAGTAAGATGCTTATGCTCTGTTGTTTTTCTAGCTGTTGGCGACACCGTTAAAGAAGATGAAGTCATCTGTGAAGTTGAGACAGACAAGGTAATGAGCGTATCTAAATGCCCTAATTGATAACTGCGGAGCTGCATTGTAATTCATTTGTTCTAACTGTTTCAGAGAAGTCAAGTGGCATAGATTTCTTTCTGTGTATGATTTGTTTTACTATGGGCTGATGTCAAGCTTTGATTGATGTCCAATTGACACCCATACCACCCACCCCCCGTGGCTTTGGGCATGTGTTGTCCAGCCGCGATGGCCACATATGTGGATTTGGGCTGTTGTGGCAACAGACTCAATCAAAAACAAACAAAAGCACACGTGCACAAACTGAAAGATTCATTTCCTGTAAAGCATAGACTGCAACATTTTTTCAAATGTTTTACTGCAGTTGCAATACTTTAAGCAGGAACTACAGCCAAGCTCTTTCCTCAGATGGTATGTAACGCAATTGGGTACCATCTGAGTTGGATACCATATGCAGTAGTGCAGTCGGCATTTTCAGGGCTCTACATCGTCAGTTTAACTGAGATACAGGGACCGTCGCTAAAATAGTGAGACTATCTGGTAAGAAAATTTATTAATCTGATCAGTACGTATTCAGTTCTTCAATGTAGTTTATTTGGGCACTGATTCACCGATTACGATGAAATTCTCATGCCGCAAGACTCCCTGAAAGTCAGCCGCCGTGACCTCTTTAAAAGACTCTGTGACAGCCCATTGGATGGCGGGAACACCGTTGAAATGGTGGCCATTCAGGCTGTTATTGAGCTTTGAAAATGGGAAGAAGTCTGGCAGGCTGACATTTGGGCTGACGTAGTCCAGCTACTGCCCTGATATGAGCCCCACAGACTTTTTCGTGTTGCCAAAGCTCAAGACAAGCCTGAATGGTCACCGTTTCGACGGTGTTCCCGCCATCCAACGGGCTGTCACAGAGTCTCTGGAAGAGGTCATTGCAGCTGACTTTCCGGGAGCCTTTGCAGCATGGGAATTGCATTGTAATTGGTGTATTGGTGCCCAAGTAAAGTATATTGCAGAACTTAATGTGTACTGATCAGACTAATAAATTTTCTTACCAGATACATTCTCATTACTTTACGGACAGACCCAGTATATGAGCTTCCGTGTGCTGCTTGCAAAAGAGTGGAGGTTACAAGACTACATTATTGCCCTCTCCTCCATCTCCAGTGCATGTGCCTGTGGCTGCATGCAGTTCAGCTGTACATTCATTGCCTTTGCAGACTTCAGTGCCGATTCACGCTCCAGCTGCTGGAGTGGTTGCCGAGCTTCTCGTAGAGGACGGAGCAACAATCCAGCCTGGCAAGGACATCATGAAGCTCAAAGTTGGACCTGGCAAGTGCCCCCTTTTCAGTTCTGTAGTGTTAAGCAGGGTTGCCAGATGTCACAAACAGGTGCAGCCTCATGCCCGTCACCATGCGGAGCACATGTAATGCTCATGTCTCCAGGAAGGTGCCTATCATTAGAGTCACAAAGAGTTTTCAGCTGTTCTTGTGTAGGTTCAGTGATCCATACACGACACTTCTTATGTAATAAAGGCCGCTAGCCCGTACACCAACAAAAAGCAACTATTGTGGGGCTGCTTCTGTACCACTGTTGTCATAATGCTGAACTTCCACTGAGCTCATTTGCTTAGACTTTTTGTGTCTTTTAAGAAGCGCTACTTTGATCGACGAATGTTTGTGTGTGGCAGTTTTAATAGGTCCGTTTATTTATTCATTTATTTTTACATACTGCAGCCCTGTTGGGGTTATTGCAGGAGAGGGGATCATACATCACACATCAAGTGCAGGCAAAAAAGTCACGATACAGCAATTCACAAACACCTCCTGGTAAAGAATTCCAGTGTTCAATTGTTGAGGGAAGAAAACTGTGTTTGAACTTGTCAGTTCTACTTTGAAATGTTAAAATATTAAGTTGTCAGCCAACACTGTTGTGTTTGTTTTCTGTGTGCCTCCACTGTCCACCTCTTTTCACGTTACTAAACTCGTTTCCGCTTGAACATGAACAACCGAGTGGCCAACGTTTTCGCTTATACAGAGCTTTCAGACTCTGATAAGACACATTCCTGTGTTTTAGGGGGCAGTGCACCATCTGCAGCTGCTCCGCAAGCGGCGGCACCAGCAGCAGCGTCACCACCACCGGCAGCAGCCGCGGCGAGTGCCGGCGAAGTGCGGACCGTCAAGTGCCCGCAGTTGGCCGAGTCACTGAGCGAGGGAGACATCCGCTGGAGCAAAGGTGTGCAGCGGCAGTGTTATCACTCCCGGCAGAGTTCTGTCTCAATAACCTACACTTTGGTTACCTTGAGTTATACTCGATTACAACCTAAGCAAAAAATGTCACCTCCACCCACATAAACGTGGCGCACCTGCGCTGCACCTGTGAAAGACTTTTTTTATGGCTGATGTAATACTACAAAAATTAAGTGTTAAAGGTTCATTGGTGCTACCTAAGACATAAGTTTGGCTGAGCAGCGATGTTAGAATGACAGATTTTTCGAGGACGTTCAAGTTTCCGACCTAAAACAAGTGGCATAAACGTGCATCTGTATGGGAAAGTCAACTATCTGAAACACTCGAGCAGTGCATGACGTCACGAAAATGAGTAAGCGTTGTTGGATGGATCATTTATGCAATTTCTCTGGGGGAGGGACAGCAATGGCTGTGGGTGGAGCTGACATTTTTTGTGAAGTTGTAACTGAGTATAGTTTCGTGATTTTTAATGATTACTGCTATAGAAAGAATTGATGACGTGAAGGAGAAATGTGCTGCTAGCTCTGCGAAGATCTTACTCTCGTTTTTTGCACAGTTTCCAGAAACTGACCCTGAGCGTTTTCTTTTGTCCAGCTGTTGGTGACACTGTGGCCGAAGATGAAGTGATCTGCGAAGTAGAAACCGACAAGGTATGTTGGTGGCATGCCACGTTGGTGTGCCGAGCAACCAACTTCTACATTAAAGTCTGGACGATTTCATATCGTGCACAATTCAGCCACAATCAATTGGCACGTAACTACGATGGGTATTCCTTTTAATGGTATGCTGTACTTTAACTGTGGCACAAACTTCTAGCGCGCTCGAAGTATTTTTTTTAATTTTCAGACCTCTGTGCCAATCCACGCCCCAGCCAGCGGAGTCCTCCTGGAGATCCTGGCACCCGACGGAACCACAGTGCAGCCTGGCAAGGACATCTTCCGGCTGCAGGTTGGAGGTGAGATTCAAAGCATTCTAAATAAACCAAAAATGTAAACAAATTCATAGGTGGGCGAAACTCTCTCACAGCTATGACCACAACAACTTTGGCCAGGTGTAACTTTTGCTCTTTTTCAAGCTTCCGTTCTTTTACATCGTCTGCAGGAGCCGGTGGCGCACCCGCTGCGGCTCGACCAGCAGCAGCGCCAGCAGCTCCGGCACCAACGCCGGTCGCCAGCACGCCACCTCCAGCCACATCAGCGGGACCAATACCGACAGCGCCGCCTCCAACACCAGCAATGCCCTCAGGTAAGCAAAGCACTCTCAAAAAAGCAAAGACACTTCAAAACACTATTCAATGGAGCTATTTGGTTCATAGCTAACGCTGGTTTGAGCAGCAGAACTGAAAGCGAGGGACAAAGAGAAGACAGACAAGGAAGTCGGTGTAGTACTAACAACTGAACTATTATTTCTTTGCGCGGGGCTAAATAACTAGCGAAACATGCACAGTCATTAACAGATATCCAGCAGTGAATGGTGCCTGGTGTCGTTTCCTCGAACTGCTTTTTACCTGCCAGAGAGATACAAAAGTTTCATTAAAACTTTCGTATCTCTCTGGCAGGTAAAAACTGAAAGACATTGTTACACATCCAACATTCAAGTGGCCACGATACCATAGAAGCGCAGACATTAGGCCGAGTTGGTGTGGTTCCTTTTGATGATCTGGCAGCACAACACTGGCACAAACAAAGAAAGCACTTGTCCTTGTGTGTTCTTTTTTTGTCTCTGTTAGTGTCATGCTACCAAATCATTAACATTACCATGGTTTCTAACACCGAATTATGTAAACATCTTTCGCAGATTTTTTTGGCTGGGTCAAGGAATTCTAGATGCGGAACTGGCGCCAGCCGTAGCTTTTAGTTAGACCCAATGTTTCCGAGTCCCATTTGGTTGCTTCCTTAACTGATACGGTCAACTTCTGAGGAAGGGACCAAACGGGTCTGGAAACATCGGGCCTAACCAAAAGCAATGACTGGGGCCACTTCAGCGTCTAGAAAGAGGGCTGTATTATGCATATTAACCCGTGTGCCAGGGCCGCCTTGGCTACGAGTGCCGCTGGCTAACACTCGCAGGGATTAAAACGCTTACAAATAGCCAGAAAAAGTGGACGAGGGAGCGCCCCTCATTGTAGCTCAATTGGTAGAGCGTCGGACGTGTAATTCAAAGGTTGTGGGTTCGGATCCCACCAATGGAAAGGGGGCTTTTTTGTCTGTTTTAATTCCTTTCAGTTTAGGTCATGGTCATTACGCTACGGTTAAACAAGTAATGTCCCCTATGCTTTCCTTGGCTTGTCTGTTGGATTCATTACGGGCATAACAAGGATTCCATTTAGGGAGGGGGGTGGGGATTCCTGACCACCCTGTACATATCTTCATTTGTACGAAGTATGTGTAATGCAGTATACGTACATACAAACTAAGAATTCCAGGGTATGTTCAAACACAATTTCAAGGGTAGATATAGTACGCGTGCATATATACCCGAGACTTTCGGTGGGAAATAGGCACTGCACTCATTCACTTGTAAGTGTGCATTGCACGGGTAATGTTAAGGTGTTGAATTTTGTTCCCGCAAGAGGCAAGATACGCCTTTCTTTATTTTTTTTTTTTTCACCTGCCTTCATTTTGCCATTTCTGCACTTTAACTCTTAAAAAGAGATAAGTAATTTGCCCTACATTTTCATCGCTGTTTCTCTTTTTCGTTGTCTTCGAAAAGTAAGAGTAAAATTGTCCTAAGGGCTGTGCATTCTACTAGGCGTGAAGATTTCTTGGTACAAACTTCGTCTGGTGTTCTGAACAATCACTATCTCGTGATTACGGTAGACAATGTTCATTGGGCAGCGCTGTGCGCACCATCTCGTTGCGGTACTATACTCGGTTACAAGCTAAGAAAAAAAAACATGGCTGATCCCTCCGTCATAGGAATCGGTATAACACGAAAGTGAAACGTGTCTTCACAGAAGCAGTGCTTATTGTGTAGTGATATATGAGAGCTTGTACAATGTCTATTCGTGTTTGGCAGCTATAGCGCCGTTTGACGTGGATGCACCCACGTTGACAGCATGTCTCTATCGCGACGACTAACGCCCATGATCATGAATTAACCGTTGTGGTAGCTGACGGTGTGAACATATATTTGGACACAGCGAATCGTGAATCCCGCGTAAGGATGATATCAACAAGCTCATGATCAACACTGGTACCCGGTATGCACTTCTTCAAAGCGTCGTCAATTAAGGAGAGAAACGACACGGTGTGCGCTTTCTAGTAATGGGTAGCCGACGCCTGTGCTCATGCATACATAACACACACTGTGCTTCAGCAACACGGGATGTAGAGGTTCGTAACCTGAGCCGCAAACGCGTGCGTCCCACTGGCCTCTGTCGCCCAGGCGCCGCTCTCGCTCCGCGAAGGCACGACATTCGCCCGTCGAAATCGCGTCCTTTCTGCAACGCACATTGCAGCAGTTTTGTTAGTCACTGCTCTCGCAACTGAAGATATCGGCGGCGGAGAAATCCCGTTGGTGCACGTGGAAGCTACACTACTCCGATGAGCCGACGCACGCTAACACGAAGCCAAAGGCAAAGAACGTAACTGCGTGAAGGGTGCCTCGGCGACGCCAGCGGGGCGGCTCTGGTATCGAGACGCTTTAACCATGACCTCCGATATCGTGTGCAATCTCGGAGTAAGCGCTAGCGATCGTGAAGCATTACTTCTTTTCACATCTCACAGACGGCGGCACCGCCCCGCTCCGCCCGCCGCGAAAGAGAATGTGTGAAAGATATAAGGCGCGTTCGCGCCACGTGTAGCATCTCCCGAGTTAGCTTAGTCGGTAGCGCGTCGGGCGCTTGCCGTCGCGGCTTCGATTCCCAGCGGGGTGTCTTTTTCTTGGTTTTTTTCTTTCTCACCCGTTGGCGTCCATTTTATGAACGTCATATCCATGACGGATGTACATGGTGGACCCCGGCATAAAACACTTTTGTGTTAAAATGTCAGCTCGGCCCACAGAACAGTGGTGCGCCTGCCCTCAACCTTTGTAAGACAGTCATGCCAGCTGGTTTCCTCTCGAACCATAAGTACTTTTTCTCAGCTAATGTAAATACTACGTATATCGTGATTGAAAGGTCCGTTGTTACTATGTAAAACATTGTGTTTGGATGAACAGCAAATTCAGAATCTCCAGGATGTTGAAGTTTCCAACCTCAAACCAGTGACATAAATGTGTGTCCGTATGGGTATCTCAACTATCTGAAACGCTCCAGAATTGCTTGATGTCACAAAAATGAGTGAGTGCCATTGAATGGAGCATTTATGCAAATTCGCTTTGGGAGGAGCAGTTGTGGGTGGAGCAGACATTTTTCTTAGGTTGCAACCGGGTATAGGAATGCTCGTCGCCCCTGGACAGCAACACAGAGCGTTGCCAAGTTGGGCGAGCATGATTGCGTCCTCTAAAGTGATCCTCTGAGAATACAATGTAATTGAGCGAGGCGGCGCAACCCCTGTTGAAAAGGCATGGCAAGCTTCTTTCTCGGAGAAAATACACAAACTCTGCTTCACATATTTGTAGGACCAATGGCCTCAGTTCCAGTGTCCAGCATTCAGGTGCCGGGTCCCAGCACGCAGGCTGCCGATGGCGGCAGCCGCAGCACCGGCAGTCGGCGCAAGAACAGAGCAAAGGGTAAGGGGCTGTTCTTCGCAGGAAACTGTACAGCCTGCAGCGAAAGTTTACGGGACGTGAAGCTTACGGGATGATAAAATTATAGTGAATGTGTTTTATTATTTAGTGGCACTTTTTCCAGATTTTCACAGCATGCTTGCATTAAAGGTTTCTCGGCTACTGAGTTTGTTTGTTTTTTCCGCAGTCCTGCGAGAAACATAATTCAGGGATTCTACTATGTATGGGGCTTTACATGCCAAAACCATGGTGTGGTTGCGAGGCCCATCATGGTGGAGTACTCCGGAATAATTTACACCACCCAAGGTTATTTAACGTGCGCGTACACAGGTGTTCTTTCATTTCACCCTCATCAGTATACCGCTGCCATGGCTGAAAATTCAGTCCACGTTCTCAAATTTATCAGCACTACAGCATAGATGCTAAGCCTCTACGGCAGGTAGCATTTCTATGTGTCAAACAAAACAAAGGTCTTGCTTGAAAACAAATCACTAACAGAGGTTTATGCCCTTTTTCACCTGCTTAAGTAAAATTAAGTATAGTTATGTAAGTTTAGCTGGAGCAATAAGCTCTGCGCCTCCCGGTACAAACCCAATAAATGCCTTTGTGCATGCATTTGACCTTCAAGCTCAGCAATGGTAACACTCACAAAAGCCCTTTTGCAAACACTAGTGTAGCACATTTGCGAAAACTAACAGTGGCTCAGGTTGATTCTATTGTACCGCCACTACCGGAGGCACTGGCTGCATCCAAGTTTACTGCATATTCGCGCTGATAGCGCCAACAGTGCTGAGTAGTGTCTGTGTGTTGTTCTGTAGTGCAACACATTGGCTCCCTTGTCGCGGCGTGTAGTCGAAGTGTGTAGACTTCTCGTTGTTCTTATCTAAACCAAGACGTGAAATAAAATTAAATCTCTGCAAGCCAATGGTCTTGTCCTTTCTCAGAGCAAGCAAAGCCGAGCTATCGCTCGACAGACCTGGCCATGTTCAGCCATGGCAAATTTTTTGTAAATCTCAAGAAATATCTCTGAACTGTGTTGCCCATTTGGTTGTGCCGTGCTATTGTTGTTGTCGATCTGAATCCCTTCCCATTCTTGCACAGGTGAAGATGAACCGTATGCGGCAAAGGATCGCACAACGTCTGAAGGACGCACAAAATACATACGCCATGCTGACGACGTTCAACGAGGTTGACATGACGTGAGTGCTGCATCTTCTGTTTTGCAGTTGAAGGGTTTCTACCAGAGTTGTCCAGTCACACCTTTCATGCCAGACAGGCGTGTATTTGGTCCTCTTGGTGGCAGAGGAAAGTGGTACTGCATTCGCTCGCATAATTATTGCACCCCTGAATTTGGCGTAGAAACTTTTATTGCTTCTTTTTACTCGTGTGATTATCACACCCACAGCTTGGCATCACAGCAAGCGGTAACGACGCTCCATGTTCACCATTTTGACAGGTGACCACTGTCCCTAGCGCTTTGAATTTGATTTACACCATGGTACAGGCCTACAAGTTACAGATCTGCTGTTAAAGGGACACTAAAGGCAAATATTAAGTCGACAGTTGATTGTTGAAAGTAGCAGTCCAGAAACCTCGTAGTGCTACTTTTATGCCGAGGAAGTGCTTATTTTGAAATAAAATCACGTTTTAGTGGTCCGCATCGCGTTAGCGCACTTCAAATCAGCCACCTGAAATCTGACTTTCATACGTCACTGCTGCCGTGCCCAATGTTGCCCGCCTTTACTGCGCGGCCGCCGACACTAGTAGCAGCAGTAGCGAAAGTAGCAGGACCCACAGCAGCAACAACGGCCATCGAAGCTTGCCGCAATCGCCGCAATGGATGTGGATGGAAAACTTGACAACGAGACGTTGGCTCGCGACGCTGGGCTCCAATTCAGCGACTTGAGCCCCGATGAACGCGGTATGCTACCGAGGGCTCGTAGTGCCGGCGTCGTTGCATGCGGCATTTTGTCAAACTTTCTGTTAGAGCGACTTTCACGAGCGCGGAAAACACACGCGGCAGTACGCGATCCCGAAACTACCACCGAGACGCGACCGTGTGAGCGAAGCAGGGCGCTGGGCGAAGAGCAGTTCGGTGAGAACGGAACCTTTGAACCTCGCGCACCGTTCCTCATGGCAACGCCACAGAGGTTCTTTTTTCCATGAATCAAACGGAAACGAACAAACAGCATTTTATTACGTCTTTTGATGCACGGAAGGTTCTTTTTTTATTGCTGCTAGTTTGATTACTCGTGATTTATTGTAGGCAGACTCTCATATGTCATCGGGATCACTTCGAAAATGTCCCACTCGTGGCGCTCATCATGTGATACATTTAGCTTAATTTATCGGTAAGTAGGGCACTGCTGTTGATAATATTGCCGTTTTAGAAGTTGTCATACATTGAGCTTTCACTCTGACATAAATTGTTATTTGCCTTTAGTGTCCCTTTAAAGGATGTGCTTGAGCGAGGCAACTGCACTGCCAGCAGGCACGAATTGGACACTTTCTCACAAAAGTTCTCTATTGGTGCCATATTAGACGTACCATATCTTGAAATGAGGCCGACACAGCAAGAACCCGCACCTATGTGGAGAAACACAAATACAATTGCTGGCGCATCGTGTATGGCCTCCATGAGGGCCCCGCGCATGAGGCCATGCGCAACGTTCGCATCGCCATACGTAGTGCACAACTCAGTGATGCAGGGCTCTGCTCTGTTGCCTCTCACTTGCCGACATGGTACGGGAGCGTGTGACATGTTCAACTTTTTTGGTCATTTTTCTTGTCTAGCACACTTATCAGCTCGTCTGATTCCTGCAACAAGCACTTTCTCTTTCTCACTGTATGATCAGTTGTGGTTTGCGTTTTGCTTTCTGTACGCGATTCTGGTTACTATAGTCGAATACAACTTTAGAAGTCCCCGGCATTTCCTCCTCAAAGGTGGAGGCACACAAGCCTGCCCCAATGGGCGCGCACTCCGGACTGACATCGGGAACCAGACGGCCAGTGGTTCCGCCTTCGGAGAACGTTGGCGCGTGCGTGATGAGGACTATTTCCTTAGTCATGGAGGCGATCGGCTGCCGTGCTTCGGTTGTCTGGGCGGGGCATCTCCTGACCTTTTAAGTTGTATCTGACTATAACGTTCTTTAAGGCAAACATCAGTTCACCACTGTTTGCGATCGGAAAGTGGTCCCCCACCAGGTGGCTGAAATTTCCAGAGCCCTCCACTGAGTCATCTCTCGTAATCATATCGTGGTTTTGGGACGTAAAACCCCAACAATTGTTATTTATTACAAAGTTGTCGGGAAAGTAAACGACGGATTGGTGAAGTTTTCCTACAAACAAGCACTCCACTGGCAGCATTGATTGCCAAGTTGCCACAGGAACAGCCAAACGGAGGTCGATATGCATCACATATTTCTTGGGCTAGCCTTTGTCATTATTGTTTTCTTTTTCCCATCTTCCTGTGCAGCTGTCATATGCGAGGAGGGTGGTAACAGAAAGGTCAAACTTCAAGCTTTTGAACGACACAAAGGTGGGGGTACTCGGTGGCAAGGAAGACCGCTCCATGAACTTCGATGTTTCAGCATAGTTTTAAATTAATATCAAGCTCCTTCATGTCATTTGTGCTTATAAAAATTATTGGATACAGTGCAGTTCCAGCTAAATAGTTTTGATACAGCATAGATTGAACTGGAGATGATAGAGCGAATGGTTTCCAAAAATATTTTGTAACAATCTTCGTGACCTCCAGCCGGTAGTAGCACACCTGTCGACTTACATCTTCCTTTCTCTCTTGTTTGTCCTTATATGTACAGTAGACTCTCGTTATGTGGAACCTGAAGGATGAGGAAAATGTGTTCAGTTTCACAGGAGTCCCGTTTCTGAGAGATGAACTGGAGGGGCACAGGATTCAAGGACACAAAACCAATCGTATTAGAGGAAGTTGTTCTGTTTAAGCAGCAATTCCGTTTAGGAGATTTCCGTTTACTGAGAGTCTATTGTATACCAGACATGCCTTTTGCTCAAGGTCATTACCGTTGAGCTCAATTTTTACATTCCTGTTTTGAGTCCGAGCTCATTCTTACACGTCGTTCACAGTCACAATCTGGCGTGCTTCTGATTGCGCAGGAGTGTCATTCAGATGAGGAACAAGTACAAGGATGTCTTTGCCAAGAAGCACGGCGTCAAGCTGGGCTTCATGTCGCCATTCGTCAAGGCTGCCGCATTTGCCCTACAAGACCAGCCAATTGTAATGCAGGTAAGCATCAATTGACGACACGAATTTAAAAAAAGGTACACAAGGTATGCAGAGGATTTATAAGGGAGACCTCAAAATGTGTTGCTTTACTGTAAAAACGGTATTCAGATGTGCTGTATTGGAAAGTATCCACAGTGCTGTAGAAAAAATAGTATTCCTGGTATGGTTGTGGAATTTTGAGTGGTAATTCAAAATTGAACAATTTTATAATGGTGATTGAGTGTTTTGTTTAATCGGATGCAGTGATTTAATGTGGATTGCTCATGCCGCTCAAGAAACTTGTCACTTGCGAAGAGTTGCAAAGTTAATCAACGATACACCCTTCATTAAACATAGAAATTTCTCGCAATCTTTTTCTTGCAGTAGCGCTCAATATAGTACAATGGCACTCAGTGTGAGTTGCAACATGGTGGCCATGGTTGAAGAGGCCCCAAGCCATTGCTGTAATACCGGCAAACGTGAAATTGGTTTTGGAAATACCATTAGTGGAAACATTGTTTACTTCACTGATTGTTTTCTATGCCAGCACCACCGTACAGTGTTGGCGCTTCTTTGACCAAGGGCAGCATGTTGAAATTCATTTTGGACGTGATTGTAGACACCATAATCATGTGGAAGCCTTATTTGTACTATGCTTTCCTTTTTGGGAGACGATTAATTACGCAGCATTGTAATTTATTGTAAAGCAGTTTTGCCGCGATAACATCGTAACTAGACAGGCGTGCTTCTTGTAGTACCTTGTTAAATGCTGTGGTAGTGTCATATAGAGCAGCTCAGCTGTGTTGGCATTTCAGTGTGAACATGGCGTGGCTCTTTGCTTTCAGTCATCGACGAGCAAGAAATTGTGTACCGTGACTACATCGACATCAGTGTGGCAGTTTCGACGCCAAAGGTGCGTTTTTGCCTGCTGTGTTTTTTCTCCCATTAGTACCTGTAATCTTTTTGTTTTCTTTGGCTGCCTGCAGCTACTAGCCAGACAGTACAATTGACTGAGAGCATAAAAGTAATTAATAAGTGTCTCATGGGTGCAAAGCCTTTCACCTTTGATCAGCCCACCTTTGGCAAAGGCTTTTGCCTGTGCTCTCCTTAGCATTGCCTAAACGGACTGTGAGATAATGTCTTTCTGGTTCTCATTATTATTATTCGTCTCTTCTTTTTCTTGCAAAATCCTTACCTGAGTTTGTACGCATATATACATGGTCTATAATTGCGAAAAAGACCAGCAAAACGTCATAATTTTGGCATCCTGTGATGCAAGGTGTAATGGTGATTGAAAATAGCCCATGACGACTGAGGGGCGCGAGAAAACGGCACACAATGAAAAGAAGTGCATGGTACGACGCGCTACTAGCAACTTGAAAATTTTTATTCAGGAAAGACGTATTTATAACGCAGTGAAATCAAATTTAGCCCAACGAGTCAACCAAAAAATCTATATGCTCGGCATGCCTATGTGAAGTAATGTTGTAGATAGGCTATCTCCCCTTCCTGCAGACCGGTAGAGGGGTGTCTGATGCAATCCGGCCCCTCCCTCTGGATAAAAAGGGCTTCTATAATCTTCCTCTCCGCGGAGCCCCTGTGCCTGTAGATTACAGTTGTCTGCTCAAATGCAGGCTTGCAGCTACCCTGATCGCACTCCCTGCAATGCATCGCCAGATGCGTGAACGGCCTTCCTATTAAAGAGCTGCTGTGCTTAAACGCACGTTGAGGCATCTACCGGTTTGCCCAATGTATGCCTTGCCGCAAGACTCGCGCCCCTCAGTCATCATGAACAAATACCAACTCGCCCAACTTTTTACTTTACTGAAAATTGCACAATTTTATAACTGCTATTGAATGCACTTTTCTCAGTGTGCCCTTCATTGTCCACTTACAGTCGAACCTCAATAACGAGTGTGACGTTGGGCGAGTTGGTGCATAGCTTCATAAAATATTTGTGGTGCAACTGAGACAAGCAAGAAAACAAGAGGGCAGGATAGGGCACCAATGACGAGTATTGAATTCAGTATTAAACTGGATATATTGTGGGCATTTATCAGGCACTTCTTCATCATCTGTACATTGTCATCATCACATGGTGTTCTTCATCATCTTCACTTGTGGGGACACATCTAGAGATTGTTCTGTGCCTCGGATGTGATCGGTTCGCCAAGTCTCGAAGGCTTATTAAAGGCTTGTCAACTGCTAATTATCAATTGTAACAAAGTAAATTAACAGTCTTGCCATTAATACAGCGTTAAATATAAATTTGTTTACAACGAATTTTCGAGTAAACGAAGCTACTTTCTTGTCAAATGCAACCTCTTTATAGCGAGGTTTAGCTGCACATCACTTGTCTGGCGAATGCCATTCGAAATTGTGAATTGTAGGATCTAGTGACGTAATGCACGTTTCAATTCTCCTTTCTTTGTCCCACTGGGGCAATGCAGAACACTTACCCAGAGTAGAATCTCTGAAAAAGGAGCTAGTTGTCTCGAATTCGTGTTATCAAGTTGCGGGCATGCAAAAACGGACCCAAGTGGTGACTAAATATGTCTCCGTCGTCCTTTTCGTTTCTTTACTTGTGTCCACGTTTTACGTGCTGTGTCCGTGTTGTACATATTAAAAAAATTTTAATCTGACGTTTCACTCCATGAGCATTGTACTGTCCTCACACATTGAAACACGACGTCAATTTCTTTTTGTTGTAACGACTGCTGTGAATGATTGCTCGAAATAATTGCATCATATCTCTACAAGTGTGGCTGCTAAAGGTAATATTGGCTCTGGCGTAACTGTTCGAGTCAAAATTGCGCCGATATGATACAAGCTGAAGATGGTGGAAGCAGAAGTATATGTGCATTACTTAGCCCTAAATTTTCACGCTTGTATCCGCGAGTACTGTGCGTAAACAACAAGCTGGGTTGGTTCTGCCGGAATTTTCGCTATTCTGTCATTGTGGTTATTGTGAACATAAGATATTTTCCCATTTTGTTTTGTCCATCTTCACGCCTGTTGTTCTAATGGCTCCTCTGCCAAATGTTGTTTCTTCAGGGCCTTGTCGTGCCCGTGGTTCGCAACTGCGAGCGCATGAACTACGCCGACATCGAGAAGGCCATCTTTGAGCTGGGCGAGAAGGCGCGCACCGGCAGTCTGGCCATCGAGGACATGGACGGCGGCACCTTCACCATCAGCAATGGCGGCGTCTTCGGTTCCATGTTCGGCACGCCCATCATCAACCCGCCCCAGTCGGCCATCCTTGGCATGCATGCCATCTTCGAGCGGCCCGTGGCCATCAGTGGAAAGGTTATTTTGGAACTCTACATTCATTCATCGGCTCAGAATAAGTTCACCTAAAGGGTCACTCAAGATGAAAACCGTTCAATTACACTTGCATAACGCCTGGAGCACCATTCACCAGAAGAAGGCAAGCTGGTGAGCCACGAAATGCACAAAAAGAAATGATGCACAACAATGCTGCCTCAAAGTTCATCCAGCAGCTCGTCGTCACATCGTTGAGTTTAAATGCATCTGGTAGAGAATATAACTAGGCATTCATGTCTTCTAACGAAGCCCAAAACTTTACTTACTATGCCTACGTGGCCAAACTGTGGAAAAAAAAATTGAATTTTGTACTGTGCTTTGAAGAATTCCCTTCACTGAATCAGTCTTGAGATTTGGGTCACATGAAGTACTAGACCTCGCTTTCAAAAAAAAAATTAAAAATCATTTAATTTTGGCCCAATTTCTTTTGTCTGGTGGCAACCTGTGACTAGCTGTCCCTTTGCAGCTTAAAGGGACACTAAAGAGAAAAACGATTTCTCGCGTATTAGTAAATTACAATTTCACAATACCGAAAACACGATTCTTACCGCGGAAAAATGCTTGGTAAGCGAGAAAATGTACAAAAAGTGAATGCAGGGAGCGACACCATCTTCAAATCTCTGCACCAGACGCCGTGACGTTTTAGGTTTTAACTAGGGGTGTGCGAATATTCGAAATTTCGAATATTTTTCGAATAGTGTTTGCTATTCGATTCGATTCGCACTGAAATTTTACTATTCGAACTATTCGAACTTCCCAAAGACAAATGCAGTCAATGTCCGGTTAAAAGTGACCCCTTCAGATTTTTAATATGCTTCACCTCATTACACTCTCGTACTGCGGCAAAGCTGCCTTTCAAGCTCCGTTACGGTCGAACTTAGCCAAGAGACAAAGTCCGGTTGGAAGTGGTCCCTAGATTTTCAGTATGCTTCACCCCATCACACCCCCGTATTGCGGCAAAGCTGCCTTTTAAGCTCCGTTACGGTCGAACTTAGGCAAGAGACAGTCAATGTCTGATCGGAAGTGGTCCCTAGATTTTTCAATATGCTTCACCTACTCACACCCCCGTATTGCGGCAAAGCTGCCTTTCAAGCTCCGCTACGGTCGCAAATGTATTAACTCAAGAAAACACTGGTTCCAAAATGGAGATGAAAGATGTGACAGAGTTGGGGGCTCAATTAATGCTGTTTTGGGCCTGAAATTTGGGCAGGAAGTCCAAAAAATCGGACGCCGAAGCTTTTTAGCATTCAAAATTTCAGATGTTCTTATATATCGACGTCTACAAGGCAGATTTGGAACTCCGGACTTGAAGGGAGCACACCCTTGTCTGCCACATCAGTTGGCCTTCCACAGAAGTTGAAAGAGAAGGAGAGGCTGAGGAAATGGCATCTCTGCCTATCACGTGTAAAGTGTTGTCGGCAACACTTTGGTTGCACCAAATCATGTACATAAATACAATTCGGCCTCTACATTGCCTCATTCTTGATAAGAAAGACAACTATGAAATATGACCCCACCAGCGCTTCATCAACCTCGCGAAAAGAAACACTTTCATGTTGCAATCTCACAAGAACATACTTAGGGATTCTCTGCAACTTTTTCTGTAATTTCACTTCGAATTATTTGAAAAATGTTTGAGAAATATTCGAAAATTATTCGAAATTATTCGATTCGATTCGCACTCAATCTTTATTATTCGAATTCGCTTCGCACCCAAAATTTTGCTATTCGCACAGCTCTAGTTTTAACGGCTTCTACTGGGTAATGTGGTAAAAATGATGTACATTGTTTTCTCAAGGGGGCCATAAACTTGACATTACCAAGTTTCAGGAAATTTTATAGAGCCAACGTCACCAAAATACGAAAAATACACACTGAAATCCGCGACATCACATGCAAAGATTTCGGTGCGAAATTTAAAAATGAAACTCTGACTTTGATTTTCTCCTCTATTAATAAACGTATGATGGTGAAATAAGCAACATTAGAGTTAGAGTAACAGTTTATCAATCTAAGCCGATTCGTTGTTTCACGTTAGTGTTCCTTAAATGAAATGAGTGACGTTATGCCCATTAACTGTGCCTGTGAATGGCCTGCCCGTTGTTGCAGATTGAGATCCGGCCTATGATGTACATCTGTCTGACCTACGACCACCGGCTGATCGACGGCAGGGAAGCTGTCACGTTCCTCAAGAAGGTCAAGTCTGCCGTTGAGGACCCCGCTGTGCTTATGTTGGACATCTAGCACCGAATCGAAGCCCCACAATGCACCCAACGCAGAATTGCTTGGATAGAGTTGAAGGCGTGAGTAGCGTGCCGTCTGTGCTCACTTACGGTGTCAGTTTCAGTTCAGTTTTAACAGCGGAGTTGTTTAAGCCTTCCATAATCTGTCGAACGCGAACAGACTTGACTAGACTCGACTGGAACTTGGCATCACTTCGCATTACTTCATATAACTTAGCATCACTTGGCATCATTTCGTATAACTTGGCATCACTTCGTGTGGCCACATCCAGCTAGGAACCGATCAGCACCACTTTGCCTTTAGCCTTGCGCCACTAGTGCACCTGGCGTTTTTTACTTTCAGCGTCAAAATATAATTTACAGTGATGTCATGGGCAGTGGGCAAAAAGCCTCTAAAATGGGCTTGAAAGCGTCCCCTGACCATAACATTTGACAAACGGCAGTACAATGATGATAAACATTATACACAACATAATGCAGTAAAACAGTGCAAAAGGTAATGCAAAAATAATGTGCAAAGAGAAGTGCAAACTCCCAATTTAACATGTTATGAAAGTACAACATTTTGACAAAAGCGAAAATTCAGTCAATACACAGGAAGTGTTGAATGAAGTGCTCAATGTAAACAAATGATACGACAAGCTAAGCGTTATGCGCAAATTGGTTGGGCACTCAGTTTGACGCATGTGTAAATAGCTTCTGTTGCTAGTACGTATTTACGTTTTCAGGGTGTATGCCAGCAACTTGTGTGAATACCGTATTTACTCGAACCTAAGCCGATGTTTTTTTTTTTTTTAACTATCTGCGAAAGTGGGGGGGATTGGCTTAGATTCGAGTACAATGATTAAGTTTTTTTTTTTTTCTGGCCTTGCGAATTTCGGGGGTTAGCTTAGAATCTGGGCCAGCCTAGATTCGAGTAAATATGGTAAGATTCTTGGTCATGACGACACTACGTACTGCTCAGATTTCGATAGATTTCTCTTATTGTAGTCTTGACCGATTTTTGCATACTGCTATGTCTTAATGTCCTATTCAAGCTTGGAGATTAAGGAAACCTAAAGCACGACCAAACCTCGTTAAAGCATACAAAGTCACGTCGGACACGGAAATAGCTTTGTTATGTCCAATAATTCGTTATGTTTGTAGCACTGTAATAATGGCAAGATCATTCACTTGTTTTCTTCATACCCAGCAACTCGTTTTATCATTATGCATTATATAGGGGTAAACATTATATGGGGCAAGGCATATAAATGGCAAACATACATATAGGCAGGGTTCTACTGTGCTTGACTACCTGTTACAAACTGAATGCATCATGTTTTTTTGTTGTTGTTGTTTTTTTTTCATCTTCTTCTTGCTCCTTGCCTTTACAGGGGAGGCCTGGCACACCTGGTGGATTGTACTTGAGAAGCGCTCTTCAAAGTCTCGGCGATTTTTTATTTAGGTTTTTACAACCGTTTTGAGAAAAGACGTATGGAAGCTAGGCGTAGTAGTTCGAAATGGGTGCGGCCGACTACAAGCGGCACGGCAGCCCTAGCATTGTTGCCTTTCGTTTGTGTACAGGCTAGCAGCTTCTCTTCTCAATTCCTTTTTTTTTCTTCCATCTAGTAAGCAGATATCACCCTCGCTAACACAGCAAGCTACTACTTGCAAGGAAATGTCGTCTTTTGTATAATTGTTTATTGATTGCTTTGACTAGAATGTTTCGAAAGCAGTCTTTTTGAAGGAAAACTGGAGAAGGACTTTGTTTTTGTTTTTACCTTTTATCACTCTTGCCAGTTTTGAGATAAGAGGGCACGATTCATTAAACCATGTTACAAAGCTTTTGTGTGCTGTCTGCGTTCTCTTTGGAGATAGTATACCTCAATTTTAAGTGCATGTTAAGAACTCCAGGTACACAACCACAGTGAACCCAGTTGCGGTGGCGCTATGCTGGTAAGCGAAACATTGAAAATTCATTTAATAATAATAATATCTGGGGTTTAACGTCCCAAAACCACGATTTGATTATGAGAGACGCCGTAGTGGAGGGCTCCGGAAATTTCGACCGCCTGGGGTTCTTTAACGTGCACCTAAATCTAAGTACACGGGCCTCAAACATTTTCGCCTCCATCGAAAATGCAGCCGCCGCGGCCGGGATTCAATCCCGCGACCTTCGGGTCAGCAGCCGAGCGCTATAACCACTAGACCACCGTGGCGGGGCGTGAAAATTCGTTTAGGTATTGTGCAATACCATACTTTCTCGCGTGTAACCCACACAAAAAATACAGACAATTAGGAGCTAAATCTATGGTGCGGGTAACATGCAAGTTTTGGCGTGCAAGGTGGCTTCACGACAATAGATGGGGACCATTTTTGAAATTTTGTTATGCGCAGGGAAAAGTTTAAACACCAGGAACGTCTTGGGCTCACGCTGACTTGTTCAGACTCAAAATTTCAAAACACCCTTGCACTACTTGATCTCATTGTTCACTAAGATTTCGGTCAGTCTTCACTTTTAACAGCCAGCATGTTCCGAAACAATTGTATGCAGTGCAGCATCATGCCATTTCTTTTAAAACAAGAAAGATGTGTTTTCTTTTTTTTTTGGTAAATCTGGCTATATAAGCAGGACTTTTCCGAAGGGCTCGTTTCTTTGTTAGACACAACCAAATGAATCCAAGAAAAGCACAGGAGACATTGTCTTTTAACTGTGCAGTAATTATGATGTAAATTGAAATGAATTACAGTGGACGGAAAATCTGCATTTCCGTTGGTGGGGTGCAAAACCACAATTTGAAGTTTGTGAGTTCGGATCCAACCGACGGAAAGCGTGATTTCTCGTGCATTTTAATTCATTTCAATTTACATCGTAATCACTGTACTACAGCTAAGACTGCAATTAATGTCCCTTATACTTTCCTTGGTTTAATTGTCTGTTCAATTCAATAGGCTGTGCCATATAATGGTCTATTACAAATGAAACGAAGCGCAAAATATCTCGTCGTGAAATTCGAGCGAACACAACATTGCGGCGGTTCAAGGCGCAATCTATGGCTTACTTTTATTTGTCACAATAAAAATGCAGATCAAGCGTAAGCCTTACTATTTTTCATGGGATTACTATCCGAGAAGCCATTCTAATTCATTGCTATATCATGTTAAACCATATCGTCATCATTTTCAGTCTATTCTGGGGCCACTGCAGGAACGAGGTATCTCCCCGTGATCTCCAATCTACCCTATCTTGTGCGAGCTGATTCCATTTTATTCCTGCGGTGTGCCTCGAACATGCCTCCAACTTACGGCAAGCTCAACCGCAACGCAACTAAGGTCTGCGGAAAAGCTGCCTTATAGGCAGCTTTCCTCATTTTGGTCTCATTTTGGTCGCCAGCTTCAGGTTTTAACACGTCAACATTGGTGTAGCCAGGAGTGTGTGTGTGTGTGGGGGGGGGGGGGGGGGCTCAACCCCCCCCCCCCTTGAAATTTTTAAGGCGAAAGCCTTAAATGCCTCATCAAACGCGAAAATTGACCGTCGGCCTCCCGCGTCATCGGCGTCGGCTTCCCGGGGCTACAGTGAGCTGTACTGGGGCGGCGTGCACAGCACGAGTGGTGCAAAAAAATTACGTGATGACGTCACAGATCGCTATAGAATTTGAGATGTTATCATGACGTCATGAATTTTGGTGTGACGTAACGTTCATGATGTCGTCATCGCATGACGTCGTAACTTGGTCAAAGGTGGGCCAATCGCGGAGGCAGTACAAAACCAGGTGACGTGCCTCCGATCCTGGAGGCAGTGCAAAACCACGCTAATTGCACAAAGCTTTCGGGGAGTGGCGGGGCAGGTTCAACACCTCGACTGAGAAGAAAAGAAGATGGCTTTCGCCTTCGAGTCGTCTTAGGTGAATGCATAAAAGACCCTGCGAGTTTTTTTTCATGTTGCATGCGTAGGCGCACATACAAACACGCACGAACATCGTTAAAGGCTGGTTGAACCCCCTTTCCCTCGGAAAGAAATTTCTGGCTACGCTACGCCCCTGCACATCAATAATTAAGCTGCACGAACAAGAAGCGTGAAAGCAAGACCGACGCATGTTGTGAGAGTAATCGGTAAGTGATAATCTTGTGTAGAACGGTCACCGCCAAAAAGCGTAACGATGTGCGTGAGCAAGCCCATATGGGAAGCCATGCTGCACAGCCCGAAGTCGCAAGACCAAATCCTGGCTGTCCGATACGCCCGCGACAGGGCCCACAGTCCGTAACGCATCACAATAAAGTTGTTCTCTCTCTCTCTCTCTCTCACGTGGTGAACTGGCGTCATCGTGGCCGCCACGTTTGAATACAAGCACCACGGCCGCTGGATGAAAAAGCGCACGTGCGCTTTTTATCCAGCGGCCGTGCAAGCACGTTGAGAAGTTGCTTCTTTGACGTCATTCTGGGCTTCTGTGCCATTTTGCTTTCGCAGCGTCGTCTCTCCGGTGCAGTTCTCGCATATGTGCGATTATCAGTGAGGCTGCACGCCGGAGCTCGCTGCTGTTCATTGGCGTAGCCAGGGGGATTGGGGGTTCAACCATTCCCCCCCCCCCTCCCCACGGAAAAAAAAATTCTGGCTACGGAACTGTGAGCGAGCAATTTCAAAAATAAAAACGAAAATTGACCACCCGTTCGAGGCACAAAGCTACAAGGAAGTCCATACGGATATCTCAGAAACGAAAGCTTTTGAGATATCCGTGGAGAGAAATTGGTCCTAGTCATGGGGATCGAACCGAGGACCAACGCCTGTCCGGGGTGGTTGCTCTACGACTAGCTAACCAGGATGTGGTAGTAAATGGCAGCGCGAAAGCTAATTACATTCGGCAACACGAAGCACATGAACTGACTGACTCGAGGTGTCGACCCCGACCTGGCTATGCCCCTGATAGACAGTTCTTCGGATAGTCCGTAGAATTCTTAAATATATAGTTTAAGCTCGATTTCACAAAGTTAGGACCACGCTCGAATTACTTCGTTAAATCGAGAGGTTCGTAAGATTGAGAAGGAAATTTTTCGCGCCTCTGAAATTTAATATTGTAACGTATGAACAACCAAAAGCTGCCGCGCGCCATTGTATTTGCCACTATGACCCACACAGCACGTGTTTCAGGGAGCGCATGAAAAGACACCAAAACGGGATGGCAAGCTCACTATGGCATAAGCTTTGCGTGCTTGCAAGAAATGCTCTAGCGGATTTTGATAGATAACAGACGGCTTAATTGGAGCCCTGCAACACTTTTCCAAGTAATCATCGAATAGATTCATTAAAAGAGCTTATTGCCTTACGAATCGATTGTCGCAAAA
Source organism: Rhipicephalus sanguineus (assembly GCF_013339695.2). Classification (NCBI taxonomy): domain Eukaryota; kingdom Metazoa; phylum Arthropoda; class Arachnida; order Ixodida; family Ixodidae; genus Rhipicephalus; species Rhipicephalus sanguineus. The sequence goes on along the minus strand of NC_051186.1, from coordinate 36,995,866 downwards.
ATTTTGAGAATCCGTTAAGTACGAGCGGAGTGAGAGGGATTTTTCGCACGCTTCAAGCGCTATTCTCTCTCCTTTCGAACCTGCGAGCGCACTGAAAGCTACGCAAAGCGGTGGAGGGGGGGAGGAATTGACAATAGCGCAAGAAGATGCGTCCGTTCGTCCAGGCGCTGAGCCGTGCTCCCAATTAGGGTTGCAGAAGTTGCGCCTTTTCCTTTCCTCAACCTCTCCTCCTCCTCCTTCGTTCGTCAGCGCGTGTCGTGACCTTGAGCACCATCTTTGTTTTTTCTTCGAACACGCGACGCGGCTTACTTTCAGTGTAATCGCGAGCACGTGGCGCCATCCCACGGCAGTCGCGGTAACTATGCAGCCCGCCCACGGTGCTCAAATCAGCCAATGGCCGTAGACTTTGGGTTTATGGCGCGGTCATGTGGGCTTAGGGCATTATTTGTCGAGAGAAGAGGGAACTATTTCTAGTTGACTTTGAGAATTAATTGTAAATTCCAGGCCGCGTGCTCTCAGAAGCCTCGACTACCGATCAGCAGGACCCCTTTAGAGCTAAATTATTTGAATTTTGAAATATAGAAACGAAGTATGCACGATGGGGAATAAAGGAAAGCTCTACCTTTACGCGTTATAACAAAAAAAAATGCTCAAATGAAAAATAAAACCTATGTTTCTAGAAACAAAATGGCCGCCATGGCAATATGTGTGTCCCCCTTTGTGATTTACGACACTAGTATCGCATATTCGAAAGACGTACCTCTCGCTCATTGTTCTGTGCTAATCAGGGGCACCGCCAGAAAATTCTTTCGGGGAGCAACAGGGGGGGCGGGAGGGGGGTGTTCAATTACCTTTTATGTATGTTCGTGCATACGTTCATATGTGTGCGACATTGTGCGTCTAAAGTTCAGATGAAAAATATTAAAAAATCGAGGGGGGGGGGTTAACTCCCCCAACCCCTCCGCCCACGGTGCTAATGGATCCATAAAGCTCTCAAGTACAGTCATTATATAGTCTAAGAAAAGATAGAGTAAAAAAACGGCAGATCTCACGCCCTGTGGGAATCGGTTTCATGCGCGAAACAATCAGCGAGTAGTTCTATGGTTCTATGCTGCATTTTTTTGGCTTTGAGCCAAGCGTTGCGAGGTGGATCGACGTGTTTTTATACGGGTGGTCAGGGCCGCACCCAGGAATTTTTTTCGGGGGGTGTTTGTGTGCAGAACGGCTAACTTTGGCAACTAGAGGTCGCTGTGAAGACGTGCAAGTATTTTAGTGTCACCCGAAAGGTTAAAGCATGCAAAAATTTCGGGGGGTGTTAGAACCCCTTCAACCCCCCTTAGTTACGGCCCTGTTTGTAGCATTTGTGTGCACCTCGTGGGCTTACCAGGCACGTCGACGACATTGGCGTTTAAAGGGTAATTTATGGTCTGACGTGACGTCAGCACTCACTAGAGCACATACGTCAGTAATATCGAAATGAAGTCACCTTACGGTGCAATGATGTGAATTGATCTCCTTGATCTGAGTGGGGGCCGCCGGGCAGACATATGTGGTCGAGTGCCATTTTTTGCTCTGTATGCCATAGCAAAAAAAATTTTAAAAAAATCGGGGAGGGGCACGGGCACGGTGTGCCACCCCCTGGCCACGCCACTGTTAACAAGCCTGTAACAAGGCTAACAATGCTCAAAACCAGCGTAAAACAGAGGTCTAAAATAATATAAATTGCAGAAATAGCCTATATATATATATATATATCCCTAGCAAAAATGCCAATAGGATTTCCTATTGGTCCAATAGGAAATCACTATTGGTTCTATAGGACATCTATTGGAGCTGTATTGGTTGTACAAGACTTCTATGGGTACCAATAGACACCAACAGCCACCACCTATTGGTGTCTTATTAGACCAATAGAAGTTGTATTGGCCAAATAGGGGCTGCCTTTTGGTGTGTTATTGGACCAATAGGAGTTGTATTGGTCAAATCGGTGCTGCCTATCTGACTTATTGGGCCAATAGGAGTTGTATTGGTCAAATAAGTACTCCTATTGGTTTCTTAATGTACTAACAGAAGATGTATAAGGCCAACAGGAGTTTTATTGTTCAAACAGCTACCGCCTATTGGTAGCTGTTTATAACATCTTATGACTGATTGAGCGCGTCGGACCCGATCCCGATCAAATTTCTTGATCATGATTGGCTATATTATACGCAAGCTGCAGACGGGATCAATTCACTTTTGATAAGTCTGATCCCGATTGAGCTTAATCGTACACCGTGAGACACCGTGTGCAGTTAGCAACTCACGCGACTAAAAGAGTCATATAAAAAGGCTGCGTGTCGACCACGGCGGTACGGTGTCTCCGTACATGCCGTGCGGTAAACGGGCACTATAGTAAAACACGCTAAAGAAGAACTTGCGAAGGAATCGACAACACAGACACCACAGAATAATAATAAAGAAACCGCCATGAGATCACAACCGGCATAGAACCAGCCAGGTGACGAACAACAAAAAAAAAAAAGTGAGACGGTGCGCGAGGTGGCGACGCTGCATGTTTGAACATTTTTTTTTTTTTTACATGTTCCTTGGTTAAGCAGGCTAAGCCATGTGCTAAGCTATAAGATAAGCTTTGGATAATATGTAAAGTTTATAACTATTTATGCTAAGCAATATAAGTAGTGCTGTAAAGATACAGGAGAAAGAATTGTGGATCTGCAAACGCGACCGACCGTGCGTTTGGCGCGCCATCCGCGCTCGGCCGATACGAAGACAAGCCCAGCCTGCGGCCAAGCTAAGCCAAAACGTTGTGTCTGTCGCCATAGCGCGCGCTTTGTGTGATCTCGATGCTTCACGTAAGCCTGCTTACACGATGTTTGCTTTAGTGTGCTTCCGCGACGATAACGTGAAGACTGTGTTCAGCGTGCACCAGATGGAGACGTTCTGAGCCATAAATGTCTTGGATTTCGACCGATTTCGACTCTACAAAGTGGCACCAAGAATAATGGCAAGACGAGCAACAAGGCCCATGTGCTCCGATTGTTTGGTGAGTTGAGTGGGCATGGTAGTTACTCCTATTTAGTATTTATTTGATATCACCTTTTTTTTGTATTCAAACTTGGGACGAAGCTGAAAGGTCGGGAAAACAAGTCCCTCGTCCTTTGTATCCGGTATTTGATGACAGCGAGACCAGCAACGCCTCGATTGCAAGTCCACACGCTCTCAGAAGTTGAATGATTGAGCGCACATATTATTGTAGTTTGTTTTTGTGTTTGTCAGTATGCACAAAGAAACGTAGCATAGATTAGAGGTAAAGGACAGGCGCCCTGCTCGTGAGTGTAGTTGGAGTCTCGCAAGCCCTTTGTAAGTATTTACAACGTGCGTGTTAAGCCGAAAACGCGTTTATCGCCTCATAGTAAAACGCTCTAGTCGATGCTGTTTGTGTGTTGTAGTGCGCGCCAATCGGCTTATCATACTTGTTCGACATAATGTCACAAGAACCACAGAAGGCCACATGATAATTCATTATACAAAATGTGCATAGCATATGTACTGCACTGGTGCGATTTTTTATTTCATATTTTTTTATTTTTACATACTGCAGCCCAATTAGGGCTATCGCAGGAGTGGGTTTATTAATGTTGTTGGCTTAATTGCATAAGCACGTAACATGCAGCACGTGTGTTATATCCAACTCATTGCAGCCTGACTGCTGTGTTGGGCTTGCAACGATATGGAATCTAGGCTGCCTTTACTACTGTCTTACATATTACCGTTGCCTCATCGTGAATCTACCCTAGCTTAATTTATTTCATGCCATCTTTAAGTTGAGATTTAGTGGCATGCTCTAGTATGATAGTCGCACCACCATCGTGAAAAAGAGCACGTCACAGATAGTAAGTGATTATTGAGTTTGCTGTAATTTAAGGACGAGTTTGCAGTTCATTCTTGGGTACAGCTCAAAAAACACAGGACGCAAGCGTGTAAACGGGATAAGGTGCTGCTTAATTTTTTAAAAAATTTTGCCCCTTTCTTTTCCTTCCTTTTTTGCCGCAAAATTTTGCCGATATACTGTTTTCTTCCACGCAATAAGCCACAGTTGGGTGTGTAATATTTCACTCAGTTTTTTGCTATAGTTCAGCTCCTGCAACATTGTGAACATGTGCAGTGAATTAAGGTCTAGATAATTTCTCACTGTGCCGTCTACTTTCTATACATTGCTTTGAAGGTAAACTTTAATTAAACATGTGTTACTGTTTTCTGATTTCATGGCTCTGTTTATTTACAAAATCTTTCAGGCACTTCCTCGAGTGCGGATGAGGCCTGCAAGATGCAAGATCGCCAACATCATCAAGGGCCAGAAGAAGCACTTGTAGTTTTGATTATGAGAATATATTTGAACATATGTCTCATTCATCCACTGTGATTATCATTGCAGGGGCGCTGCCACAGTGTGGGCCTTCTGCATGACGACAAGACACCCATAAAACACTTGCGCAAGACTAATTCTAATGGGGCTGAGAAGTGGGCAAATACAAAACTAATACAATGCCAGCAGGCAAATACAGAACCAATAGGCCAATATAATTCCAATTGGCTAATAGAGAACCAATACACCAATATAGGTCCAGTAGGCTGATATAGAACCAATAGACCAATAGCCAAATACAGTTCCAATAGACCTATAGAACCAATAGACCAATAGGTGTCAATAACCCAATAGCCTATTGGTTTTTTATTGGGAATTTTTGCTAGGGATATATATATATATATATATATATATATATATATATATATATATATATATATAATGAATCGCAACAATTATTTACCTAAAATTGCGAAAAACGGTTCTGAAACATACGGCTAATACCTGCGCCGCACAAGAGAGGGCGCCACCACCTCGACAAGCGCACCATTGCCAAGGCGGTGGCAAGCGCGCGATTGCCAAGGGAATCGCTGGGTTGCCCGTGTCACGCACTTCATCGGGTTTCACGGTAGTGAAACTGCATTAAGCGCAGGATGTAGAATTACTACACAAGAACAACATTGGTGCAGGATTTAGAACTACACCAGCGCCTCCACAAGAACGACACCAAGACTTACACTAGAACTGCATTAGCGCTACAGTAACCGCGGTACTAGCGCTGGATTAGAGCATAATTAGCGCTGCATTAAGCGCCGGATTTCGTTATTTTTTCTTTAGTGTAGATTGGTTTTTAGCCTTACCGGCGGAGTTACCTCTCTTACTTGGACAATGTGATATACAAGTTGTTCTAACAGCAAAAGTACCTCAGGTAGGGCGACGTTTCGATAGGTGGACCTGTCTTCGTAGGCGCCTCATGATCCCTGGCATATTTGAAATTTAATGAAATTTAGGGTTTGTCAGTGACGTCATGCCACGTGATTTATTTCGCTGTCGGTACTTGTAGCCTGCAAAAAAAAAAAAAGAAGCTCGTGTAGCATTTGGGGTAGTGCTAAACCCTGCGCTAAATGCAGCTCCACTATTGTGAAATCAGAGGAAGTGCGTAGCACGGGCACACAGCGATTTCCGTTCTTCGAGTTCCCACATGCTCCGTTCCAAACCGCCAATGACGTCAGTGTTTGAGGTAAGCGTGTGCGGTTTCACCGTTACCGAGGGCAATCTTGTTAGGTAGATTCGCAAACTCGGTGTGCGACACGCGCGCTACTTTGTGCTGCGCGTTACCGACTTCCTGCGTGTTACGGCAGTTGAGGTACACGTCGTCTGCAGCGAGTTCCTTCAGGTTGTTGCCCCTTCAGATGTAGCGACGAAGCGCCGGTGGGAGGAGCAATCGCTCGCTCGTCGAGGCGGTGGCGCCCTGTCTGGCGCGGCTCGGGTGTCAGCCGCATGTCTGCGAAGTGTTTTCTTTTAGCGATTTTAGTTCATTATTGCGATTACTTCTTGGTTATTTCTGTTAATTTTATTATTTTAGACCTTGTTCGTTTATTTAAATCCAGTTTGAGGATTGAGATAGCCTTGTTTTAGGCCTGTATTGAGAACTTGATTGTGAGCGTGATCACGCCACATGAAATCTACGGACTACAAGCCGGGCCCCTAGAGTGCTACGCACTTAAAAAAACGGAGAGGCAATCAGCATGCTCATTTGACGCTTGTGAGGTGACTCGCTTGCTTCGGCTGCCCTGCATGAAATTAGCGCCAAGCTAGTGAGACATTTTACAGCAGAGCTGTTATACCCGCCGTTTGTCCGGTTCGCGATGTAGACAAGAAATTATCATCATGATGCCAGCCATGACTGTCGTCAGGATTTTGTCTTGGGGGGTGCAGACCCGTCTTGCATCGCGGCTGAGGGAAGGGGAGAGCGCTGGTGTAGCTTCGGTGGGGGCAGGCGCTGGCGTGACTTGAAGGGGGCAGTGCCCCTATTGCACCCGCCTGCCGAAGCCCATGATGCCGGCGCGGCCACGTGAAGCCAAGTTAAGCATAGCTGTGCCTAGTTAAGCCAAATTAATCATAGTTAAGCCTAATTAATCCTAATTGAGCGTGGTAATGTCTTATTAGCCAGGCATAATTAAGCTAAATGACACATTGCCTAATTAGTGCTAATTAAGCCTAGTTGAGATACTCGTGCGTCCAGGCAAGATCAGCCGAACTAGCCTAAGACAATATTATATCAGCCCGCGTTAATGCTAATTAGACTAGCTAGCTAATTAAGCGTAGGTTGACTTTGGATTCAAGCGGGAAGCTTGGTTAGCCAAGCCTCGAATATGCAAATCAGGCCAAGTAGGCTAATTGTCTATTTAGGCTAATGCTGCTATAATTAAGGCTAGGTTGACTTGCGGTGCAAGCTAATCGAGACCAAGCTACGAATAAGCAAATTAGGTAAAATAAGCTAATCAGTCTAATTGGGCTAGTTAAGGTAATTAAGCTGCTTGGAGCTGTCATTGCCAAGCGATTCCCAATCGAAGCCGAACGATACTTAGCCAATACTCGTGATTTACAATTTGGTCACGTCGACCCTTCGTGCTCGGCGTGCGTGTGCGTATGCAAGCCAGAATCAGCCGCCGTGAGTGTTGACCAGCTCTGCTCTACGCCAGCCTTGCGCGACTCAGTGCAAGCTGCGCAATTTTTTTAAAACCTGTACATTTCCGCTCAGTGGTGAATAGCTTAGAAGGCAAAGTGACGCAAAGATTAATTTTTTTTTTGTTTCGTAACATAATCGAAAGAAGCGGAGGTGATTGAGGGGCCTGTTCTTGTTATAAAAAACCGACGTATAAATTCTGAAGGCAAGACTCACTGAAGACAAGGAAAGTGTAGGGAACATTATTTGCGGTTTTTGTAATTGAAGCGTAGTAATAAAGAGATGAAGGGAAATGAAAAAGATCGAAAAAAAAAAAAACTTGCCGTCAGTGGCGAGCAAACCCGCTACCTTCTAATTACGCGAAAGGCGAGTAGAACAACATGACAAGGTGGGCACTGCGCAGGCATCGCCGAATGGTCCGTAGAGGTTGAGCGGTTAGGTACAGTTGAAACGCGTTATAACACTGATATAACGAATTATCGGTTATAGCGAACTAAGCACGAACTTCGGTTGGTCACGCCTCATTTCACCGTGGCATCTATACTTTTTGTAACAAAACCGAAAACGCGAGATCCGCCGCGATACCGGCTGTAAAGAACTATACCGCCCCCCCCCCCCCACCCTCTAGATACGCCACTGTTGCTGAGTGTGAGTGTAGATGTCCCATACTCAGTGGTAACTAACTAACTAACTAACTAACTAACTAACTAACTAACTAACTAACTAACTAACTAACTAAATAACTAACTAACTAACTAACTAACTAACTAACTAACTAACTAACTAACTGTAAATATTTTCTACCACATTTAGCACATCCCCCCCCCTTTCCCCCACGCCTTTGACACGAAGCAGCCGCTGTACTAGCGCAGAGATGTAGGTGCCTTGTAGATGTGAATGCCGGAAGCGCGGTAGCGTGCGCCATCAGCCATCTCCAGCCATCGCAATGAAGTTCATAGCCCTAAAACTGGCGTCGAGACAGGTCGTTGGCGCTTCCGCTGGCGGCAGAGGACGCATGCACGCTTCAACAATGCTCGCGGCGTCATTTCGTGCAGGTGCCAGGTGCGTTTGAGCAGCCGCCACCGCTACCTGAGCGCGACCCGCGAGAACAGCTGTTGCGCCGCCGTTTCAAATCCGCTTTCCGTTGGCGCGCGATGACGTAAAGCGTTTCCGCGTTCGTTTTCGACTGTCTATCTGCGTGAAAAAGCAACCGGAGAAGCTTTTACGGCCGCTGTAGATGCAGCGCGAGCTGCCGCAAACTGTCGTAAATGAATCAAACCGTAATATTATTGCACAAAAAAAAAATTACTCTGATGAACGTCACGGATAGCCGTGACGTCGATTGTAAACAACTTCCTGTGACGTGCGAAACGCACCACGACATGAGTGGAGCATGTGGGTGCTCGCTGAAAAGTGATACTTCGGTGTTAATCCCTAGAAGGCTACCGAGTTAGCCTTTCGTCACGGCGATGACATGTTCGTGATCACGAAAGACGCAGCGAAGCAAAAGTGAGTGCGCCGGCCCGCTTCACTTTCACCTCCGAGACGAAAGTTTTTCCTGTTGAATCGGATGACCTATTTTTTCCCACTGCCATTAGGCCTATCGCGCCGTATAACGTGTGTGTGTGTGCGCGCGCGCGCGCGATGCTTTCGAGTGCGATGTGTGTGTCGTGATCGGTGTTTTGGGAGAGCGTCTGTGCGGTGTTAAGCCTAAGCATTAGCACGCTTTATCGCGTGTCAAATCCGTAATGCACTGGTTTCCGTTGCCTCCCGGAGCATCACCATACTCGTACCAACGGAAGGGAGTTTTTGAGCTCGCCGGGTGAGTCACGGAGTGTCGCTTTTCCCGTGCGCAAAGCGGCGGATCGTACAGTCCGTTGGATCTGTCCCGCTCTGGCGAGTGTTTACTTGTCTCTGAGTGCGCGCATTTCTGTGTTTCCTTTTGTGCGAGAGGCACGTCGAAGCAACGTTGCGTGATACGGAGCATGTCCGAAGACTTTCAAAGTCGCATCCGTAAAGCTTCTTCAAGGGTACCGCATGGCAGCGTAGAGGAAACGTAAACATACGGGGCTCTCGGTCACAACTTTCGCTCTGTCGCTCACGGCTTCCCCATGACACTTTCGACTTCGAAAACAGCGTCGTCTTTCACGAAACCCTCAGTGACGCTCTGACGCGTCGCAGATTGTCTGATCGGTTCGTCGACTCGATAGTGCGACGCAAAAAACGCTTCGACTGACGAAATTTGACGTGAGCCTTCTCTGCGTTGTCAATCACGATCAGGTTTCGTGACGGGCGGGATTTCTACGGTTCGCATGAACTGGTCGTGTCTATGACGCGCATAGAGACTCACTAGCGCGTGCGAAGCGATGTAAACAGGACTTTACGTAGGGTTATTTCGTAGTTCTCTTCTAGGCTTACGTTCACGAAACGCTGGTCAGATGCGGTTTTACTCTGTTACGCCATTTCGTTGAGAGCCCTGCAATAACCCCCTTCGTGAATAGGCTTGTTTTTCTGAGGTGATTAACGAAACCGTCGAAGTGAACTGTCAAAGCGATCGCTGGGGGCTTTACTTACCCTACTGTGTCATCGTTGCTTCCGCTTGCTCAGATGTTTGCAAGCCGTTTCTCGTGGTACTGTGGGAGATACGGTGGCCACGAGATTACCATACTAATCTATCCATAATGTGATAATTAGCCACAAGCTTCAAACTCTTTATTTCATTGCCGCTGAAACGAGCATATGGTGCGTTGGAATTCGGTGACACTCGTTGCACAGGCGTTACTGATACTGTTTTGCATGTTGATGGCTTTAACGAAACACTGCGATTATCCCCGCATTGTGTGTGTTGCGGTTGAAACACTTTAGCAGCTGTCACGTCGTCCTTAATGCACACTTGCCAAGGAAGACACGTAGTCACTAGTACCTAACACTGGTAGTCACTAGTGGCCCAACAATTCATCATGTGAACCACGATAACCATTTTTGCATCGTTTCAACAGTGTGCGATTGTTATCTCACTAGTAGCCTAACAATTCATTTCAACCGCGATAGCTCTTTTTGTATGCAGTGTGCAGTTGTTAGTTTGCTTGTAGTCACGTTATTCTTCACGGATGCATGCAATATTGTTGAGTAGCGAAAGTGGAATACATTCACGTTACTGTTACGAGTAAGACGTGTAGATTTTGTCGGCCCTATTGACATTTCGGTAACCAAATCGTGCTCATTGACTTGCACGACACGTCTGGCACATGGCAACAGGTGTTGATACGTCAGACGATTGAAGGGAGCTGTCCAACTGTTACCAAAAGTGTACACGGTGCACGCTTCCGTTAGTCGAGGCTTGTGTTACGTCACTGCTGGAGTTTGTTTTCTTCCTTATCTGTATCAAGTCTTATTTTGCAACGTCACATTATCTCATTAACTGGATTTTTCAGTATGTTCATCGCTGTTGCATTGTTTAGGTATCAAAGGACGATCCGATATGCTAACGCACCTTTGTTGCATTAGCATACTGGATCTTTATGACGTTCATATCGCTGTTATCGTTGATGCGTCTATTGTGCTGCGCTTTGTCCATATTTCCACGCATGCATTTCACCAGCGCTACATTATGCTCTTAGTTGAACATACTGCAGGCACCATATGCTCTTGTGACTATGCTTTAAATGCCATGCACTGGGTCGACGGCTAGACGATAACCGAGACAGGGATGTTTAACGTCAGTACAATGCCTGGAAACACCTGTTCTCTTACGGCCTGCATTTTTAAAATTACGTAAATGATCAAAGCTGTGTTTTGAAACAATTGTTATCTTACCTGTAGAACAGAACTGGCACTTGAAGGGGTTATGCACGAGCACTGCTCAAATGCCTCAGCGTTGTGGGAATGTCGCTCATAATGGTAGTAGCGACAACTCCTTGCATTATCACATGCACTGTTGGTTGCACGAATCTTTTGAAGCCTTACAAATAGCCTGCACACCGCTGGTCATCTGAGCTTGGGCTTTTGCAGCCCATTTGTTGGATACGAGTTGCAGGCACACTGGTCAACAGTCACATAATGCTGATAGTCATGTGACGCTACACGTTGTCTGTGATGAAAATGTTATAAACACATTGTATCATTTCCATGTTCGTCACCTCGCACAGGCAATAAACGCGGCGCGTCCCAGTAAACTGTGTGATATGTTCTGGTACACTATGTAGTGCTTCCAACCACTTCCACATCTTGTATTTAGGGTGGCATGCCAACTCAGCCATAATGTTATCGTTTCCTCAGCTTTGAGAACCACAGCGTTTGGCCCCTCCAAGCCTTTTCGTATTATGATGCCTTTGTGTTCTTATTGTGGTGCTGTACAGTCATAAACAGTATGAAAGGGAACATTGAAGTTACCTTCAAGTGGCCGTGGTGGCTAAGCATAGTTGCCAAGCACAAAAGTGGTCGTAGCACTAGATGCTGAAGTGGGAAGGTCCCTCTTGCAGATCACTGTGTCAAATTTTTATCTGCACATCACCAGTAATCGTGGCTTAAACATGAAATTGGTGTTCCCATTCATATTGCTCATGACTATACATTGCCACTGGTACTTCCAATACTCTTCCTGTTTCCCATTGTCTTCTGTGACACTGTGTCCGTGCTTTTGCCGGGAACTGCCACTTGATGGCACGGATCAGAAGGGAACGGAATCGGAAGGAGGATTACCTTATTCTCTTGTTTTTCCATTACATTAAGTTTTCTTTTTTTTGCATCTCTGTTCTCTTTATTGTGCTGGTTTTTTTCCTCGACTCTTTCCACCATGGCATGATTACTAGCTCTGCAACCGCGGTGCTTGCCAGAACGGATTTTGCGATAAATTTGCGAAATTACGAAAAGAACATACAAGGGCGGCTGGAGGTATGTGTTGCCAGGTGACGCGCGTTGTCAGCATGAACGGTAGTTTGAGTCTGGAAATGTGGACCGTGTGGGGCAGCAGCTGCGCGCAGCGGGAACGCAGAGTCACAATGCGAGAATGTAGACACTGTAGTTGGCACCACTGAGGTGATGTGGCACTCTGTGGGGTTCAATGTAGTGATGCAGTGGCTTTTCCATCTGGCTGCGTAGGTAATGATAATAACAATTGTTGGGGTTTTACATCCCAAATCCACGATATGATTACGTGAGACACCATAGCTCTGGATACTTTGACCACATGGGGTTCTTCAACGTGCCCCTAGCTCTAACCACACGGGCCTCTAGCATTCTGCCTCCATTGAAACGCGGGTGCCATGGCCGGATTTGATCCCGAGACCTTTGGGTCAGAAGTCGATGGCTGCGTAGGTGAACTTGGAATCGTGCCTCTACTTGATCACTGGAACTGGATTGTTACACCCCCTGAGAAATGATGTGTTGCGCTTTCTGGATTCATTCGTTTATGAGCTGCATTTGTGTTGTTCTGATTTGTGGAGAGTAAGGGGAACTCCTTTCTGAGTCATTCGCAAAGTTGATACCATCTTGCTGCAAAAGCTGTCCTGTAACTATTATTGTACGGGGCCGGAGAATGTGCAATTCCACAGAGCCAATTTTCAGGGAATTTCTTATGTCAGTCCCATCATGTTCCTTCTTTCTGGTTCTTATCTTCGCATTGTGGAGTTTGAGCAATGGGTGGAACTGATTCGCTGGTACAGCCTGGTTTGGTACAGTTTGGTCTGGTGTGGCCGTGGCACTGAACTTGTTGGCACATTTGTTACTTGTGATGTATCATCCGATACTGACTTGCAATGACTGTGACGTCATTGCTTGTGCAGTGACGAGACGTTGGAATTTGAGGGTCAGAGCATGCAGTAACTTGAAGGGACTGACAACCAGCCAAAATGTATGATTTGATCCCAGTGGAGATGGGAAGACGATGAATTATAGCGACAATGTTGAGCGTTCCCGTTGCTATACAAATAGCATTTGTATTTTTAAATTGCATTTGAAAGTCGCAAAAACCGGTATGTTGCACCACCTAGTGGAAGAGCCTTGGTACTGAGGAAGGAGTCATTTGCGTTGCTGTACGTAGTCTGCCATGGTTTAGAGGCGCCATAATTTGTGCTTGGATATAGTCTATATGATTAGGCACACCCGCTTCTTTTAGTGCTTATTATGAAGTAAAAGGAGTTGACGCAGGGGCAGTGCTTCCTTTGTGGCAACTGGTGGAACTGGAAACTTATGTCGCGCCAGGGTGCATGCATGTGCCGCACATGTGGGCCTGCCACATGTATTCATGGCAAATCTCAGCATGTGAACACAAATTGCAGCAATGCAGAGTTCACAAACACAAGGCCTCGTTCATTTGCCGGCATACAGCTGCTATTGTACTCGCCTACCACTGCAGCATGTGTTGCGTGTATGAGTTCATCAGCACCTCAGGTCGAAAAAATTCCAAAACAAATGTTTCATGGCATTTTTCTATGTTACCATGATTAGAAACTCTGACCTGTGAGCTTTCTGTTGCACTAAACAAAACTTGTACCATAAAAATTGGTTGTCAGTCCTTTTAACCCTTTTGAAACTTTCACCGACTTTCCGGTCGTTCTGGTCCGAAAATATTTTGCCAGTTTTGAGCACCGTGAAAGGAAAACAACAACTGCGCAAGAAAAACCCATCGGTCTTTTTATTTTTGCAGTTGATGTTGTGCCCAGGTCTTGCAGTGATACTGAAGCAGCACGTGGTGCTCAACAGCACACTGCTGGGGCCGCGTTCCATTGTCGGGCGGGGGGGGGGGGGGCGACAACGGACTGCAAAGGGTTAAACTTTTACGAGCGGTCTCTAGGTGTGGACTACTCTCTCGAACACATCTTGCTGCATGAGCGTGCAGCGGGAAATTTGCAGTCTACGGTCGTTGGCCTCGTGACATGCATTGCACACCTTTTTTATAGAAAGGCAAAATATGGACTGCTTGCAGTAAGGGATGGCATTTTTGCCTGTCACATGCTGCAACACTAACGAGGGGCCGCATCTACCTATCAGAGTACTTTTATTTGCTGTTGTGAAATTGCTTGCTATTACTGCGGCTCTCCCGGGCACATCAGTAAGGTCTGCATGCACTGGGAGCAGATTGAATAGTTTGCGCAAGTGCTGGCAGGTGGCTGGGGAGGAAGATAGCAGTAGTGACTCTATACAGTCTAATGAAGCAGATAGAAATTTTGTCATTGAGTCGTTAGACAACGCTGCTGTATGAAATTATGTGGGTGGTAGAGATACAACACCTTGTTGATTATGTTGTTGCTGTTTAGGTTACCAACTGCTCACTGAAGCTTTGAGGTGCTTAAAAGAATTTTCCAAATTTCGTTGGTGGAGGTATGGCTATTTTAAAATAGAAAACAGGCAGCGAAGTGTTGGCAAACAGCAGTTGTGGTAGCCTATCACATAAGGCGTCGCATTGCTAAGCTTGGGGTCGTTGGTTTGATCATCGGCTACGACAGCCACGTCTCAATGGGAACTAGATGCAAAGGACACCTGTGCGCCTAGATTTGGGTGCATGTTAAAGGATCCCAGTTGGTTGATGGTTGATATTGATGTGGAGTCTCCCATTACAGTGTGCCTCATGATCATATTGTTATTTTGACATGTCAAACACCAGCAATTATTAATTGTCGGCAAGTAAATTAATGTCTACTGTTCGCAAGTAAATGATATTGCTCTTAGTGTGCCTCTGTGCACACACGAAATATGTTGAACTGTTAAAGGTGCTGTTAGTATTTGGTCAATAATGACCAATGGGGTGTGGAACGAATGGTTACCAGCTATTGTTTTATGTATTTACACAAACTTTTCTCCTTGAAGGCATATAAGTGCTACGTTACTTTTGCTTCTGATTAAGGTCCTTTTTAAAAGTGGATCAAACCCATATGTAGTCCTTTTTGTAGAAATTATGTAGAAGGTTATGGCCTAGAAATGTTGCCTAGCAAGGAGGAAGAGTTAGGGCAGATAGAAAAAGCGACTGTAGGACCGTTTAAAGAATTCAAATTTTAGTTGTAGCCAGTCACGTGACAGCACTTGTTTCTGTGTTGCATGCTTGACTGTACGCATTGCATTGTTGCCGCATTCGTAATGTTCTCCTTGGCATTTGCTTTGTCTTCTGAACGTGTTCCCTTTTCAGCGTGAAGGAAAGCAGATGATTTTTCAAGGGCTCGTTTATCTTTGTTAGACACAATATTAATGAGAACTAACAGACAATCTGTTAATAATAATCTGTTAGTTCTCATTAATATCTTTTCAGCGTGGTGTGTTATGACAGAGCTTGCTTTTGCGTTCCTCGCCATGAATTAATTTCGCCATTTTCTGGTTTCTGCAAACCGGTACCATGAGCAGTAGATGTGCTGCAGCTAAGCACGATGTCGCGGGTTTGATTCCTGGCCACGGCAGCCACGTTCGGATTTACCCCAGTTGGTTATAAAAGTTTGTTCGAAGACACTTCATTATGGCGCTCCTTATGAAAAGCTTTCAAGACATTATACTTAGGGTTGTTGGCTTTCGGGTTTTACATTTTTTAAATTCGGGGGGGAAATATCTGGTGCTATTTTTCGAACTAATTACAGAGGATAAATGAGGTTTTTTGTGGAACCATTCTGCGATTCAGGGTTTTTCATGTTGAATGTACAAAAGTTCCAAGTAACAGATTAATAAAAATTAATAAGTAATAATGACAGCAAACAGTTAGGCACGCTCATTAGGCATTTGGTTGATAGCTGTGTAGCGTCCACAGTGCTGCATGCAGCTTGTAAAATGAACTAAAGGTCGCCGGAGTTCACTTAACGGGATTTAATTTCGTTGTTCGAGGCATGGTAGTTGGTGCATGGGCACCGCAAACTTTGTGCATTGCAAAAAATTAAACTGTGACTGTGGAATTTGGGGAGCAATCGGGTTTAACCCGATTCTCCTGAAACATGTTCAGGGTCTAATAATCGGGTGAAATCGGATTTTTACCCATAAACGAATAAGCCTAGTTTATACCCTCAACTTTCTAACCTACGCCAGTCTCACACTGCTTCGTTGGCAGCAGTGCTGCACATTGTCGCAAAGTCGGCCTAAAAGAAAGACATTTTTTTTTTCGGGAGCTTATTCTTCGGGTCTCTTTATTGTCCGAGCCTAGCTAGCTTGGCAAAACCAGTACGTAATGCTGTTCTGCTCGCGCGTGCGTGAGCGCACCTGCCCCCATTGTCCATTGTCCGTTTCTCAAGAAAAGCTGCCCTCGCGTTGGAGACGTTGCTGTGCTTGTTCCAGGTGCCTTAAGCCTAGTCGCCATGAGTAAGGTGGGACATTTGTTCCTGCACTTGCGATGGCACTTGAACAGAATGAAACTTTATGGCGTGATGTGAACACGTGACAGCTGTTGCTTTCGTGTGCCGTCCAAGTTATTGTCTGTAGGGCGACCGAACTGACGCCAAAAGGGTATCGATGCATCTATGAGATGTGCATTGCGCGTTGTGTGTGTTGGGGGGGGGGGGTAGTACTACTACACTGCGGTCCCCATTGTTTTGTACCGGTCTATGTGTTCTTGCATGGCTTCGGCCTGGGCTGTTTTGCTGCCACGTGTAAGGAAGCGTATGCTGTGCTCCAAATAACTTATAATAGTGTGCCCGTGATTCAAAGCGCGAGACTTGAGTAGCACTTTTGACAAACTCGTGGCGAAAATGTGTGAAATATTCAGCATCTTGTACGGTCCAACAATTGAGATGCTTTCTCCTTGAGGAAGGCAGCAGCTGTCTTTTTTCTTGCATAATTTTCTAATTGTCGTGAAGTTTAATCTTTTTGGATACAAATAACATGGTACTGGAGATTTCTTACTGGTTGTGACGTAGTTACAACAAACACGGCCGCCTGGCCAGAAATGTTCCAGGGGGAGAGGGGGGGTCAACCACCCTTCATGTATGTTTGTGTGTATGTTTGTATGCGAGGTGAGCGCATGCATATACACATAGAAAATTAGAAATTTTTGAGTGGGGTGGGCAGGGGTTGAAAATCCTTTTGCAGGTACTAGTATGGGCCTGCTGTTTTCTTTTATCCGAAAGCTTTTGAATGGTCTTCTTCTTTTGTTATTTCTAAGTGATCTGCCAAAGATTGTTTTCACATTTTTCTTTAGCAGCTGTCGTGGGCTCGGAGGGGGAGTTATTGGGTTAATACGTCACTCATGGGCTGTTGTAGACTTTGACAAGAGTGCATAGAGATATTATCGCAGTAACAGGCTGTGTCCAAATTTGCTGATGTTGCAAAGAAATCGGCAGCATAATCATAACATTCAACTTATCTAAAGCCATAAAGGCAGCAGAAATATCACATCCAGCTTATCTGATGGCATAAAGGAATTGGTAACGAAATTATCACAAGTGCAGAGGGGATGGCGTCTTTGACTGAGAGTAGTATGAAGTGCGGCAACTTTTCTTGTGCGTGGTGGTTCAATATGCCATCACGAAATGTCGCTATCATCGTCGCTGCTGTTGTGTATGGGGTATTAACAGACATTCTGAAAATGTCAGTGTGTAGGTGGACAAGTGAGAGAAAAGCACAGACTCTGTGTTACAGTTTATATGTTCTTTATGAAAAACTGCGGCTACCAGAAATGTTCATGTGAGCGGCCGCATTAGTGACTCCACCCTGTGGTGAAGGTGTTAACGAGACGAGGCTTGGGCCAGCTGTGAGTGCATAACGTTGGCAGGGACCAATTAAATTGCACCCCCCCCCCCCGCCTCTTTCTTCTTACTTCCATTTAGTGAGAACACTTAGGCAACTCAAATGCACTTCTATGCCATTGTGACTAAACAATGGCACAGGTGTCACCATCTTCACTAGCACTGCTCGCAACAGGCTCCGGTAAAGTGGCGCACATTGAAGTATAATGCATTGTGTACATTGGCACACATGCTTATTTTTAAAATTTTAATGTGATTGGACTTAGCCCACAAAAACCTCTTAAGACCACTCGTACAAGCTTACATACGAGCATACGAGATGTACGAGCAAAAGCTTCACGTTGCTGCAATGATATTTTCGGCGAAATGGGGTGGGAAATTTCTGCTAGTTGTGTTGCAATGTCTTGTTAGTACTAACCGAAAAGCTACCTGAAAGATTGCCTAAGGACACTCATTGTCCTTGCGTCTTTCTTGTGCCTTTGTCAGTCGGCATTTCACACCCATTCCAACAGCTGTCGCATTTGTGGATGACACTTTTAAGGTTTTGTTTCGGTGACTCTGCATATGTGCGGTGTGTTCCATCATTTAAAGGGCGCGTGAAACGTGTAACGAGGGGAATATAAGTGAAATGTTGCATTATCTTTATTAGAAAGGAGTAGCTGATGTAATCGAGACCGGTGTAATCAAATGTCAGCCTGTAGGTGTTTGCGCCACATCTCGGCAAGTTGATATAGGAATTCTAACTGCTTGTTCCGTTCAACAGGAGACTGCACTGTGCTATTAGTGACCCTTTTTTGCATACGTGTTTACAAAGGCACTGTGTGCTAGGTCTTTTGTTGTCTTTTCAAGCGAACGAGATGATTGCGGGATAGGCTAGTTTCGGCATTCATATATGGCTTTTAGACCTACGCTAAACGCTCCCTTCCTTCAACGGGTCTAGGTACATTGGTTGCTTGTATGTATGTATATAGATACATATATATACATACATGCATACATATATACATACACCTCCCTCACACAGGGAGGTGTATGCATTTACTGCTGATCACCAGGCATGGTGGGGGAGGGGCGGGTCCCTGTAAAACTTTTAGAAGCACCTTTTCAGTGTTCAGTCCTAGTTCATGCCATCCCTTAGCAGTAATTGATGTCATGATAGTGCTAACTTCTTGTTCCCTTTAACGTTGTATCATACCGTACTTTACCCTCTGCGACCCTCTATTTTGTGTCCATGTTAAATGAAGACGCCTCTATCTCGGCTTCTGCTGCCTTTCCAAGCTGTTAAGCGTATTGCAGGATAGCATAGTTTTGGATTGCGTTCGTTTCTCTTCGTCCTTTTCCATTCAGTGCTGCTCGTGCGGCGTGAGTGGGTTTCGTTCCGCGGAAGTCCGCGAAGGGGCGCTCGCTGCTCTATCTGCGCGTCCCGATTCGAGGCGCGGCACAGAGGAAAGGGTTTGTAAAAGAAAGGGGGCGGCACGGGCGGGTTGTTGTAGAGGCCATTGCCCCATTGTGTACACGCCGCGTACGCGGCTCTCGAGTCCGCGTCGGCGGCTTAACTAGACGCACGCTACACTCAGCTGGCGTGTCTGATGAATGCCTCCGCCGAAAGGGTTAAAAGACGCGAAAGAAAGAACGGCCGCGTGTAAACGGGAGCGCGCATGGGCCGGCCTAATTGGTGGAGAAAACCGTCAGTTTCTTCTCGGCGGTATTGTTCTCATAAGCGATGGCTGCTGCGGACTCGTGAAACGCTTGAATGCGTCAGGTGTCTGGTCTCTTGCCGTAACGCGGTCGCCTCAAATATCGGGCTCCCTGCCTCGCTGATTTTGTGGTTATGATGCTCGACTACTGACCCGAAGGTCGCGGGATCGAATCCCGGCTGCGGCGACCGCATTTCTATGGAGGCGAAATGCTAGAGGCCAGTTTGCTTAGATTTAGGTGCATGTTACAGAAGCCCAGGTGGTCGAAATTAATCCTCCCCCACTGCGGCGTCCCTCATAATCGCATCGTGGTTTTGGGACGTAAAACTCCACCAGTTATCATTTGTTGAGGCGAACGCCTTAGATACCCCATTAAACGCGAAAATTGACCTTCGGCGTCCCGCGGCGTCGGGGACAACAAGAGTGATTAAAAAAATCATGATCACGCGATGACGTGATCCTAACGTCACAGATTGCTAAAATTTGTGCCGTCATTATGACGGCATCGTGACGTAACGTCACATGATGACGCCATCACATGACATCGTAGCTTGGTCGGAGGTGGGTCTATCGCGGAGGCAGTGCAAAACCAGGTGAGGTCCCTCCGATCCTGGAGGCAATGGAAAACCATGATAGGGGCAGAAAGCTTTCGGAGGGTGGCAGGGCAAGATCAGTACATCGACTGAGAAGGAAAAGAAGATGGCTATCGCGTTCCAGAAACGATAGAGCATTTCTTCATAGCATGTCCCCGATATCAAAATATAAGGCAAAGATTTCTGAAACCACCTTTTCAAAAACTTGGCCTCGAGCTTTCCACATCGGCATTACTCTCCCTGGGGGCGTCGGCACTGGGGCAATGCAACAGGGTCATATATGATGCCGTATTTAATTATATAAAAGAAACAAAGAGACTGCCATGTTAATATTATGAGTACATCTATATATTATCATTTATTTATTTATCTTATCTGCACTTATTTATTTCTTTATATTATTTAACATTAGTTTAATTAGCATTTCGTAAAGAAACCAAAATTACCACAAATATTTTGCTTCGCTATAAATTATCTGTTTCGCATATACCCCCCCCCCCCTGCCTTCTATTTCTTTTTTTTTTTTTTCGCAAATACTACTGCCGCACGTTTCGTGGCCGATCCCCCGTGGTGGGTTGTGCCATTCTTACAGGAGCCAACCAACCAACCAGTCGTCTTAGGTGAGTGCATAAGGAACCCCTGTGAGTTTTCGTTAAGGTGGCGTCCGATAAGTTTGCTCTGGAGAAAGTTTGCTTTGGGCAACTCAGTGAGCCGTTCGATGAGAGGACGTGTGGTCGTAGAGCACCGGCGAAGCCTTCCCTCCGGCTTTGTAGCAGATTGCTTGCGCGTAGTGGTACCTTTGTATTGTATGCGCCTGCACAAAGCATGCGCATTGAGACCAGCAGGCACTTGCACACCTAGAGTACCGGTAATGCGAAAGCAACCTAATGGGACGTGCGTTCCCTATAACGTTGGGCGGCAGTGTTGATTGCCTAGAAACTTCTGATACGTATGAATAGTCTCACGATGGTTAATGCTTATGACATCAACGTCGGTGTAGTGATGGTCACCTAGCCTGTGTGAGCAACCTACGTACGTGTTAGCATATTGTAATTTCTTTCTGTCATAAAGTGTTGGTACATCTGGGGGTATAATGATGTCTGTAGCGTCATACACCTCCTCCCTCTCTATTCTTGAACTTCTAAGGAACATTGCGGTGTTTGTTATGTGAGTATATAATGAGTGTATTTGTGCAAAATGTCCCCCCCCCCCCGTCACACACACACACTTGATGTCAGCGTGGCGATGTAGGTTTGTTGTAAATGAAGTTAGCTATGTCTATCAATCCCATCTTCCCCCTGTCTTACTCTCCAATACTCCGATAATCTCTTGCCGATATCCGCTGTCAACCTGTTCGCACCCCCCGCTTACCTCAAACCATTGCAGCGTCTCTAAAGGTATAGACGTTTCCACTCGATTCTCGCGATAGAATAACGCCTTCGCGGAAGATAGACGGTCATATAGCACGGCTGCAGTCCATTGTTGTACACTGCTTCCGCGAGCTTTTCCGCATCTCCTCGCATATTTCTTCTCTGTCTAGCCGTCCGTCCGTCCTTGAGTCGGTCACAAAGTGTACGACATTTTAGGGGCGAAGCTCCTTATAGCGGCACCCGTTCGTCCCTCGTAGCGTAGTATGTAACCAGTCTTACGCTTTGACCTGCAAGGTGGTGCCGGTGGGAGATTTTTCCTGTGCGTTGTTGAACAATAAAAAATTCGCAGCGTTAGCTAAAAGCCGACTTCTTCTGTCTCTCATTCCCATTAGCAGCCATTCTTTACCTCCAAGGTAGTGCCTGGTGAGATTTCTCCTGTGCGTGATTAAACAATAAAAAATTTGTTCAAAGCGCCGTTGATTGATGAAATAAACCAACAAAAGACGCCAGATGTTTTGTAAAAGCAAAACGAAAGAACGCCAGATGTTTCTAAAGCAAAACGAAGAGACGCCAGCTGCTTAACGAAAGACGCCAGATGTTTTCTAAGCAATGGTTTTCTAAACAATGAAAATTCACAGCGTACATGTAAAATTAAAGTGAGCTGCAAGTCGTCATAACTCATCGAACCTTTAGTATAAACGCGCCCGATCTCACGTCGGTGATGATGTACTGGGCAGAATTCACGGAAGATTCACGGTTTACCGATGAACCTCCGCAGCTTCGCCCACTCATCATCATTCACTCCGTGGATATGCTGTGATTTTTTTTCCTCCCTCTCTCGCCAGCGCGCCCATTGCTCTCCCAAAAGCCGCGCGTCCATATCCCCGCGAAACGACGCGCGTGCGTATCGTGATCTCGCATCTCCGTCTCGACGCGGCTGACCAAGAGAGATTCGGGAGCACCGCCCTGCCCAGTCGCGAGAGGAGAGTGCGACTCTCGTTGGAGCCCCTAGCTCTCTCTTTCCTCATCTTCCTGGACCGTGCGCGCGTTCACTTTCACTGGCTCTGCTTCTTCGTCTTCCTAGTTCCTCGTCGTGGCCCCGCTGCTTCTCCTTCTTCTTCTTGTGAGATCGTGCCGCTCCGCTCCTCTTCCTCGTCATCAGCATCCTCACCGTATCTCTCGAAGTGGGGAGCGGCCGCAATGGGGTGCTTCTTCGGCAAGGCCGTCTGTACTCTTCTTCTTCTTAGCCTTTGAAGCCCGTAGTAGTATTTGTGTACACTCCCGGAGCTTCTTCCTCGTCTGTTATATACCTGCTCGATGATGATGATGATGATGCGAGCTGCACCCCCCTCCTCTTCTTTTGTGTGTGGCTAGGCTTGGCAGGCCGTTTCGGCGGCGGCGCCCTCTAAAACGAGGGCAATGCTGCACCGCGAACGGGCGCAGGGGAGAAGGCTGCGCGGCAGAGCGAGATTAACCCTGCCTCATTTTCTAGTCGGGGCCTATGTTTGTGTTTTGGCGATAGTAGGAGGCACCACAACAGGTGCTGCGAACCCCCCCCCCCCTTTTTTTTTGTAGCTGTCGTAGTTGGCGGTGTGGTGGTGAATAAGTGCGCGGGGAAATCCCCCCGAATGCTGACGCGGACAACCCCTATCTTTTTCTGTTCTTTTTCGAATCTTTCCAGCCCGAGGCGACGCCCGAGCTATGCCGTACAGGTTGAATATGCATAGTCGACGTATAGTTTTGCGGTGTGTCTATGCATTATGGCAGAACAGCGCAAAATGCGGGACAGGGACACACGCAGGACAAAACGCTGACTATGAACAGCTTATAGTCAGCGTTGTGTCTTGTGTGTTTCGCTGTCCCGTATTTTAACCTAAATTTTCATTATTGGCTGCGCGCGCACTGGAATCCACCGTACCAGCGCAGTGTCGCGGGTTCGAGTCCTGGCTACGGCGGTTGCTGATCCTGTCGGTGCGCAGTGAAATAATGACATCCGACTACTCACCACTGGTCTACTAAAAATGAAGGGCACACAAGGGCGACAAACACCAATTAAGATTTCTGGACAGACGTAACCATAACTGACAAAGACCTTAATGAACTGTAGGTATTAACCGACTCATAAACACTGGGGGTTTCAACTTTGCCGGTTAATCATGTTTACGGGGTGCGTGGGCAGTGTTTTTTTATTTAAGGCAGCCGTTGAGTGTTGACAGGGCAAGCTGTAGAGGTCAGTGAACGCCAGAGTTCTGGACTTTACCGAGCACTTCAAGGCGCCCCTCACGTGTAGGCAGTGGCTTTAGTACAGACAGATTCATGAGGGGGTGTGGAGACGGAAGTGGTCAACGGTGGCCGAAGAAGGGAAACCCCCGACCGGAAACTCCCCCATTATCGTTTTGTGGTCTTTTCATTGTAGGCTTTTCAACGACGGGACTTGCTGTCGTAGCGACTCCTCGTCTTGGGAAGGTTTCGTCGAGAAGACTTGTCTGCTATCATGTCGACGGCTTTTCTTTGTCAGCGCATACGTCTTGTAGACTTCGTTCTGAGAAGCGCTAACGACGAGACGAGACATACAATACAAAATGCACCAACAGGCTCTATCGTCAACGCTGCTACCACTGGTCTTACGTGCGTGTGTGTGTGTGTGTGTATGCACACACAAAATTGAAAAAAGTTTGCGAAAAGGAGGAGGAGGGGTTGAACCCTCCCCCTTTGGTTATGACAATGCTTCTTGTAGACAATTGCCGTCTCGTAACGTTTCGACAAGCGCACCTCAAAGGGGCCCTGCTGTCGTCTCGTCGGAGACTTTTAAGACCTTTAAAACTGGGTCGTTTTGTAGACGTTTCGGCGAGGGGACTTCTAGACTCGCCTAAACCTTTGACGGTGCCCTGACTCTTTTCTTGTACGGTAGACACCGTCAGTTGATAACTAACTCGTCGCACAGACTTCTTTCGAATCACCCGCGCTTCCGTCTTTGCAACGAGTCGAATTAGAGAGGTCGATAACAGCGCGCGAACGCGTTATCAAATCCGTTCCAATTTATCTCGGCCTGCCGGCCCTTGCGTTGCAGACCTGGGCGTTGCGCCGGAGGTCTACGTGTCGCGACGTTTTACACGGTTTCGTATCTGTAACGCATAAAAAAACAAAGGCAAAATAAATAGATGTAGACAGGAGGAGCGTAGACAAGACCTTCAAAGCGTGTGAAATTGAGCTTGTTGGCACGCGATTATAGTGAAAAAAAAAAGAAAGAACGAAACCAGCGCGATATGAACACCAGAAAGACCAAACAGGACCAGGTCCTGTTTGCTCTTTTTTTTTTCTTTTTACTGTGGCAGGCAAGACAGCGCTTGTCCTTTCTACGTCTCTTTCTTCCGCCCCTGTTTTTTCAGGCCCTATTCATTCGAAAAAAGGAGGGATTGATCGAGTCCTCGTTTCTTTGTGTGACACACTTAATGAAACCAACAATGACGCGAAGGAAGGTATAAGAGGTACAGGATATAGGTATGTAGGATGTATGTCTCCTATAACTTCGTTAGCTTCATTGTCTGTTGGTTGCATTACGTTGTTCCTGCTCATTCGAAGTCATGCATCTTTACCAAACTGCCCAGCTCGCCGCACTTGACATTTTACGCCCCCTATGGGTACCTATTATCGCTTGGTCTCGAGTTTGACCGCATCTGGGCTACTGGAACGGGCCTGGTCGTTCGTTTCCGTGACGAGTCTTTGCACTACTGTGCTGTCTCGGCCCCAGGTGGCGCAGCGGTGCGGAGATAAAGAAACAGTTCTTAAGTGAAAGGGGGAGGAGAGATGACACGGTGGAGGAGGAGGGGAGGAGGACGGCTTCGCAGCGGCGGCAGGGGCAAGGCGTCGCCTTCGTCCTAGTTCTGGCAATCAGGCGGCCCTGATTATTTCCCGTTCGAAGAGCAGAAAAGAAAAAAAAAAAATGGAGAGGCAGCTCGCTTTCGCTGAGGTAGAGCGGCGAACGGTCGGTCGGTCGGCCGGTCGTGAAGGGGGACCGCTAGAAAGACGGGTCGAACCGGTATATGCGAGAAAAAACGCGAGGACGATGGGAAAGAAGGTGTGGGAGTTGAGGTATAAGGGGGGGGGGGGGTTGACGAAAGAGGTCTTGGCTGGCCTGGGCCTGGGTGAAACGAAACGTGCGCGGTTTGTGCTGTAGAAAGAGCGAGACGAAACAGGAACAAACGTACGGGCCTTCTTTCTCTCTCTCTCTCTTTCTATCGCCACTGTAGCTAGTGCTGTTTGTTGAGGGGCTCCAGTTGCTTTGCCTAAAGTCGTTCCTCCACTCCCTTGTTTCGATATCGGTCGGCTTCTATTTCCCCCTCTCCACTCTGGCTCGCTGCTGCAGGGCTTTCACGCTTTCGAATTGGAGAGAGAGGAGGAGAGGGGATCGCGGGCAGGTCTCATTTATTTGTTCACTGCTTTTTCATTTTCTCTGTGTCTAATTCGTTCGTCGTTTTCTGGCCCACAAATCTTGCTAGGCCAGGTGTTCCCCCGCTGCAAAGTGTCGATCAAAAAAAAAAAAAATGTGGTGGAAATCAGGTTTTCTAGAGACTGCAGAATTTGAGGGTTGTAATGCTGTCAGCGTAGTTGCAAGCGGTGTTTAATCGAGGTTGTACTCGTTATTATTGAATTTAGAGGGATGGAAATGTTTGGATCATTAATATTGAATTAAAAAGGGGAGGGGAGTGTTTGGGTCAAGTGGCTTCTAGTTAGTGAATTAGTCGAATGATAGAGAGATAGGGAGAGAGGGTGTATACTTCATTTGCTCGAGAGCTGTCGCTTCGCAGAGCTCCTATCTGGCTGGCCCTCGTCGGGGCAAATTCTGGCCTCTTTAGCGTGAATTGAAGGGTGGCTGAACAACAGATGGACATAAGCTTAGCATTGCGGCTGGAATTAGCTCAGACCCCTTGCATGATAGCCTGATAGGTGGACATTAATTTGGCGAACATCCTGTGGGCTGCAGTGACTGTGCTGTCAGTCCTGCGTCTGTAACGCAGTAGGCATGGCCAGTTGTCGCTGCAAAATTTTACTGTTCCCGGTTCGTGCGACGCCTCGCATAATTCGTGTTTTACTATAAGTTTGCCCTTCACTGGTTGACCGCTGGAATTTAGTGCTCTGTGTTAGGTGCTTGTTGAAAACCGTAGGGAGCCGAAGCTGATACGCAGCTATCCACTAGGGCGATCCTTTATAAGTTCCTGTACGCATTTTTAGTCGTTATTTCATTTTAAAAGCGGTCTCATTTCTTTGTTTCATATTTAGAACTTGTTTCGCTATTGTTTATATCTACATAACCGTGCAGTACGCTGACGTTATTGCAAGTCGTTTCCACGGAAGCGTTACTTCCACGCGTTCGATCTGGGAGTCGAACACACAACCTCGCGCCCAGCAGCAGCAAGAAAGAGCGTGCTGCAACTGACGGCAAGCCACACGCGCGTGTGAGCTTTCTGCAAGTTTAAAAGGGATCATTAGTGTTACTTCGCAGTCGACAGTGTACATACGATGACGTCATTCAGCCATTATGGTGCGCACTCGCAACGCGCGGCAAGTCGGACAACAGCTCCAGGCGGTAAAAACACAGCAGCGTATAACTAAACTGCACAGCGTCAAACCTTGACGGAAGGCTTTCGCCTTTCCTTCCTTTTTGTTTTTTTTACACGTGCCAAGGTTTCGCGCTCTACAGTTCAGTGTCATTTGATCTGCGTGCGCTCGGTTAGGGTTAAGCGATAGAGGAGAGAGGTGGTCTTTAACGTCCTTTTTTGCATAAGAGCTAATCGCGCACGTCTCGCGAGTCTGCACGTCCGTCGCTCGCTCGCAAACGGCGTCGGCGCCCTTGCGTTCCCGCGCGGTTGTTGACACCAATAGTTGCCGCAACCTCGGGCTTTCTGCTGCCGCTGCTCTCAGCTTTAGCGTTCCTTCTCACACTCCTGACGAAACTCTTATTGTGCCTCGACGGTGTGCTGCCGCGACGTACAGGACTTCGGCGTGCTTCGCGCGCCGTCGCCTGCAAGGCCGGCCGGCTTGCCTGGACGACTAGCTAGATGGCGGGTCCAAGGTTGGCCCCCCTGTACCACCAACTGCTTGCCTGCCTTGCGTGCTTGCCTGCGGACTTGCCCGGCCCATACGTGCACGTTGCCACTAACCCTGTCTCATGTGCTTCGTGTGTGTGTGTTTTCTGTGTGTGTTGTTGCGACGCTTTCTCAAAAGCTTCTGGCGCCGCCACCGCGGGTAGTTGTCGAAGGCGACGACGTTTGCTTTTTTTGTTATTTGTTTCGTGGCCGCAGCCGCGGATTCTTGCGAAAATGGCGTGCGCGACAACGAGCGCGCCGGAGGTGAAGTAAGAGTCAGTTCCCTTTCCCCGGTGATGATCGTTGATGTGTTTGTGTGCGTTTGCTGTTTGGGGGTGGAGGTGCCGAAAGTCGGCGTCGCGAATAACGGAACTCCCTCCCTGCCCTCGTCCGTCTCGTCCTCATTGCGCCGTGACGACGCATTAAAAAGCAAGTTTATGCACTTATACGAAATTTCTGGCTTGTCGCTTTTTTTAGTTTTTTTTTAAATACGAGTCGTTACATGGGAATTAAAAATAGAGGTTTTATATAACCAGTTTCAGAATCGGCGTTCAGACAAAAGAGGCATTTTCCGAGCTAAAATTGGGTAATACTTTCGCCACTTGTAAAAGACAGCTCGGAGAGTTGGAATCTCGAAATTTCGTGCTGCTTGCGGTGTGGCGTGGTCTTTCTCGTGCCCTTCAACCTCGCCCAGATAGGGACGCGCTACACCATCATTTGCTATAGCAGATGTTTATGCCTGCTAGAGAAACAAGGAAGGCCGCCCTGCAGCTCCGCACTTCCTTCAGTCTTGGCGCCACTATGCGAAGCTGCCTTGACTTCTTGGAGCTCGTTCGTACGTGCATATGAGTACAGTTAGTGGTCCTACAACAAAGAACACGCGTTTCTTTGCCTTGGCTTGCCGTCAAGTGCGTGCGCTACGGAGTCGGAAGAGAGAGAGAGGCCAGTGCCAGCCAGAGCTCGTCGCGCCCCGATTCCGCTGCGGTTCCCTTTCTCCGCGTGGATTTTGCGCTGCGTGCTTCTACGTAGTATAACTCAACACCCCGTGGCCTGGCTTCTCCCGTCGTAAGCGGAGCGCGTCGTCGGGCACCAGCACGCCGCGATACCTCGAAGAACAACCATTGTTCGCGGCTAGAAAGGGGCGGCACTTTCACTCGCGTTCCTGGAAGGTTGTTGCGCAAAGGGAGAGGGGTGTCTGCATTTTCACGAGACTGTTATCCTTCGGAAGTTCGAAGAGTACTTCTTATTGGGCGAGTTTGTTGGTAGTATTACTTTTGCATCATTTTATTGCGCATGTACGGCCTGTGGCATAGTTCGAATAAAAGTGTGACCACTTGTATCAAGGAATGGCCGATACACATATTGTGCCGAGGTGCGATAAAAGACAAAGAATGCCGTCGATCGATCATTCTGTATATTTACTTGTATTATCTTAATATACTGCTATTAAAGATTGATTGATTGATGAGTGTCGTTATCTGGAAGTCGACGTTTGTCTTCGCCCGTCCGCGTGTGCCCTTGTTCGACCTTCTCTGCCCCTATCTCCGACACTGTCGTTCTCACTCCTGCGACGTTTCTTGTTCGGCAACTTATCAATTCAGACCTCCATCTTCACGTGAACTTCCGTAAAAAAAAAATTACATGTTGCATGACTCGCGCGGGCGCTAGGGCTTTTCGCGCTGTTCCATTCAATGACCATGTTATGAACTCGAATTTAAAGATTTATTTTTCAACTTTTGCTTGAATTGGGGCACTAGCGCCACACTTATCTCTGTGCCGCTCCTTAGGCTAGTTGGCTTTAGGAGCATCAAAATGAAAAAAAACTGTAAGAGTTTTTGTGGCTAATTTCGGCTAACTGGCCAATGGTGTGGCTAATTGGTGGGGCTAATTTCGGTGGTGTACTTTGCCAGTGGCTGTCACGGTAAATGGGAAGTGATTAAAGGTAATGCTAACGCCTTTCTCTCGCACTTACCCACTAATTCGCCACAGACATTTTCTTTACCGTAGTAATCCCTGCGAACATAACATATGGCGGTGAGTGGGGGGTGGAGGCGATCCTCGTTATGTATGTTCGTGCGTGTTTGCATGTAAGTATATGTACACACACATACAAAATGTAAAATTTCCGAGGAGGGGGTGGTGGTGATGTTGAATGAACCCCCAAAGCATCATCATTCCCTTGACTACGCCAATGCTGACGTCCGAGATCTCAGAGCCTATGTTGCACCCCCCATCGCCCCCTCCTCAGTTCGGCCGCTCAGCGCGAATTGGGAAGTGTGAAACTTGCGGGAAACGCGACGCGCCCCATTTGGCCGGCGTTTCTGCGATTGAAAGGCCGTCCGCTTCCTGGCTTCTGCTGCGGCGGCGGTGCCAGTCACATTTCCCTCTCATTCGGTTCTTTTTTTCGTTTTTTTTTACCGCTGAGCGGCTGTGGCATCGCGGAAATTTTGTGCTTCCTGTTTGTCACGCTCGGCTAAAGTGCGCTGCTTCCTTGCTCGTTTGTTTGTTTGTTTGCGGCGAGCCGAAAGCGATTACTCGCCGGGCTCCATGCTAACATTTTCATGACCGACTGGCCACGCGTACCGTGTTTTCTGTCTTCTAACTCACACATTAGGAACAACAGACGAGGACAAGCGCTCGTTTTCGTCTGTACCTTGTGTTCGCTTCGTACAGGTTATGCGCACTTATTGTTCATAGGTATAAGAGCTTTGTCGACGCAAGATGCGATGAAGCTCATCAAGTGTCAAATAATCGACAATCCAACCAGAGACGTCCGGGCTATTCTGGGTTTAGATTTGGAAAAAGCCTTTGACAACGTGTCTCACGCACACATTCTGAATGCCATATCGGACCTCAATTTGGGCGCATCCTTTCACGGTTACATCAGCTCCTTTTTCAAGGGGCGGAAAGCGACACTTAAAATTGGAGACCTAACAACTGACGCTTTCGAGCTTGGCCCTAGAGGAACACCGCAGGGAGCGGTCGTTTCACCGCTATTGTTTAACATCGCAATGAGAGGTCTCTCGGAAAAGCTCTCTGCTATAGACGGTGTTAGTCATACAATCTATGCAGATGACATAACTATATGGTGCACCAAGGGATGTGAAGGAGATGTTGAGGCGAGTCTCCAATCGGCAGTCAATGAGGTTGAATCATACCTGGAAAACACGGGACTAAAATGTTCCCCCAGTAAGTCCGAGTTACTCCTTTATAGACCAATCAGACGAGGTCCCAAGCCCAGGGGATGGAAGCCACTCGCAGATGTCGATATCAGGCTAACCACACGTGATGGAAACCTCATTCCTAGAGTCGAGTCCATACGCATGTTGGGCATGGTTATCGAATCCAATGGATCCAATAGGCTTACGTTAGATAGGATTACCAAGAAAACGGAAATGGTCATCAGACTCATTACTAGGGTGTCTAATAGAAGAGGAGGCCTGAAAGAAGACAATTTACTCCGGCTCATGAGCCACATCATCTACGTAGCGGCCATGCACACCTGGCACAACTTCGAGAAAAAGAAGCTTAACACCCTCATTCGGAAAAGCATCAAAAGGGTGCTAGGCATTCCGATGACGGCTAGCACAGAACGCCTTTGTCAATTAGGCGTGCACAATACGCTGGATGAAATCATCGAAGCACAAGAATCAGCCCAGCTTGCTCGACTATCCTGCTCTTTGGCAGGGAGAAGAATCTTAGCCATTCTGGGCCTCAATCCAGTGCTGGCAGAGGAGAGAAGCCATCCAATCATCGAGGAGCAAGAGAAAATATTCTTGTCCCACCGATCCCTCGCAATATGCATCCGCAGCACAATGAGGGAAGGCGTAGAGCAAGAGCGATTGCGATCCTGAAGAAGATCAAGGATGATCCTCAATCGGTCTGCTTCGTAGATGCGGCACAATATGGTCGCTCATCTCACTATGCCGTGGTCGCAATAGATAACAGAGGTGAAATCATCTCGTCGGCCTCCCTGACTGGGACCACTTCTTCTAAAGCGGAGCAGGTTGCTATTGCTTTGGCACTCTTGGATGATAAGAGGACGCAAATCTACTCGGATTCTAGATCGGCAGTCAGGGCGTTTGCCTCGGGCTCCATAGCGAAAGAGGCACATGACATTCTTAAGAACCGGACCATAACTATGCACACAATCATTTGGTTCCCGGCACACCTAGGTCAAACTTTGGACTCGCTCACCAACCTCAACGACATCGCCCACTCCCAAGCGCGCGTACTAACTCTCCGCGCGGGAGGAGAAGCCTTGTCACAGAGCAGGGTTCAAGAGTTCCGAGACACTTTATTCACATTTAATGAATTCACGAGGCATTTTTATCTGGAAAGAAGAGTATTTCCTCCACCACACAAAAAGCTCACGAGACCACAGACGATGACCCTTAGGATGCTACAAACTAATTCTTATCCGAATCTCGCTTTCACGCACTGTCTATTCCCAAGTGACTTCAGCTCGCAATGCCCTGGCTGCGGGGGAACGTGCGATTTAGAGCACATGCTTTGGCGGTGCCCCTCGTTACGTGGGGATAAGGACCTCACAGAGCAGAAATGGAGCTCGGCCCTCAAGAGCTCGGCATATCAGCATCAACTTTGGGCTGTCCAGAGAGCCTGCGATGCGGCGGTTAGGCTAGGTCTAACTGTCCCCACGTGGGAGCGGCCCGCGGTGTCACCCTAAAGGGTGGCACTTCTCCGGATCTTTAAATAAAGTTCTTCGTACCGTATAAGAGCACAAACCTAACAAGAAGCCAAGAAGACAGAGGACAGCGCGCTGATCAAGGTAGAAAACGAGTGTGTTCCTGTACCGATGCGATTTCCGTGACGGAAATGACGTCAGTCAATTCTTGGTGGAGCCCGGTTTAAAACACTATCGTGTTAATTTCGGTAAACTTACGATCAGCACTCCGTCCTGTGTCTTCTTGGCTTCTTGAAACGTTTGCGCTGGTATACCTATGAACCATGCATCAGCAAGTAGTCTGACAGTAAATGTTACTAATGCGCACTTGTCGCTTGCTCAATTTCAATATGTGATAGGCGCCCCGCCACGGTGGTCTAGTGGTTATGGCACTCGACTGCTGACCCGAAGGTCGCGGGATCGAATCCCGGCCGCGGCGGCTGCATTTTCGGTGGAGGCGAAAATGTTTGAGGCCCGTGTACTTAGATTTAGGTGCACGTTAAGGGAACCCCAGGTGGTCGAAATTTCCGGAGCCCTCCACTACGGCGTCTCTCATAATCATATGGTGGTTTTGGGACGTTAAACCCCAGATATCATCAATATGTGATAGGCTGTTGCAGACACGGCATGGCTGCCGAAAACTTGTAAGTAGCGAACAGAAAACAGCGTTAAAGACGGAACACCAGAAAGAGGAAGACACACAGCGCTGTAGTTTGTGTCCTTTTTCTGGTGTTCCGTCTTTCGCGCTGTTTTCTTTCCTCTATGTCGTACCAACACGCCCAAGCAACCACTTTAACTTATAAGCACTCGCGCGACGCGAGGCCGACATAAGTAGTGGTGATCAAGCACGCCGTCATTGCCGTGTGCCTGACCACCACCACCACCAGCACCACCACTTGTGTCCTGTTACAGCCAAACGCTTGCTCTCCCTGGTTCCTTTGTTATTGGCTCGTTTTGTTTAGGTTTACTGCGTCTTTCTTCAACTCTCTCTTTCTCTGGTCTTGTATTTGTCCATCGATTCGTTTGCCGTACACAGCACTCCTGAACCGCAGCTTTTGCGTTTCTTGAATCTTCTGCGGCCACCAAACGAAGCGATAAAGTCAATTTTCACGTGTCACACCTACTGACATCAACACTAGCGTGTTGTCAGGCTGCAGTACCAATTAAACGCGAGCATTCTTTCTTCTCGTGTTAGAGACTGAATCCGCCGAAGAAAAGGTGCGTGTCGAGACACTGCTTCTACGGCGAACCGCTAATTGCCCCCTTTTAATTTTCTTTTTCTTTCTCGTACGCCGTAGCCGGTCGCAGCCACGAAAACCGCGCACGCGCACTCGTGCCAGCAGTGTTCTATAGTGCATGGTGTGTTAGCCGTGTAGTGCTTGGCCGAGTTGGTAAAACTAGGTCACGTTCGTTCATTTCTAAATGTGTTTGTGTATTTTTCTGTTCGGTTTTGTTCGTGCTGTCTAAGTAGGTTTTTGCGCCGCTATGGACCGCGCGGCTCTGACGCCTGCAGGGATGGGGAGGGGAGGGAGTTGCACTACTTAACGAGAGGAGAGAGTACGCAGAATCTTATTAAAACTTGTAAGGTGACACTTGTACTGTACCTTTTTCTGGTGTCTGAGCCAATTGGTACGGTTCCATGCACCACGTCGGCGCCCGCGGTGCTCACTGTTCTGTTTGTTTGTTTCTTTCTCTCTCTTGTGCAGTGTACGTCCTTCACATACTAATCCTATCGCTTCAGTGGTAAATGCTCTAGAAGTTATCGTGTTTCTTTTTCTTCTTTTTTTGTTTTCGTTGCTACATTACGACAAGTGCTGTTGCGTTGATACATCATGACAAGGACGATCGCTTTCGCCTTTGAGCGATCGCCCTGCGTGTCTTCTTGTGTGTGTGTGTGTGTGTGCGTGTGTGTGTGTGTGTGTGTGTGTGTGTGTGTGTGTGTGTGTGTGTGTGTGTGTGTGTGTTTCTGTAGCTCTCATAAGTACTGACAAGTTCGTACCAGCTATACTCCGTTTCACACATCAGGTGCAACGCTGTTGAAGGTATGCAAGAAGTGCGATCAGCAAACTCCGCGCGTCTCGTTGTCGGCTTTCGTGGTTGTGAATGCTCGTGCGAGCCGAGCCAGCGCCCTCTAGAATTTTCTAGGTGGCATTGGCCGAGCACGAGCCTGCGTGTGAGGCGTCCATGCATCAACGCAGCCATGCATCAACTAAAGAACGCTTGGAAGCGCTGCAAACGCGTGACAGCTCCTCTGTCTGGTTTACGGTAACTGTGGTTACGTCCGCTTACCCGTGTAGCGGTTAAGCTTACCCGTGTGACAAGGGTATTATAAGGCACAAAGCATCTTCACGCATTGTTCAGCCTAAAAGAGAAAGAAAAAAATGGAGTTCAAATCCAGCGCTAATGTCGTTCTTGTATAGCGATTGGTGTAGTCCTCAATCGTGCGCAAAATGCAGCTCCACTCTTGCGAAACCTGAGGAAGTGCGTAGCACGGCACCCAGCGATTCCCGTTGCGCTGTTAGTCTCTGTCTATGAATGATCTCTCGCAGAACTTTCGTAACACCGGCGCCGGAGAAGCGCCGGTGAGAGGAGCAATCGCGCTCTCGCGGAGGAGGTGGCGCCCTCTCTTGCGCGGCACGGCTGTCAGCCGCTTGTTTTCGAAGCGTTTTTAGCTATCTTAAGTTGATTATTGCGATTACTTCTTGGTTATTTCTGTTAATAATATTATTTTAGACCTTGTTCGCTTATTTTAACCCGGCGTTGTGTAGGCCTGGGTTGACCACTTGATTTTGAGCGTGATCAGTGATCACGCCTCATGAGATCCAGTGATGGACGACGAGCCGGGCCCCTAAAGCGCTACGCACTTAGAAGGTTGACATTATGAGCGCTAAGACCTTGAACTCTTTCTTGGTGCGAACGCATTTAGTGCGAAGAGTCTCCCTAGTCTCGACAGCGTTGCGCCTGGTGTATGAAACGGAGTATATATATAGCTCACGCACATACCCTTTTAAGCTGTGTATACATGCGGATATTTAACCACATGGACTGGGAGAGTTGTCACGCTCTGTTTGTGCTGTCCAGTGTAACTAACCCTCAGTCACGCCTTCCCGGCGTTGCATGTCTTTCCCATATCGCTATTATAGATCACAGATCTGCCGAGGCCGCGACGCTCAGTTATAATTAGTCGAGAGGGTGGGGCCCCACGGTCGGCATTGTGTAGCGTATACTATTGGCGCCGCACTTGCGTCACAGCGTGTCAACGGCAGTTAGAAATAACGGGTTTCCGGGCGACATCGCAGCGAAGCCGAACGCGGAGATGCGTATGCCGATACGTTCTTTATCCCGTTTGTTTACGCGTATTACATGCAGTCCACGAAATTCCGCATGCGCAGTGTCACATTAAGGTAATGATATTAATTTTTTTTTTTCCTGGATATTGTTTGTTGACCGTCTTGGCCGCGACAAGGGCGGTTACAGCAAGTTAGAGTTTAACATATCAAAGGAACCAAATTGAACACGAAGCAAGGAATGCAAAGCTATAGTCAATACTTTAACCCTTTGTAGGGACAAAGTGGTACAAATGTGCAGCACTTTTCAACTGCGTTTCAAGCACCCATATTAAAAAAACAGTCAAATTTGAAGCCGCTCTTACTGGTGGTACCATCTACCGCGGTATTGAAGAAGGCTATTTTAAGTTGTTATACGACATGTGGCGCGGACAGCGAATAGGATTTTGCACGTGCCTTGATCACTTCCCGCTATCCGCTGCAGTGGCCTAAATGCGCGCTTGAAAACATCGCTTCAACATGCTTGTGAAGTGTCCCGCTTTACCCGTTTACTAAACAGAACCTAGTTTGCTTTCAACGAACCATTTTGGGCTTGATTTTGGCTGATAGTGCTCGCCCTAATAGTGCAGCTATCGCACCGGTACAGGTGCACATAGGCAGTGTTTTCATTTTTATTGTAGCTCAGGTTTTACTTGCAAAAATAGCGTCAATCGCAGTCCGCTTTAGTTGCAGATAATTACTGTATAGTCGCGAAATCGCGTTGGCTGATGTATACCTTCGCTTGTGCTAGGCATAAATGTACAGTAGCTATCTATGCAGCAAATACCAAGTTCCGTTGTGCATTGAATGTTTAAAACGATTCGAAAAGTAAACAGCCCCATTAAATTTTTAAATAATGTTCCTGTTCAATTTTTTTTTTTCATTTGGTACCGCCTGAGGACAGTGGTACATATTTGTACACCACTTCTAAGAATCTAATCTGCCGACTTTCTTGAAAATGGTGTCAAACATTTTCTTGAGTCCTCCTAAATGTTGTTCTGAAGATTTTAAGACCAAATTTTTAATTTGAAGGTAATGCTTTACAAAGGGTTAAAGAAAAAAGTACCAATTTGTACGGTCGGGAGAGTGGGGCGCAGGGAGGAGAGAGAGCGAACGGCGAGAGAAGGAGCGGCGAAGCACTGCACCCAATGCCACCCAGAAGAGCGGTGCGGAGCCGGCGCGCGCCGCGCAAACCGCGGTGAGGAGGCGCACGGCCGCTGGATAAAAAGCGCTTTTTATCCAGCGGCCGTGGGAGGCGGAGCGCGCGCAGTCACGTGGGTGGTGACGTCGCTGCGCCGTTGCTACAGACGCTCCTCTCCGCTCCTCGCGCCGTTGCTATGGGACGGCGGATTCAGGGTCGCTGCATTCGCACTTAAAAGTACACATTTGTAACGTTGTTACAGTATGCGGCATGGCCCGAATACCACAGGACGTGTTCTGGAACACTGTTAGACTGTCGGTGTGATACTAGCAAGCTTCGTATTATATAAAATCTTCTGGCTCATTGTTCCACTGTTTCATTGCTACTAGCTCAACTGTAAAACAGGCAGTGGTAAAGAGCTGCGTTCTCTTATTGTACGCAAAAAAAAAAAAAAGCACGCGCAGGAGGTGCGTTTGAAATACGAACGTACGGGCGATTGCCTTATTCGCCATTCCTAGCCTGCCTGGAAACTAGGTAGGGTGTGGTTTTGATATTGCAGTGTATGTCGAAGGAGATGATGCCAAATTTTATTGGCAGCCTCTTCGAAATGGGCGGGGACGGCGACAGATAGCTACCGAACCTGTTTTGTCCAAACCATGTTTTATTCCATATGTCCCAGAGCAGCATGAACTTTGCAGGTCACGTAATGCGTAGGACAGATAACTAACCGATGGTCAGTTACAGCGCCGGAACGGATACCAGGGGGTGGGAAACGCAGCTAAGGATGGCTGAGGTTTGGGTGGGTGGGGGGGGGGGGGGTCATTAAGTTAAGTCATAAAACGGAATGAGCTCGCGCAGGACAGGGTGAATTGAAGGTCATTGGGAAATTCCTTCGTCATGCGGTGGATATAAAGATAGGCGGATGATGATGGTATTTTACTATTTCTTTCAAGTCTGTAATATTTTTTTCTTTATTCATTCGAGCTTATCTTTTTATTTTTAAGTTGTATCGTTACCTAGTCTTGTAGAGACTCCAGTTTCATCAATTCCTTTCCTAGTTGTTTCTTCACCAATATTCAAACGGCTTTTGCTTGAGGTATATCTAAACAAAAAACAATAAAAACTTACTCGCGACAGTGAAAGGTACATAGGTACAGAGCTAAACCTCAATTTTAAGTTTGGAAGGTTAGAAGTTGACCGAAGTTTAGCGCTGTGTCTTATACCAGTGTCACACGGCCACTGTTGATCGCGATTAAGGCCGGTTAGGATTGGGCACGTTCCGGATGTTGCTGCTACACGGTCACTTTTAATCGCAATCAAAATTATGGCGATCTGCGCATCGCAATCTGGCTCCCAGGTCGCGATTTGATTGACGTGTGCGCCAAGCTCGATCCGGATTAATTTGAACCGTGTAGCAGCGACCACTGTTGAGCGCGATCAACAAATCCAATCGGGGTCGGCCGGGATCGCGATCGACTGTGCTCATGTGACACCGGCATTAGCTGTCTCATCCAACATCTTTTTCTTTGCCCTAATTAGATAGATGTCTCAAGTCTGCTATACGCACCAACTATAGCTCGTATTTTCTATATAATATTGCCTCTTGCTTATGTCAACCGCTTACCATATGCTAATACTTAATCCCATCCGCTTGTAATCCGAATGAGTCCGTGAAATATGCACGTCTTTACCGGGTCTTGCTGGTTCAAAGCCTTGTCGCTCCACCAGAATGTGCCTTGTTTTCGTACCTTTGTCGCAGCAGGCGCGTGCCTCTTCCTACTGCGCATATTTGACGCGGCATGTTTAGCTACCCTGGTTTCCCTGTCCCAGGGAAACCGGGGTAGCTATTCTCGACGCTGTCAAATTCCTCCTTGTTGTCAAATTTTCTTATGGCGGAATTCTAAGCCATGCAATCAGAGAGGCCTTCGCGGCCCTCTTGGCCAATCAGAGTTGACAAGATGGCGGAATTGGACAACATGGCGGAATTCGACAGTGTCCAGAATAGCAATCCAGCTGTGGCTTCTGCGGTTTCTTTTTATGTGTAGGCTGAATTTGTTTGTTGTTGTTTTTTTAACATCGCTACCTCTTGTCGCGCAGGTGGCCTCCGACTCGTCCCTGACGACGGTGCCTTCCCGGGCCAGCTCCGGTGAGTTTGTGGTTCAGAGCTGTTCTGTTCTGTCTTGCTGAGAGGTTGAAGTATACATTCCGTCGGCTACTCCATTTCTATAAGTTCTGCAGCGAAAAAGAACAAAATTAACCATAAACAAAAATTAACAACCGAACAAAAACATATAGCGGACTGAAACAAATAAAGAAAGTAACATAACAACGGAAAATTCAAATACAGGAGCTCGCTCTGCGATTGAACGTTCGCACGTTCTCTCCAATTTCTACCCACAGGTATAGGGACTAAGACATCACTTCGTTTATAGCAGCTGTTCATCACAAGCGCTTACTAGTCTAGTCCAGCGCCCACAAGGAAGTCTTTTAAGATGATGTTCGCCTTTTGATGAAGATGCTTTTCAGGCCACGGTCTGCTTGTTTTGCAAGGGAAAAAAAAAATCGATGAAATTGATGCGTCGATCGAGTGGGGCGAACTGGGCGGGGTTTTATCGTGGGCCACTTTGATCGGACGTGTTATAGGCGGGTCGTCGTATACCGTGGTGCGGGCAGGACATACAGTCCACTACAATTATACCTAGAGCGCCTTGCGTAGTGCTCTGCCAACGGAAGGAGGCTGTATTCGTGCTTCCGCTGTTTGGTTTGAAAAATAAACACTGCTTATACGCACGCCTGCAAACGGTGCATGTCATATATGGCACATTCGAGTGGTCGTTTGAGGGCGCTCTGACCGTGCTTGGAAGTGGCGAGTTCAACAGCTTTAAAGCTCTACAAGGAGAGCAAGCAGGTATGCAAGTTATGTTGCTCTTTCCTTATCAGTTTATTGGCCCGCTTGTTTTAGTAGTGACGCTAGTTGCTATTTTACGTATATTTTTCAGAGCCTCCGGAGCGTTCGAAAACGACCAGTCGAATGTACCAAAGTTTTTGAGGGGAAAGCCCTGTCTGCTTTGGCCGCTGTGCGGCGCTCGAGCGTTTTGGGCAATAAGGTCCCTTACTGGGCATGAGTGTCGCGACAGAGAGCGAGTGGTCTGCGCATGACCGCCAACTAAGAAAAAAAAAAAAGAACGACGCATACACAAACAGCTAGGTGTTCTGTGTAATACTTTTATCTTACTTTTACTCGCACTTTTTTTTTTCGCTGGTTCTCCTTGATATTATACGCATAGATGGAGCCCTCTGCGCATCGCATCTCGGACAGCCGTTTTCGTGTTGCCTGCTGCCGCTCTCCGCCTATAACTATATGCGTGGTGTCGCGTGTTCTTTTAGAAGAAGGCCTCCTCCACGTCTTCGTCTTTGTCGCAGCCGCGTTTTCTTAGCCTCCCGGTACCCTTTTTTGTTCCCGGCATTCCGAGGTCGGCCCTGTGCTGCTGCGCGCGCCGTCTATTTAGAGCTCGGTGGGTGCGCGTGTCTGACGTGTGTTTGTGCGCTTAGGATGGCTTTTGTGCCGTACGTAGTCTTCGTCGTCGCCGTCTCGGGGGGCGACCCGTCGCTTCGAGAACCGCCGGCAATCGCGTTCGCAGTCTCGCACTCCCCTCCCCCCTTCCTATAATATAGTATACCGTTAACCGCGCGTCTCCCTCCTCCTCTATATAGTACCGTGAACCGCTATGTAGGCGCTCGACTTTGACTGGTGCGCCAAGATAGCTAGCCGCGCGCGTCGGTACTCCTTCCTTCCTCTGGAAGTGCCGCTTCCGTATCGGGGTCAGCCCGCTGGCGGCTGCCTCTTGCGTCGTTTCCTCGAAGCCTTCCTTCCTTGCTTATTCTCTCTATGGAAGAAAAAAACGCGAAAGTTCTTTTCTTTTTTTTTTATACCGAAGCTTTCTTAATCTGCCATGTGCCGTCGTCGTCGTCGTCGTCGTCGTCGTCGTCGTCGTAGTAGTAGTAGTAGTAGTAGTAGTAGTAGTAGTAGTAGTAGTAGTAGTAGTAGTAATGATGAAAAATCCTTGGGACTCGGGATGTCACTGGAGTCGACGTTTCGACAAGCGGGCTTGTCTTCTTCTAGGCTCCAGCTGTTGCAGCCTCGAAGTTTCGACCGCTTGTCGAAACGTCGGCACCAGACACACCCCGCGTTGGAAGGATTTTTCATCGCTTCAAGATTCAATCTTCTCCTGTACTTGTACATTATTATTATTATTATTATTATTATTATTATTATTATTATTATTATTATTATTATTATTATTAGTAGTAGTAGTAGTAGTAGTAGTAGTAGTAGTAGTAGTAGTAGTAGTCACGCAGGTCACGTGACTGGAAGGGGAGTGAATAAATAGATAAAACGAAGTGATGATGATGCTCGAAATGAGACTAAGCTGTGTAGTCTACCCTCGTATGCACTCGCGCACTTGCTGCGTCTTTGTTCGACGGTTTTCACGGCGTGGAACTGACGGAATTAAAAATTTTTATTTATTTATTTATTTTATTTTTTTTTGTCTTCCTACTTGCCGCGTCTCTTGCCTGCGCGTCTGATTCCTCCGTGAAACATTGGTGACTATATATAGGGTGCTATTCCGGACGCTTGTCAAATTCCGTATTGGCGGCATTTTCAGCCAATCAGAAAGGCTGTAGCGGCCCTCTAGGCTGATCAGAGTTCACAAATGGCGGAATTCGGCTTTTGTTGGTGGTGGTTGCGATGTTGCAGGAGGCAGGGTTAGCCTGGCCGTCATGGCCGGCAATTGTTCCGCCTGAGCATTTCCCGAATGACGGTGGTAAGCGACCCCACGTGTTTAACACGTGGGGTCAGTTACCACATGTTAAACAGCCTGGTGTCTTACAAGAAGGCCATCAAAATTCGTCGCACGCTCCTGCTCGTTGCCGCAGGCCCTTCGAGAAAAACGACATCTTCAAATGCCCGGTGCCTTTGGCAACCCGTTTGCAGGCTGTGGACCGTCGCTGCTCTTTCCACATCAAACTGCGGGCAAAGCCAAATAAAATGCTCAGTGTCGCCGATTCCACCGCAGAAGGCACAGAGCGAGGAAGCGCATCGCCCAGTCTTGAATCAGAATCAGAATTTTATTGATACAAATACAGGAATATTACATGTGTTTCATATACATAAGAAGGTCCCGAAGTCGAGGACTGTGTCGGAACCTCCCGTTAAAGGCAGATTATGGTAATACACAATGTTTGAAGCAACAGTAGCACTCTTCCGAAGTATGAATAATAATAAACACGATTACAGTAATAACCAATTCGACAGGTTTCTAGAATAGCAGCCCTATGGGAGAGATCGAAATATGTAATCATTACCTTTATTTACCGCTAATTACCCTCAACTGCCCTGGTAGCTGATGCTGGTTATCTTGAGAGTAACTATACCATATACGTTTCTATAGGCCCCCTTCACAGCGCAGGGTAGCAAACCAGTGGTCATCCTGGTTACGTTCCCGGCCGCGGTGGTCGCATTTCGATGGCGGCGAAATTGTAGTGGCCCGAGTACTAAAATAATAATTGTTGGGAATTAACATCCCAAAACAACGATATGATTAGGGTCGCCGTAGTGGAGGGCTCCGGAAATTTCTAACCCCTTGGGGTTCTTTAACGTACGTGCACCCAAATCTAAGTACACGGGCCTCGAGCATTTTCGCCTCCACCGATAATGCGGCCGCCGTGGCAGGGATTCGATCCCGCGACCTTCGGGTCAGCAGTCGAGCACCTCAACCACTGGACCACAGTGGCGGGTCGCCCGAGTACTTAGATTTAGGTGAGCCCCTTGCAACTGGTCAAAATTTCCGGAGCCG
This sequence comes from Rhipicephalus sanguineus, assembly GCF_013339695.2. Lineage (NCBI taxonomy): Eukaryota > Metazoa > Arthropoda > Arachnida > Ixodida > Ixodidae > Rhipicephalus > Rhipicephalus sanguineus. The sequence continues at coordinate 36,953,401 of NC_051186.1, read as the reverse complement.
GCCCCTACGGCTTGCCTCATGGTCATATCCTGGTTTTGTCACCTAAAGCCCCAGAAATTATCGTTGTTCGCAATCTCGTCCGCCATTTCCCTATCGCTTATTCTCCTGTCTCGATGCCTCTCTTATCGCAAGACTCGATTGCGGAAGAAGGTCGCGAGGGTCAATGCGGAAAACGACGTCAAAGCGCCACGAGATTTCTCTCCCTTTTTGAAATACAGGATCTCTCTCTCTCTCTCTTTCTTTACATAAAATAGGGTGGTGGTGCGGTTTCACGAGTCGCACCACGAAGAAAGAGTGCAGATATATGGCTCCTCGAAGCACCCAACCTTGACTAACGTGACGTCATTTGATGCATATCCTTCTACGCGCGCGCGCTCGCTCGCGATGTGTTGACTTTCACGAAAATGCGCTCGCGCGACACGGTTGCGACACCCCTTACGCCGCCGGTCACACCCTGCAGACACGCAAGAGTGCAGATGCCGTTTTTGCTTAACTTTTTCAAATGCATTTCTTTTTTTCTTCGCTGAATGTGGGCTCGTACTTCCTTTAATAGGTGCGCGACTTCGCACTCGAAATGTTCTCCTGAGACGTTTTACGGCCTCGTCGAGGGTTGAGCTCGGTAAGGTTAGGTTAGAAGTGTGGTTTAAATTACTATCCCGCGCTTGCAGTCATCCCTCCAAAGTATCTGTAGGCTACCTTAATCCCTAACCCGAGCCCCGCCACGGTGGTCTAGTGGTTATGGCGCTCGACTGCTGACCCGAAGGTCGCGGGATCGAATCCCGGCCGCGGCGGCTGCATTTTCGATGGAGGCGAAAATGTTTGAGGCCCGTGTACTTAGATTTAGGTGCACGTTAAAGAACCCCAGGTGGTCAAAATTTCCGGAGCCCTCCACTACGGCGTCTCTCATAATCACATCGTGGTTTTGGGACGTTAAACCCCAGATATTAAAAAAAAAAAATCCCTAACCCATGTGTCCGGTAGTGGAATTCGCTCGTCGGTGTTCATGTGTCCCAGTGCATTCCTCGGATTAACTTTGTGCTTCGTCGCACTGACGAAACGGATCTCGGAGGCCACGTATAAAGAATCGTGTGATTGAGACTTGCTCCATCAGATGCAACGATCCCAGCCGCTCGTAAGAGAAACGTCTGCTCTTTCAGTGAACTCATTCAGTTAGTTTTCAATAATTATCCTGGCAGTAAACTGGCTCTTGAGCAAACTTATGCTCCGATATCAACTGTGTCCGATATAACTCTTAACTTGAACTAGAACCATCAATTTCGTGCCAGTTTTATTTTCTTACAAGACTTTCTGAATATTAGGAAAACCGGAACTAAATGCTCGACCGGAAGTGCTTGGAAGAGGAACAATACAGTCACGAGTTGCTCGGGTCCGTAAAAAATAATGCGTGTTGTTTCATGCGTGATTTTATGAGGTGCGCTGGCTACACGCAGAAGTGTCATTCGGACTTCGTGGGACTGATCAACGATGAATTAGTATACGCATGCCATTGTACATGAAAACCTCGTTGTAACGAACTCGGATATAAGAAATATTGGTTATAGCGTAGTAAACGAAACTTGCTTAGCATGATTACGTATGTTTATTACGAATTTCGCGTATAACGAAGATGTGTCTGTGTCATTTTCGTGAGATTTCATTGTAGCAAGGTTTGTGTGTTACAAGTTATAACTAAATAATAATTAAATAGTTGTTAAGGTTCTGCGTGCCAAAACCATGAGGTAATCACGAGGCGCAACTGTAGTGAGGGCCTCCGTATTATCTTCGACCACCTGCGTTTCTTTAACGTGTACCTAGGCCTAAGTATGCACGGGTGTTTTTGCATTTCGCCCCCATAGAAATGCGGGCGCCTCGGCTGAGACTCGAACCCTCGTCTTCGAGCTTAACATCGCGAATGTATTACAATTCTTTTTAAGGCATTGCTCTCAGCTTAACGATGTGTTTTGTGTTTGCAGCTTTTGTGTCACTAATCTTTCCTTCTTTCTCCGCTTAAGCGAACGCGTGTGCGCGCGCGCGCGGTCGTGTTGTTGTTGCTCGCGCATTCGGGTCGTCGTACTCGGCCGGCTTCTTCTTCTTGCGGACCGAGTTGCTGCCTTCCGCGTTTTGCCGACGAGATTAGAAACGTCAGCCGGTGGCCATTTGCATGCGCACGGCCGGTCCCAAAGGCCTACACCCCTCCTTTTCCTCCTTCACCCGCCGACCGGACCGGCCGTTGGCGATACTTTTGTCCAAATCGTGCCTCTTTGCCTTTGCTCTCTTTCTCTCCTTGATTTGCCTGTACGTTTATATACGTACTACTACGTCTATACATACATACTTATGTGGGTCGCTTGTTTGCTTGCGCATATTTCGAGCGTCCGTGCGCCGCCCTATTTTGCTAGGTGCGCTAACTCCCACCCTTCCCCCTCAAACCCCTTCGAGCCAATTAAAAGGAAAGCAAGAGTATAGTAGAAGCGTGGTCACGTGATCAATTTCGGTGTGGTGTGTTTTCGAAGGAGCGGTGGCCAATGTCCATCGGAGCCTCTTTATCAGAGAGTAGGAGGGGTAGGAAAGGCTAGTTACAGGAGTACTGATACGAATTTTAGGAAATTTTGTATCATTGCTTTGAATAAAAACACTGGTGTCGAGAAACCTAAAAAACAGTGTCGTGGTGCCTCGGAATGCTTGGAATATACTTTTAGTACCACGCCCTTAAAAAACACTTTCGGTTTCGATATCGAGGGGGCGGTTTCAAAGTTACGTGTCAACACTGTCAGACGTAGGTCTGTGTCACGTGGTGACTGCAACTCGTGACTTACCATCAGCTCTGTCAGCTGCGCATGCTGCACGCAAATAACGACAGCGATTTCGGCCGCACGCAGGACGACGCAGAGTTCAAATTAAGTAGTCAGGAGCTGTGGGAGACTGCCATGCGCAGCTACAACCCCGCACTTCAGGAGGCTATCCTGAGGTGGGCTGAGGTGGTAGAGGAGGCCTACCGCGAGTAGGACCCCTCGCCTTCATCTCGCAGCCCCTTTCCCCTAAGATGGGATAAATAAAGTTACTTCTCTCTCTCTCTCTCAAATCCAGGGAACTGTGTTGACTCGTCACGATAATGTCATAATGTCCGTTGCGGTGGGACTGGCCAGCAGCTGCTCGGCGACGAACACTTTAAAATCAAACTGAAATATTTTATACGAGTTTCCTTTCTTCGGTGGGTGGAGAGCGTTAGCACGTGCATGACAACGCAACGAAAAAATGTCTATTTTGCGATGTCTCAGTATCGCGTCAGTACTCCTTCAACCAGACGCCTTTCCGGTTTACTTCCCCACCCTTGGGGAAAGGCATTAAGGGATGTAGAAGAATAAACAAAGGGAGTGAAGGTGCTATCAGAGCGGAACATGCGTACACGCGCATTACACGCCTACAGTCGATCACGACCCGGTCGACGTTAGAAGCAGTAGCAATGCCCGCGTCGGTTTGCCGGCCTCTTAAACGAAGGTATGAGGGAGGGCTGCATGCAGCATTTGGTTTTCTTTTCGTAACATGTCCCATCGGGGAAGCTTTCAAGGCTCGCGTATTTTGATTTATACCTGCGTTCATCTAAAGGACACAAGGTTGTATAGTTTTAATCTGGAGTAGCCTATAATCTGCAACCTTATACTGGAAGCCTCTTTGTCCCCGTCCTGTGAGTCAAAAACTTCATTCTAGTCTTACGGACGTGCCCGAACAGCCACCTTAGTGGAGCTCGTAAAATGTCGAGTTTTAGGTACGTAGTTGCCGATAAATTATTTTAGGGTGGTAGCTGTACACCTCCAGCGACAAACTTAAACGCCTGTTTCCGCGAATCTGACCTTCAAGCCCAGCTAAGGTCAACGCTGGGAACTGGCAAAAACAACTTGGGTCCACATATGTGGAGCTTGCGCCTCAAGGGGCTATTCGCGTGTTTCACAGATCGACGCGCCTCCATGCGGCGTCAGGTGGAAGCTGCATCTCGATTATCGCCGGCAGCTGCCGCGATTTCTTGCGAGTCGACGTTTCCTTTTATTATTTTTTTGTTTAATCCGCGCGCGTGCCCTCGAATTCCTTCGAATGGCACCATGCATCAAAGCGCCTGATTGCACGGAAGGGGCTTGACAGGACATACAGAAGAAGGCCACGATAGATAAGGGTTTCAGTGCTGTCATTGTGTCGCTAAGTGACAGCTACAGTTTACGAAAAACGCGCCAGCGGCAGCGAGTTTTCAGCTTACCGCAGAAGCACGACTCAGCGCAATAATCTAGTTGGGCGTCATGCTCGAAGACGCGTAGCGCCACAGATAGGCCCTGAAACACGCGAATAGGGTCATTAACCGCGATGGTTGTCAATCAACGCGCGGCGTTGATGAGGAAGTCTAGCGGGCGATCCTCTGGCGTGCATCGTTTCGCGCTGGCGCGGGCCACGTGCCATTGACCTTGACCCGCCCGATGGGACGGCTCTGCTGACGTCAGCGTTGTTTCGGGGAAGCCGCCCGCCGGCCACTGTCCTAATCGAGGGGTGTGTTCCTCGCCGCGCGGTCCGGTCTTCGCGCGGCCAGCCTTAGCGCGCACGACCCCCTTTTTTTAGTATAGCTGCCTCTTCTTCCTTCTCAGTTCGTGTTCTTTCTGTTTTTGGATTGGCCGAGCTTAACGGGGCGCGACGCCACGCGCTCGCTTCCGCGTCCATCCACTGGCCTGGCGCACGCTAGGGGGCGCGACGCCAACACCTGGCCGTTCATGTAGGCTCCCTAACCTGGCGTCACATTAAGTAGGTAGAAATAACCGAGAGGAGGTTATCTGATTGCTTGTTAAAATCAAGGCAGGAGTGAAATTGAACCCGCTGTGGTGGTCTTGGTGATTATGGTGCTCGACGGCTGACCCGAATGTCGCGGGATCGAATCCCGGCCGCGGCAGCCGCATTTTCTATGGAGGCGAAAATATTTGAGGCCCGTGTGCTTAGATTTAGGTTCACGTTAAAGAACCCCAGGCGGTCGAAATTGTCGGTGCCCTCTATTGCAGCGTCCCTCATAATCATATCGGGGTTTTCGGAAAAACCGCAATAAAGAAAACTAAGAAAAGGAGAAAAATTTAGTGTTTCACTACATAGAGTTAGTACTGCATAGTACTGCATAGCATTGTTGTGTTACGGCTAGGTGGCGTGAGCCGCCGCCCGATCAGAAGGGTCCAGGCCCATCCATCCATCGAGCGTCGCCTAGGGTCGGTATGGGTAAGTCGAATATCTCCGCTACGGTAATCATGCAAAAAAAAAAAAAAAAAGAAGGGGGTGAAAACATTGAGTGACGCCGACCAAAATGAAAAAAATATTTACTGATGATTCGGCTTCCACACGGCAGCCTTGTTCACAATGCTTCCTGTTGGAAGCCGAAACGTCAGCAAATGTCTTTTTTTTTTTTTTTCATTTTGCTCGGCGTCTTTCAATGTTTCCACCAATGTTCCATGCCGACCAGACGAGATTTCTTCAGACCCTCGACTTAATAATAATAATAATAATAATAATAATAATAATAATAATAATAATAATAATAATAATAATAATAATAATAATAAAAACACGACTTGGCGGAAAGTACCACCAGCATGTCTCAGAAGAGATGTTCGTATCATTGCCGTCGCACCCACCTACGCACCTCATTTTATTACACTATCCTGTACGTATACTCCTTCCTAATCTCAACTTATACCGGTGTCACATAGGTGTTATCACCTCGCTATCAGCGGGGCTGATCAGCATTGGATTCAGTCCAGATAATCAGGTGCTGCTAAACGGTCACATTTAATCGCGATCAGGTCCGATAGCGACCAAGACGATCGCGATCTGCGCATCGCGACAGGACTGCCAGATCAGCCGAGTGAATCGGGATCGATATTCGTCGGCGCCGAATTCGATTCGGATTAGTTCGGACCGCGTGGCAGAGAGCATTGTCAGATCGGGATCGAGAAATCTAATCCGGATCGGCCCTGATCGCAATCCAAAGTGTCCGTGTGACACCGCTGGTATTCATTATACAATATCAGCTTACCCTCGTTTGTTTTTATAAAGCAGCGCTGACGCGTCTTCGTATCTTTCTAACGTTCCTGTCTTTCTTCATCGTTTCTTCTTTAAAAAAAAAGAAAATCTGATCTCACACGCTTAAAATTCCTCTTTAAAAACACCCAAGGGCATCAACAACATCCTGGGAAATTTCCGCGTTCCGCCGAACCGTCAAATGCCATACGCCGTACCCTCGCTATAACGGGATATCGAGTTTAACATCGTGCACCCGTACTTTTTCCCCATCTTTATTTCTTTTACGTACACTTCTCCCGATACACACTGAGATGTCTAGACGCTGTGTGTGTGTGTGTGTGTGTGTGTGTGTGTGTGTGTGTGTGTGTGTGTGTGTGTGTGTGTGTGTGTGTGTGTGTGTGTGTGTGTGTGTGTGTGTGTGTGTGGTGTGTGTGTGTGTGTGTGTGTACACCAATGCTTCTCTCTCTCTATCTCCTTATACAGGAGGAGCGAGTGCCAAACCTGTAACGTGTCCTTCGCCCTAAGTGACCCCCTTATCGTTATAAGGTACATGCATTCTCGTATCGAAAGCGAAAGGGGGACTGTGGGAAGACACGTGACCTCGCGACGTTTCGGCGAACACCGAGATCCTTTCGCGCCGTTATCGATGCCAACTTCCTTCGCGTTTTCGTTCTTTAAATAGGAACGAAATTCCCGATAAAGGCGGCGTGCTCGCCAGTAATGCGGCCTGTGCAGGATTGCAGATTGTCAGCCCTCTTTCCCGTCTCTTCTCTCTCTCTCTCTCTCTCTCCCCCCCCTCTCTCTACATGCGTGGTTGTCGATGAAACAAAGGACCCTCGGGCTGCTTCGCTACAAAGAATTTCGATGCGATGCCGATTTCGCAGAAGTCGTGTCCCCGCTCCTCCCCTGTGGCAGCTGATCGAACGGTGCACGTATAAAGCCAAGGTCGATTGCCTCCGAGATTAGAGATTGTTGTTTGTGCGAGCCAAATCGTGCCTCTTTCTTTATTTCTTTTTTGAAGTGGGCGAATTCCGAAGCGAACTGCGATAAAATGGTCGTTCTTCTTTATTGTATACATTTAGAGAATGTCCTTCGGTATAAAAAAAAAAAAACGGTATAATTGTTCGTGGTGAGCCCGTAAAGGATAACGTCACTGCCTGTATGGTTGCTGACCCTAAGGTCGCGGGATCGAATCCCGGCAGTGGCGGCTGCATTTTCTATGGAGGCGAAAATGTTTGAGGCCCGTGTACTTAGCTTTAGGTGCACGTTAAAGAACCCCAGGTGGTCAAATTTCCGGAGCCCTCCACTACGGCGTCCCTCATAATCATATCGTGGTTTTGGGACGTTAAACCCCAGATGTTATTATTATTATTATTATTATTATTATTATTATTATTATTATTATTATTATTATTATTATTATTATTATTATTATTATTATTATTATTATTATTATTATTGTATGGTTATACACTGTGGTATGTAGCTAATGGCGATAATCTGCAGCGCGCGGGTTGTCATGGCAACAATTGACAAGCCCTGGTGGGCTGCATATATACGTAAAGGTATAAACAAACCTGCCCTGACGCTCGCAGTGAAATGGACGGGGACTTTCGGGTTTAAAGAAGTTGTAGCGCAAGAAACGGCTTATTGGAGAACGCTGAGCGAAAAGCTTCGCCCGGCAGTTGATATCAATATACGACGATAACTGGCTGCGGTAGCTTATAGTGGCTAAATTGCTGAGCTGCTGAGCCGGAGGACGTGGGTTCTGTGCCCGACCACTGTGGCTTCAAAAAGAAAACAAAGAAACAAACAAACAAACCGCACGTGTACTTGGTTAGTTTCAAGTACGCGGTAATGAACCTTACGTGGTGAAAATTCATCTGGTGAAAATTTATCTGGTATACCCCCCCCCCCCCCCCCCCCCCACGGCGTGCTTATAACGACGTCCTTGTTTTGGCGCATTTAAGCGTGACATTTAATTTTAACTTGAACGCAAGCCAACATTTTTGAATTAGTGAACGGTTTTTGTTTTTGCAAAAACGTGCAGAAAATCGAAACGAAGCTAAAGGCCATACGGCCTGATGAGACTTCGCTACGAGGTGATGTTAGATACACACAAAGAAAAAAAAAAGTCACATTCGGCGAACAGTGATATTGAATGCACCTGAGTATAAATAAAATAGCCGCAAAACTATATAAACATATGCAAAAGAAAACATATCGGCAAGAGCGACATATGCATACACAAATTAAAATTATGGATAAAAGTAATCAATGAAAATGGAAAGCGAGTGTTATAGGCCTACAGATGTGAACGTTTTCAAACTTTGTGTGCATGAGTAGCGTGAACTAAAAGCAAGGAAACGACACATGTAAGCAAATAGGCCTAAAAAAAGTGGCCGACACGAACTAATATCTACTGCTTATAAACTAAACAGTTCTTTGATATGGTATCTGAATATTGATAGTGAGATACATTTATGATTCATGGCCTTATAGCTGAACGAATGCAGCGCAGGTTTCCCTGTTATGTGACACTTTGTGAGAAACTGTGTTTAGCTGTTCCGCAGTTTCGCCGAAAAATACTTGTAAACGCGCCTTCGATGGGGTTCCGTCGGCCAGTGCAAGCCGCTTCCGTCGCTTTGTGCTCCGGCGTGGTCTTTCTTCATAGTCATTGATAAGGAAAAAAAAAAAAAGCGAAACTGTTTACGCACGCGTCTGAACACAGGCGGTGTCTGAGCGACTTGCAGGTCACTGAACCTAATACGTGCGCGCATTCGGAGTCAGTGCGGCGATGTATGTCTCTCTTCGGAACATCGCCTGGTAATTGACGAGTACTGTTTCCGCTTGAAGGGACACTGAAGTGAAACAGTAAATTAGTTTAGACTGATAAATTATACTATGAAAACTAGTGTCGTTAACTTCACCACCATAGGTTTATTATTAGATCAGAAAATCAGTCTAAAGATTTACTCTTAAATTTCCCGCCGAAATCTCCGATGGTGACGTCTCGGATTTCAGAAGTGTCTTCTTTTTTTGTATTTTTGGCCACATTGGCTTAACGAAATTTCGGGAACCGAGTGGCGTTGCCGTCCGCAACTTGGTTTTCCTCGCTTACGCTGCAAGCGCAGTGTTTTTGGTATCGCGAACGAGGAATCTGGATCCCAAAGCTCTCGTGAGGAGACATTTTCGATGGACTTAGCGGCGCTGCTGCTCTTGACAGGCAGCGCCATTTGGCAGAAAAAGAGAAACTGGGGCGTGATCAGGGCGCTTCCCTTCTCGCCATTGCCGCTCGCTTCCGTGCAAGGACTTGCGGCGTCTCACTACGCGTGCAGTGCGGCTTCAAAAGGATCTTCTACTGACGTTGATAAAATGAGGAAAGCTCGTCACGGGTGAAGAGCCACGACGACAACGCGCCCGACTCAAAGCGAAATGCATTTCCCAAGTCGCGATTACACCGTGTAGGACGTATACCTCGAGGTAAGTCTCATTCTGTCACGTTAAAGATGAATAATGGTCCACATGCACTCCGAAATGAAGCCGTACACGCTATCGATGTTCTGCGGCGTGGACTACGAATCATATGATTGTTGTTTTGATATGGCATGCTTACAGTAGCAGCCGTGTACTTTCGTGAACAAACGTTTGCGGCGTGCGAAAAGAAGAAATTATACGGTCATGGCACTGTTTCCTGAGAAGGTTAGAGTCAAGTCCTCCGTGCCGCTGGAGAATCACCCGCCGATTAAGACGCGAGGTAGCTAGCTGAGCTTTAACCACTGTGAAGCAAGATGAACTGCTCGCCTCGTTTTTTCGACTCTCGCGTCATGCTTGCAGTCTCTTTTTATGATATCGACTTGACAGGCGTGTAAAACCTGCTGCGCGAACGCGGCTAGAAAATCGCACAGTCAGAAGGTGGTTACTTCAAAGTTGCAATTGCAAAGCATGTATTAAGTGCCAGTTATATTTAGCGGCTTAAATATATATCATCCTAATAAAGTGACAAAAACAAAGCAAAGCTGCAGAACGATGTCAAAGCTTGCTGAAAATGCACAGACGTCCGTTCCGGCGTGATAAAGCAGCCTTCCCGACGCGTGAAATGCAGGCGCCGAACTTCTGACAATGTGCGGAGTTCAGTTGAATTCAACCAACCGCGCAACGCTAACGGTATAACGCGAATGTGAACGTTCAACAACGACGGGTAGGTCTCACGAGCACGGGGAATCAAAACACAAGGTTGCTTCACCTACAACCGTAACTGGACTTTAACAATGCGAGAAGACAGCGAGTAATCATTACTGTAGTCGCTGCGTGCATGCGCCCCGTTACTTACCGATTCAGGTAGTCGGAACGAACGAAAGCGATGAACTCAGACAGCCAAAATAGAAGGCGAGACAGCGCTGTCAGCTATCCACGCTTGCCGCCTTTATTTCTCGTGCGACACGCCCGGGAACCGATACAGTTTAACACGTGAATCGTGTGCCTTGTCTGCACTGTTGTGGCTGGCCACTAAACCGCAATACTTCGGACCACGCTTGCGCTTCCGCGGGGTCGCTTCTGCCATCGTGGAAATGCGCAGCTTCGCACAGCAAGCCTCTCGGTTCAACGTGCCGAGCTGACGGCCCCACAGTTACCCGCACCGAGAGAAGAACGCGAGCGCACGTGCGCTACCGCTACTGTGAAAGGGGCTGAGTCGGCCGCGCGACGGTTCAGTGTTTTCCGACAGAGCCGCAGCGCGGCTGGCGCGGCGCTGTCGTCGCGCCGCAAACTTGAGCTTGGGTTCCCTATTGTGGCATTTAATTGTCGCACGTGCTATGTGATAGAGTTGCCGAATGAACGCGAATTATTCCTCTTCCGTTTTCTTTCCAGTCCTTGGTTGGCTAGTTTCGCTGTTCATCAGAGATTGCGAACGTGTGAGGGATGGCATTATAGCGCCTGGCTTTTGCTGTCTTTTCCCCTCGTATGAAGTATTCAAGTGTTTTCGAAAGCTTTTGCTACGGTAGCTTTGTTCATTCATCGTCTGAATGTACGCGTTCAAGTGGGGAGCACTGCGCTGAACACTCACTCACTCACTCACTCACTCACTCACTCACTCACTCACTCACTCACTCACTCACTCACTCACTCACTCACTCACTCACTCACTCACTCACTCACTCACTCACTCACTCACTCACTCACTCACTCACTCACTCACTCACTCACTCACTCACTCACTCACTCACTCACTCACTCACTCACTCACTCACTCACTCACTCACTCACTCACTCACTCACTCACTCACTCACTCTCACTCGCTCACTCACTCACTCACTCGCTCGCTCGCTCGCTCGCTCACTCACTCGCTCACTCCCCACTCGCCCGCCCGCCCGCCCGCCGCCCGCCCGCTTGCCCACACACATCACTCACTCACTCACCTTCACTCACTCAGTCACTCATTCACTCTCCTCCTCACTACACACTCACCACTCACCAAAAACGCATACACCTACATCGACGCGCAAATCAAAACGCACAAGAGCGCGCAGGCACACGAACAGTGCGAGTCATAAACGTCGGAAATGAGTGGCTGCCTTTTCCGAGATGAGTACCCATACTACCGAATGCCATGACTAGGCACCTCTCTCTCCATTATAAAAAAAATAATAAAACGTTGGGTGCCCAGCGGCAGACTCGAAACCGAACCCACTATGACTCTCGCGCGAATTGGAGGTGGTCGCTGTAGCCACAGCTGCGGTATTTGCATTCACGCTACTGCAGTCGCCGAGGCCCAGCTAAACTTCTCACTTTTGCGAGAGTTGAGATTAAGGAGAAAAAAAAACCAAGAAAAACAAATGCAAGCGTATAAAGGAAAACGGTGATTACAGCGGGCGTCCACCCGCAGAGGACGCGTTCGCCGGCTCGCTTTACGAAGAGGCAAAAAAAGACTCCCTCTTTCGACACAACACCAGCTCTCTCTTCCTGGAGGAATGACTGGCCGCCGCGTTGATTTCTTCCCGCTTGTGCCCCCTCGTTTTACTTTTTCTGGCATCGTCGTCGTCGTCCTCGTCAGGGGGCGGCGGCGGCGGCATTAACCGCGACGACGCAGAAGCACCGACCGAGGAACCGGGTGCCCCAGTACACTGCACGGTCAGCATAGGAAAAAAAAATAGTTTTAACGTAAAGAGGGAGGCCAGTGAAGGAGAATTCGAGTTGATGGAGCTGGACGCGCCCACGGCGTCACCGACGTGTGCGTGCACTACTATCGCTACACTGTGAACCGTTCAAGCCGAATGTGCACTACTGATATGGCGTGAACAGTTCGAGCCAGTGTGCACTGCTATAGTTCACCGTGAACCGACAAGCATCTGCACTAGTTCTACCGTGAACCGTTCAATGTGCACTACAACGCTGTACCGTGCACCGTTCAAGCTTAGCGTGCACCACTAATTCCACCGTTAACCGCTCGAGCCCTATGTGCGCTGCTGAATTTCGCCGTGAACCGTTCAAGCCTAACGTGCACTACTAATCGTACCGTTAACCACTCCAGCCCAATTCGCCCTACTAGTTTTGCCGTGAACCGCTCAAGCCCAATGTGCACTTGATCCTGCAGCGAACAGCTCGGACACAATGTGCACTACAAATCCCGCCGTGAACCGTTCAAGTACAATGTGCGCTATACTAATCATGCCGCGAAACCCTTCAGTCAGCGTCGCGCGATAAGGGGCTGACAATGGAGGAGCCATTTCTCTGGCTTTCCACTATACTCTGGGCGCGATCCGTTAGCTTTCTCGACGCTCCAGCTCCATGGAGTTGTTTAGTTAGAGTAGGCAGGTATAAGTAGATGTTGAGGCTCGCTCCGGTTTCTTTTCTTTTTTTTCTCGTTGTTTCAGAGCGGGCGGCAGCGGCGCACGTGTCGCTGGTTGTTTCTCTCTTCTATATATAGCTCGCGGTACTCTCCGCGGACTTCGTTTTGCGAGAAAGAAAGAAAGCGCATGCCCGTTGCGATTGTGCGGCAACCTGTACGCCTTTCGCCTTTGTGCCTGCAGATGCGTGGCGGCAGCGTTCGGCTGCGACTTCCGCGATTTCGGCGTCCTCGCTGTACCCCGAGATACGCCGTAGCGAGAAACTCCCGCGCAACATGCGCTGACACACACCAAAGAGAAAAACGATATTTCTCGCATTAGTAAATTTACCACATCTCACGGGGTTGCAATAGAAGGTCAAATAACCTCAATTGCTTACAGCGTAAGTATGGAATTGAAAATTCTTTGGAACAATGGGAGGCACTCCTCGCTAGCTCCGACCCGAGGGTGCTACTAGCTCTTCCGGACCACGTCCGGCTGGCGGCACAAGCCAGTGGAGCCTTGGATACGGGGCCCCGCCCCCTCCAGCTCCTAGACCCCTTCCCTTTCCCTCAACAGACGTTATTCTTCTTTTTCTTCTCTCGCGATAGCAAAAACACCGCGCTTGCTGCGAGAAGACGCTTGATAAGCGAGAAAACGCGCAAAAAGAAATTGCGGGTTGCGACGCCACCTTAAAGTTCCCGCACAAGTCGCCGTGACGTCATAGATGTTGACGGCGTCTAATATGGCCTACGTAGTTCCTAATCTTTAAAAGTGAAGTACATTGTCTTCTGAGGGGTGTCAGAGACAACATACCAAGTTTCAGGATAGATGTGGTCAAAATACGGGGTAAAAAATAGCGCACTGAAATCCGTGACGTCACCATGGGAGATTTCGGCGGGATATTTAAAAGTGAAAGTTTAGATATTGGATTCCTCATCTATTAATAAGGCTATGGTGGTGAAATTAATCACACTAGAGTTTTCAGAGCATAATTTATCAGACTAAACGAGTTTATTGTTTCACAACTAATTTATTGTTTCACTTTAGTGTTTTTTTTTAAACATTCCTTGATTGGCGTAGATGCGGAGACGAGGTGTTGACTTTTTTTTTATGTCGCTGTGGTTGTTCTTCCCGTCTTGTCACAACTGTTACACCACGTTAATACTGATATTTACTACATTACTACCACTGCTGCTACTACCACCGTGGTCATGGATACTAAAATACCACTGCTGGTGCTCGTAGTAGTAGCAGTTGTAGTAGCTCTCGCGGCTACTCTAATTGCTATTGTGCTATTGCTACTTAGTAATGTAGTTGTGCTAGGACTACTTCTATCCTGTCCCTGTCTACTACTGCTACTACTACTAGTGGAAGTACTACTACTAAGCAGTAGGACTTGCAACGAGTACTACTACTACTACTACTACTACTACTACTACTACTACTACTACTACTACTACTACTACTACTACTACTACAGCGAGTAGTAGCAAACGTTGAAGTAGTAATACGCAGCAGTAGTACTAACTGGCAACTCGTAGTAGCTCTAGTGCTACTCGCCGCCATTACCACCTACGCTACTACTACTACTGAGCTATACTACTTGCAACTACTATTGTACTACTACAAGTAGTAGCAAACAGGGAAGTTGTTGTACGTAGTAGTAGTGCTACTGACCATACCAACACCACACCACCAACACCACTACTACTACTACTACTGTTACTACTGCAACGCCGTCCGCGACATAGTAGCAGTGTAGTACTCGCAGGCCTGTCCGTGCTCCACTGGCCCGCGACCCTCATCGGGCTTCGTCGGTCGGGCGCCTTCCGCGTTGTTTTACCCCCTTCCTTGCAGCCCCCCCCCTCCCCCCCCCCCCTACCCATTTTCTGTGTGCATGTTGCCCGCGCGGTGGTAATGAACTGAACTGGCGGCGTTTTCTCCTCCTTCGCTCGCGTTTCGTTCTCCAACAGCTGTGCCATTGCTCTCTCTCTCTCTCTCCCCAGGCATCGCGGGGCTTCTTCCCCCTCCTCCTCCGATAGCGCTATCGCTTTCTCCCGTGTTCGGTGGTGGCCGGTTGTTCCTCGTCGTCGGTGACCGAAACGCGCTCCCTTTCGCCCAAACATTCAAGGAAGGAGGACGCTTTTGCGGCCGAGAGGGAGCCGGTCCCCGCTGACCGACACCGCTGTTCGGTCAGTCGATGCCGGCCTCCCCCCTTGTCCGAGCGAAAAATAAAAACTCTACAAGAAAGCAAAACTGGGACGCTTTCGGTTTTGTTTCTTCGATCGGGATCGCAGCTGAGACGCTGCTGACGGTGACTGAAGTATGCACCTTGCGTGGCACTTTACTGGCATGCTTACACTGCGCAGCTTTGCTGCTCAGGAAGCTCGCGAAATCTCTGAGGCTTTCTGCATCAGTTTAGAATCGGATGAATGCGTGAGAAAACCTCCACTGGCTTTGCATGCCAAGGAAAAAAAAAGCTTATCTGAAGCCACATTGCAGTTATTTGTTGTGTTAGCAGCGCCGTCTGCACCTCTTTGTGGGTTCTGCGCACGTATGGGCATTGCCATAGTTTTGCTTCAGTAAGCTTTCACTTGACGTCTATGTACAAGTTCAGGTACATTTAAAGACACGTCGTAGTGCTTAGCACGAGCCGCAGTCCACCAGCAGCCTAAACTCACACACGCACACGCGCGCGCTTTAGTGGAATACCTCTACAACGAACACTCCTCCCTACTGCGAAACGATATATATAACGAAGAATTCTTTCTACGTTGCGGCTAAATTGCCAATGTTATGGTGCGCGACCTTTACAGCCATGTGACGTTATAAATATCTTGAAGTTCCCGAGAATCTCGTTATAAAGGCGTTTGACTTTCATGCAGTGGGGAAACAAACAAACAAACAAACATAACGACGTTTCGACGTTCGCACGGGGTTTTTGGCACATATACAGTCGTACTTTCTCAACGATATCGCCAAGCCGCCGTTCATCACTGCAGCGCCCCAGCTCTCTTAATGCCACATCGAAAGCATACCGGAAGCTCATTGACTTTCTCCAAGGTCGCTTTTATCGACGCGTGCATCTTTAAATTGGAATGCCACATCATTGACCGCCGTTGGCAGCCAAAGCTGGATGAACAACCATAGCCTCTGCGTACGGTACACGTAGGTGTGCTGGGTGATTGGCCAAAAACCGGGTAGTTCTGAATAGGATAGGGAAGGATGGAAGAAGATTTGTGAGTGAAATAAAAAGGGAATATGAGTGTGCAGGTATATTAGGGTTAAGGGACAAAGTGCCGATGACGTCCACGTGAAAACCGCCTGGTCAACGTCGGACTCAGTGTCCGTCCTCGGCTACGGCGGCAGCACATTCCGAGGGAGACACGCAGTGCTGCTCGACGTACGTATAGTCACATACCGTGTGAAAGTCCTTTGCGTTGGCGATTATACCTCCAGGCAGGCCCACGCTCCGTCCCGCCAGGACATCGTCGTTATTTCACTCTCTTTACCAGGCCGTATTGTCCTTGCCAGTCTCAGTCACTCCTTCGCTATATGTCGAAAGTTGAGTGTTTTCGAGCGAAACTATTCTTCTTTCCACCTCTCTTTGTCCCAAACCCTGCCGGGTGTTGTCTGCATTCTTGCCGAGTGTACAACTTGCGGCAATGAGAATATGGGCTATTGGGTATGTATACATGACCAGTACTACATACCCAGTACATACGTAGGGCTGTAGCACTAAGCGTGTGAACATTATCAGATAACTGAGGTAAGGGACATTGATATGTGCCACTGGCCATGTAGCATTGCTGTATGTGAAAAATAACTGGTTATGTTGCATAGGTTATGGTGTACTAGTCATGTTGCATTGGTATTGGACATTGGTTGTGCAGCATTGGGTATGTGGTACTGGGTATGGGGCATTGCGTAATGTAGCGTTGGGCATGTGGTATTCGGAATGGGAAGCCAACCGGGTATGTTGTACATGACATGTGGCACTTAGCCCTGACACGACACTTGTCACGAGACACTGGCTATGCGCAAATGACTGCTGGCGTTGCACTAGGCAGGGTGGGCATCACTAAATGTGTTGTGAACACTCCTGGTCAATTCTACAGGATAATGTGTCCCAACATGCAATCAGAACGAGAGAGCAAGTGAAGAAGCCGGCGTGAGGATCAGCCGTGTTTGTAGAAAGCCAAGGGTACCAAAAACGGGGCTACACAGCGTGTGGGCATTGGGCACGAAGTGCATTGAAGCTGCGTGGAAGGGAAGACAATTTTTGATGCAAACGTCACAGAAGTGGTGATTTATGTTTGATGACGAAGCTTGGAAGGCTTTCTTCGCGGTGTGCGACTCCCGGCGATCTTTAATAATCGAGTGCTGTACCTTTTGCTCCTAGCAAGTTTATTCAGACGAGTAGCCAAAGTACCTAAGGAGGGCCAAGATCGATGTCGCAAGAAGAAAAAAAAAATCAAAACAAAAGAAAGTCAGCTTTTCGGCAACAAATACGAGCTGCGTTTCCCTTCATCCTGTCTATATGGTTTCCGCAGTTAGTGTCATAAGGAAGACAAACCAGCAGTGTCCCGTTCCTATATTACAGTCGAACGCCTTCTCTGCTAAAATACCTGTATGTAGCGAAAAATTCGTTACGTCGCTACGGCTACATTGCGAGCTCTACGGTGTACGACCTTTACCACGAAGTGACGTGCATGACGAAGTGCGTTCAAGCTCCCGACCACTTCGTTATGAGGCCTCTGACTCTTGCTTCTGCATTTCTCAGAGAGTTCGTGCAACGCGCCGATCTCGTCTCCCGTAACGGGTATTAGCTTTAACATAAGTTACGGCATCGACGGTTTCACCCCGGCCGTCCGTCTAGCGGTACTCTTTGAGAGGTCATCGCCCTCTTCTGTGCCCGAGTCCCTTCCTTCTTAGGAAACTGTCTTTCGCGACACACCTATCCGCTGTTTCTTCCGCGGTCCTCCGTCGCGTAAAGAAGAAATGAAACCTTCGTGTCTTTGTTGAATTATTTCTTGTTATTTTCTTTTTACCTCCACACTGCCTTCCCGGTGCGTGAGCGTGTCTTGCGGTTCTCGAAACAAAACATACAAAAACAAAACCTGGCAGCAAGCAGCAACAGCAACAACAGTCCGGCCGGCGTCAGAACCTCCGGGTGCCAAGGGGAGCGAGCGTATAGTGGGGTAGCGAAGGTGGTGGTGGTCTTCCTCGTCTCTCGGCAGCGTGGCCGTTTTCGCTCCAGTTTTGATCGCACGCCCTCTTCTTCTTCTTCTTCGCTGCCGGGTTTGTTTTTTCTTTTTGTTTCTGTCCAGGAAACAACGACGCGCTTACACTCACGCACAACGCCGAGACACATACGCACACCTGTGGCGCGCATTCCCCGTCCGTCGCTTTTTGCCCCCTTCACTCCTTCTTCTTCATCATCTGGTTGCTCCTCGCCGTGGAGGCCGCCGCCGCCGTTTCCTGGACTGTTTTGGCGGCTAGCAGCGCTTTTATTCTTCTACATTTTCTTCTAATTTCTCCCTACGTCGACGTGAAACGAGAAAAACTAGAAATAAAAGAACGGGGAAGCGGCAGAGAACGAAGAAGAGGAAGATGACGGTGAGACGTACAAGAAAAGACCGAAGAAGCAGAGAGAGAAAGGGACTGGCTGCCTTAGAATAATGCCGGGTGGGAGAGGAGGAAACAGGGATGCGGTAGTGGAGTTGTCCAACGCGGAGGAGAAGGAGGAGGAAGAAGTGGAGGAAGAGAAGACGAGGAACTGCGCGCGCGCGCTTGTTGTTCTTCACGACGCGAGCGAGCGCTCGCTGGCGCTGCTCGCGACTCGCTTGGCGCAGCGTGGCGCGAATATAGGCCACCAGCCGATCGTGTGACTACGGAGAGAGTTAGTAGGTAAGCTGGCGGCAAGAACGGGTGGCTGCTGCCTATGAAGAGGGGGGGGGGGGGGGGTAAGCGAGTGGTCGCTGATGAGAGGAGTGAGTGAGAGGGTGATGAGAGGGAAAGGTTAGTAGCTGGATACTCGAGGAAAGAGAGCGCGTGGCGCGGCGGTGTGGCCGGCTACTTACTGTACCTACGTGCGACGGCTCGCGGCACCACGGTGGACTTTCTCCGCTTTACTGGCTCGCTCGCTTGCTCGGGCTGGTGGCTACCTTCTTCTTCGCCCGTGGGGGCAGCAGCAACTTTCTTCGTCGGCGCCGCGCTGGCCGACTGAACTCGACACGCTCACGAGGAGAAGCACGGGCAGTGGAACGACGGCGTCGTGTGGAGTCGAAACGTCCTGCGAGTGGTGTTCCGTTTTGCGATTTTGTCGGGTGCTCGCGGGTGAGACGATATACAGGAGCAGGCTTCTTCGGCTCGCCCGCCTGCCTGCCAGTTTGTATCGTGCTGTGGCCCACAGCGGCGTCTCCAGGAGTTCGGAAGGGGAAGTGCTTGTTCGTTCGAAGTTTTTGCGACGCTTGACGGAGGAAGGACTGTGATTCGTCGTCGTAGTCGCTGTTGGTGACCGCCGACTACCACGATGCCGTCGCGATCCCGGGATTGTGCCAGCGTCGAACTCCGTCGTTGTTGCATCGTGCCGTCGGGTCTACGCCACAGCTGCTGACCGTGCCGCGTGAATTGTCGTCGTCGTTGGGGCTTCGCTTGTTGCAAGCGGCGCGATGCAGCTGATCCAGGGTGCTTGGCCTCCCCAGCGTCTCGGCGACGTGCTCTTCGACAGAGGTGCGTTGACGTGCCGCGGTCTGCAGCTCTTGCGGTGCGTCGTGTGACGTGGTTGGTTGGTTGTTTGGGTGTTAAAAGTGGGCACCGCCGACGTCTCTTTGGATAGATTGTAGTAATGGTAGAAATACCTCCCGGTCATCGTTTGTACGCCGTCTCAGAGAACCTCTAGCACACGTGACGTGTCTCGGCTCCAGAGTCCCCTACCGCACGGGCTTTTTAAGGAGTTGACGGTCGGTGACTACTACACTGGTCGACCAGGCAGCGGGTGCTCTCGTAAGCTGTATGTATGCGCATGACTTTTCGTTTTCTTTCGAGGCTTTCAAACTGGGGGGTGACTACGACGGCTGGAAGGCTGAGCCACGTGGCCGCGGGTTCACGTATCCAGGCAGCTCTTCTTCGATGGACTTCGATGCAAATCCGAAACCAGAAAGGCACGCGTGCCACGTTTTAGATGTACAGTAAAGAACCTCAATAGGTGTAACCTTACAGGAACAAGAAGAGAGCAGAGCGGGTCAGGGAACAAACCTGTGTTAAGGACATCTTAGTCGTAATGAAGAAGAAGAATTGGTAATGGGCATGTAGCGCGTAGGCAAGATAACCGCTGGTCATTAACAGTAACTGACTGGATTCCAAGAGAAGGCAAACGCGCGAAGGGGAGACAGAAAGTTAGGTGGGCAGATGAGATTCAGAAGTTTGCGGGAATAAAATAGCCGCAGCAATCGCAGGACCGGGTTAATGGGAGGAACATGGGATAGGCCTTTGCCGTGCAGTGGGCGTAGTATGATGATGAAAGGAGCCCGGGCTGTGATAACCAGGAGCGCTCCTTTGCGCGAACATGTTATTAGTGTTTCTTTTGACTTCCTGTTGCATTCAGTGAAATGTGTGGCCTACGTTAAGCGCGATAAAGAACATCACGTGGTCAAAACCAGAAACCAGGCGCCCTCCGCTGCGGCTTCACTATAAGAAGAAGAAAAAAAAAAGAGAACAGAAATAACGTGTTTCCATCGACCTCCTGTGGCATTTAGTGGAGTACCTGGCATACGCTAAGTCCGCGATAAGGAACATCAGGTGGTCGTAATAACCAGCAGGTCTCCACCAATGTATTCGAATAAGAAAGTTGGAGGTACCATGTACTGTTGTTTTCATTAACTCACCTATAGTTAACGGTATGCATTTTGATATGCACTTAAATATCATTAGGGACTCTCTATCTATAAGACAGCGGCGGCTGCATTTTCGATGGAGGCGGAAATGTCTGAGGCCTTTGTACTTAGATTTAGGTGCACGTTAAAGAACCCCAGGTGGTCGAAATTTCTGGAGTCCCCACTACGGCGTCTCTCATAATCATATGGTGGTTTTGGGACGTTAAACCCCAGATATTATTATTATCTTTATAAGACTATATACGTAGCTTCGATACGTTAAGCCACACAGTTGTATTTCTGACACTCAGGACCGCTATATGGTTCAATTTTGGGATGTCACCGGGGCAGCTGACCTAGTCGATTGCGACGGTTGAGAATAGGTGGAAGGGAATGAGCGTCTCGATTGATATGCTGCACAGTTTCAATGTTCAGCAGATTTTTTAATAGGGGAGGGGTAATGCGAACTTTCGAAACTTCATTGCCTGGCGAGGGACACGTCGATAAGGGTACTACGCGGGTAGCATTGGTGTCCCAGGATTAGAATATCGGATATAAAATTACTTCAGTCCTTACAACAGGCCTTGCCCTTATATTAACCAAGACTTCAAATAGTGTACAGACACACAATTTTCTGCTCACAAAAGAAGCACAGCCGGTATGTGAAAAATGCCACTATTCGCTCACAGTATTGCACATTCTAATTACAGGCCTACATAAAGGAATGCAGAGACAGAATTATTTGAGCGAACTATATAAAATGCATGTACCTTTACACTCAATGTTCATCTAAGGGGACGATTCACTTTTGTCTCTCGCAAATGTCATGAATTTCTAAAAATGAAGTAGCCTATCTCAACAGACTTTAAATTATTGAGGTTTTGCTGTTTAAGCATTGACTGCTGTAACACTTTGCTCCTGGCGCAGCCTAGCCCAAGTCGGTTTTGCGCCAATAAACCCAAAAGTAATTTAAAAAAAATCTTAGTTGCCGACCATAAGGTCGGTGATGCTTCGCGATATAAGTAGCAGTGGTGTCGCAGCATGCGTGGTTTACCTGCCTGGCACGCTTACCCGCCCAAGAATCCAATGCGTTTAATTGTAACGGGGCGCCCACCATACGCCGAATAACCCTTGTAACATGCGTCTCGAAGAAAGGCAATCATCATTCGTTGAGCTCGCGCTGAGCTTCTCTTCTGGCCTTAGAGCATTCTTCGTCTAATTTTCTGGCCATAGGTGGCACTTTACCCGAGATCTCAATAATAAGTGTTGGGGTTTAACGACCCAAGACCACGATATGACTACGAGGCACGCCGTATAGTGGAGGGCTCCAGAAATTTCGTCCACCTGGGGTTCTTTAACGTGCACCTAAATCTAAGTATATGGGCGTCTAGCATTTCACCTCCATCGAAAATGCGGCCAGGATTCGTTCCCGCGACCTTCGGGTCAGCAGTCGAGCACCATAACCACTATACCACCGCAGCGGGTGACAAGAATGAAATAAGTTGTAAAAGATGAAATTACCACCAACTCGCCCACTGAGTTTCTCTTCTGGGGTCTCGATGGAGCCTTTTTCGTCTCATTTTCTGGCCATAGATGGCACTTTACCCGAGATCTCGACAAGAGTGAGTGTAGGGACGATACGTTGCCACGTGTATAAATGGATGATCGCGAGAGCATCTCGTTAAAAAACAAAACTTGTGCGCGCAACGTGCTGCCATATCGTTGTGCCGTTCGCGCATATCCTTATTATATACGTGGCGAAATTAAGAGGAAACCGCATGGAAAGTAAGTCGAGTTTTCCCAGATTTGGCTGGTGTGCCACCTAAGCATTCCCCCTCCCTCCTTCCTCTTGCCTCTCAGGAGATATCGGCTCCTCAGCTTGCCTCATCATCAATCGTCTCGTGTACTGGTTCCGTGGACGTAACCTTCGCGACGTGTAGGGGTTTGTCTGTGTACGTTTCGTATCGACACGTGAAACGAAAAAAGAAAAGAAAAAAAAAGAATCTGTGTGAGCTGACCGTCTCTGCGGCGCCCTTCTGAACAATCGGTTACGCAAGGAGGAGGAGAACGACACTTTTATTGGAAACCGATGACTTTTGGTTTCTTCGATTGCGGGAGTCGATTATGGTTAGTCGGCCAGGAGCCCCCCTGCTCTTTGGCGGCTGCCTCCGCCGCCCCGTGATCCAGACCTGCTCGTGTGAGTCGGAGATGAACAGTGTAGCCGCCCACTGCTGCGTCGTGGTAACTTGCACGCCCTGCGGACTACCATGGATTCGGATACTAGGACAGCCCCGTACTCCCGGGAGGCTCGGCGCAGCTTGCACTGAGGTGTAAAGGTAGTATAGGATAGATGCTGGAGTACAGAATTGGGGTTGGAAAGGAGCCTGTCTGGAGTTGCCTCCACACGCTCCTGCCTTTTAGTCAGCGATTCGTGCCCGGGGGGATATTGAAGTCTGGCCAATCTATAATGTTGAGTAATTTCGTGATACGCCACCAAACGGTCGCGTGTCGACCACGTAATCTCATCTATCTGCTTCAGAATGGGGCATAGCGCTAACACACACGGACGAGGAAGAGACAGCAGGACAAGCATATAACCAACTAGTAGCCCAAAAAGCCGCGTTGACAAACATCATCTATCTGGTTCCCCGTTCCGACCTAGGTTGGGCCGTGGGCTCGGGGAGGCGAAAGCTCGACCCCGATGATGGACGGCCTCACTACCAGGGTGTGAAGAGTGGCCTGATTCTGCAAGTGTTGCTTTTAATTAAGGAATCATCGTGTTTCAATTACGTCAGAATATCGCGCACTCTAAGGGGAAAAATGTCAGCCAGTTCCACGCCGTGAAAACTGACGGAGAGCGAAGCTGTAAGCGCGCGAGTGTGTGATTGGCTAGCGAGATCACGTGCATCGTCATCGTCAACATCGTCATTTTGTTTTATTTGCCCCCTGTTCTAGTCACGTGACTTGAGTGATGCCTAGTAGTAGTATTACTAAGACGACGGTTCAGGGTAGACCAAGACAGCTTTGAAAAAGTCATGTGACTCTTTTCGGTGAGACCTGACTTGCCAAGTATATGACCCTCTGTAAGGAGACACGTTAACTCTGTGAAGATGAATACACTCTTGTCGGAGAGTCGCGGTACCCAAAGTAGAGTTCAACGTGTTTGTTTAAAGATCCATATGTGCGTGTGAAATCCGAAATCGCCAAAAAAGAGGAATAACACACACTCTTACTTTTTTTTTTTTTGTTAGAGTGTAGGTCACCGCGACTGCTTTTCGCTCATTCTCCTTCCAAAGTCAGACTTTTCTACGAAATTTTGTTTAGCGTCATTTTAAGGCGAGCAAAATTACGGTCCTTACACATACACTGCTTCGCAGCTCGCCAGGCTCGCTCCAGAAAACGCGTGTCCACAGGGACGTGCGGGGCAGTGTTGCAAGCTGCAGGTTCTCGAACAAAGGCGCGCTTCGGGTTTGTTTCTTCTTTTCTTTTCTTTTCGAGCTCTCCGTCCCGCCGTCCTTTGTTGTACGATTATTTTGTTTCCACGGCCCGTTTTGCTGTGTGTATGGCTTCCTTACTTACGGTCGGCTTATAATCCCGTTATTAACTTGCCGCGGTCGCTAGGCCTTGCCTCACTGGCTCCTTGTTAAAACCCCCCTCTTTTGTCTCTCCGGCGTCAGCTATAGGCTTCTTCTAAGCCGCGCTCTACTGGCGCAGGTCTCGTCGTTTGCTTGTTTTTCTTTATTTACTATGTCTGTACAGCTTCTGCTAGTGGGTCTGCACGTGTGAACATGCGGCGAAGAGGGCGGTGGGATTGGTGGACGGTGGCCCTTCGTCACACCACTCCACTTTTCGAGAAATAATTTGTACGCTTGCCCGCGTTCTCGGTGCTGTGGCGTGAGAGTTGTGTAGTCTGGTAGCGACGACGACAAAAAAAGAAAAAAGAAAAGAAAAAGAAAATGAGTGCGCGCATTCCTCCTCCTCATTCTTTTCACACAGTGAGAAGTGTGGCAAGCTACATGTGTAGTGCCGCGTACTTTATAGCGCACGTAATTAAAGAAATTTAAAACGGGGGGGGGGGGGGTGTAGCTGGCTGGCTCAAGCGACTTGTGTACCCAAGCTCTTGCGTTTTTTGTTACTCACCTTGCTGCCTTTTGGAAGAACAGAAGAAAGCCGGGAGAGTATACAAAAGGACGCAAGAGCTTGGGGACACCACGGCCAGGAGTCCACGGCTCCAAAGATGTCTATAATCCATTACTGCTTTGTTTCGTTAAAGTTTTGTTCTCTCTTCAGGCACGTAGCCAGGATTTTTTTTCGGGGGGGTGGGGGGGGGGAGGCAAGGCCTAATTATTCGAAAGAAAGTTTTTTCACGGTAAAAAGAAAAAAAGTTGCCCGGGAATATAAAAGGCTGGACGAATTTCGGGCCCCCCCCCCCTTGCCTACGTGCCTGTCTCTCTTCACTATTGGGCGCTCTCAGTGAGCCTTCTTACATCGGCAACGCGCGTTTCGCTCTCACTCACTCACTCACTCACTCACTCACTCACTCACTCACTCACTCACTCACTCACTCACTCACTCACTCACTCACTCACTCACTCACTCACTCACTCACTCACTCACTCACTCACTCACTCACTCACTCACTCACTCACTCACGCACGCACGCACGCACGCACGCACGCACACAAATATTAGAGGCCCCATGCTTCATCAGTCGGCAGACTGGTCGGTTGATCCAAATGGCTGCAGCGGACAGCTAAGGAAATTATATCAACATTTTACAAAGAAAAAAAAACGGATTTCTGTAAAGATATGCGCGCGTGCGCCACGAACCGAACCGACGACCTGCATCGCGCGTGCAGCGTGCCCATATATTTTGCGGTATACGTCGTGTACGGCGCGCCGGCCACACACACTGCCACGGATTCGATATCAGCGTCGCACGCGAAGGTGCCATCTAGCTAGACGGCGACACGCAGCATTATCGGTGTGTCGTCATCGTTCTACACCGTTCAGACGTGCGGATGATCTGCGATGCGGAGCACGGCGGTGGGAATCTCTTCTCCTTCTCTGATCACGCCTTCGACGCTGGAACGTTCCTGAGCACCACCGGTCCACGAGGGGGTGGGGTGGTGTAGCCGTCTAGCGCGCGTTAGACTGATACGTTGATTGCGTAATGCCGTGTTCGCATTACGATTCGGGTCGGTTCCCGTTGTAGTCCTGGCGTCCCGGTTTAATTTTTCCCGTACTTTTTTTTTTCGTGCTTTCGCGACGCCGGCTGATCCGGCTTTTCTATTCGTTAATGCGTTATCGTGAGCAGGTGCGCTCAAAAAAAAAATTTTTTTTTTGGTATATACAACAGCTCAATCATTCGAGTATTGTGTGAGACTGGGCTATTTGGTTATCCACCGTTGAAAAAAAAAATAAATAAGGGGGAAAAAATCACCGCCCTTTTACGCCCTGTGGAGATGGTTGAGGGCGGCTTCGGTAGTGCATGTTTCTTGGGCTAGTTGGTGAAGCATACTGTATTTTTGGACGCGCTTGAAAAACAAGGACAGACGTTTGTGTACCTCACTGTGTCCTTGTTTTTAAAGCGCGTCCGTAACTGCAGCGGCTTCGGTGCTTATCACCGGGTTTATCACGGAGCCATTCCGCTCTATGTATGGGGATGACCAGTGAAGCTGCGTAGCACACAGCACTGAGACGACACTGCATTTTGATGAAAGGTGCAGAAAGTCCCTCTTGGATCTAGCGTGTGCTCCTTTAACGTTTTTCGCAAACTTTGACATCTGTAATGTCGTGATGATATCATCGCATGATGATATTTTGCATCGTTCGTGTTGACGTCGACGCCGACGGTCAGTTTTCGAATTTGACGAGGCACCTAAGGCTTCCGCCTTAAAAAGACCCGTGTATCTAATTTAGGTGCACGTTAGGGAAGTCCATGTGGTCGCAATCAGTCCCCCCCACCCCTTCCATCCCATACACACACTCACAACCGTGTCGTGGTTTTGGCGCCTTAAAGCCGCGGAAATTTATGATCTGGGATGTTTAATTGTGGGGGTGCACGCAACGATGACGTCGATCGAAACACATCGCATTATTCGTGGCCATACAGTAAGTAAGGGCGTCGCGGGTGGCCAAGCTTGGTATAAACACTCGCTATCTCTGTGAGTCGGCGCTCCTTTAGATCTTGGGGCCGAACTGCATTCCTCCACGGGGCGACCGCGGATTTATTTTTGGTCGCGTGTAGTGGGCGTGCACGCTTGAGCGCCCGCTGTAACAAGGTTGCCTTTCTTCCTTTCTTTTTAATTGTCTGTGTACGACTTGTGCAGCCGGCGTGCTGTATTGTTTGAGGCGCTCAATCTATAGCTTGCGCTTAGCAGTGCGCGCGGCAGCCTGCACCTTTTTTTTTTTTTTTTTTTTGCCACGGGTTCGGCTTTGCAGCGCGTGCCACTACATGGATTCGCTTTGTAATGATGATGACGTCCACTACAATGCACGCGCGCGCCTCGGCAACTGTCGTTGCTGTTTACCTGTACACTATGTTGAGCCATTCTAGACTGTATACACCTCTACCCTCGCAACAGCAGCTCTGCAGAAGTTCTGTCGAGTTTTTACGACCCTGACAGACTTTAACAGACACGTTGACCCTCTTATGGGTTCCATGACTATGATATTCGAAGTGAATCCACTTGTCTCTTTAAAGAGAGTCATAGACGTTGCAAGTCAGGAAGCACACACAAGAGTCAGACGACTCCCTCCCCCCTTTAGAGTGCACTATGCGCGGCACTGCCTCATCTCCTGACGTAATAGCGCTAACGCAGTTATGTTCTCCGGCATTAACCGGTAAATCGACTCTGGCCATTTCTTTTTCCTTCTTTTTCCTTTCCTTCCAAGCGCGTCACTATACTTGACGCGAGGTCGCTGTAGGGAACGCGTCCTTTATTACAGACACCTTCGGTTGGCCTCTGTTCTCGCCGTCACTTAACCTTCGCGATCTGCGCAATCTCCAAAGTCGCGCTCGAGGCAATTTTGAGAGACTGATATACGCGTAAGCCGGATTCTCGTAACACGCGTAACATATATATGCGTGGCTGAAAGATTGATCAGCGCTTCACCAACTATCTCCCTCTCTATTGGACAACGGGGCAGTATACTAGAGTTGAGTTTTCCTCGAGCGTGTTGCGATAAATCGTTGACATAACATTAAGCAAACAGAAAAATTGCGTTCCGGGGTTTTGCGCGTCAGCAGCGTGGTATGACTAGCAAAGAACGCCGTAGTGCCCGAGGATACGCGGCGTTAATTTCACGACCACTCGGGTTTTCTAAAAGTGCACGTAAATCTACAGGTACAAAAGTGTTTTAAGCGAAGCTTTTGTGAGGCGCGCATTTGGGCGTTGTACGCCAAGAGCCCGGCGACTGCAAGTGCAAATAAATAAATAAAGAAAACAAATACAGCCCCCGAAGGTGCGCTGGTCGCATCCGTATTTGTACGTGTCGTCTTCCAATAATTGATGCACTCTCGGTCATGGGCTTATCTGCGATCAGCCGATTCTGATATGGCAATCTGTTAATGCCACTTGTCATTGCACGTTGCAACATTTCATTGTTGCCTGGATATGAACGCATGACCGTCGTTGTTGCCTGTAGCAACTGATGTTTCCTGGTGCTGAGCACGTGCATGAAAGGTCCTATTCCCGGCATGGAGGAAGGAAAAAGTTAGGAGGGAGCATTGCGCAGTGCGATAGAAAGAACAAAAAAAAAAAAATCAGGCACGCACATGCCAAGAACCTTCGATTGCCTCCATTTTCCTGATAGGAGAAGGGCTCTTGCATTGTTGCATCTTTCCCGCTCTTTCCCGTTCATCGAAATGCGGCCGCCATGACCGCGGGGACTGACACGGGCAATGCGAAGCAGGAATTCCAGATTGGCCGTGTAACGCATGTTAATGAGTGAACCCTAGCTCTAACTAATTAGCGAGATTGCAGAATTTATAGACGTCCGCACGCGCCGCACCGCACAGTCAACTTTTGAAGGATCTGTTCCCTCGTTTAAAGAGCCCATCACCAGGCCGCATGTCAAATTTTAGTTATGCACTGGAAGTTGTTACGTGCCCAATAGACAGCGTTCTGCCGCAAGAATTTCTCGAATTGGTTCATTACAAGCAGAGGTCAGAAGAACATCTTTTGAAGCGGCGCGCAACCATGCGTGATGTGAGGAGGCGAGCTCCACACCCTTGCCAGTTACCTTGTGTAAAGTCTCTTCTTTGGGATTTTAACCCTGTGTAGCTTCGCAAGCCAAACTCCTTCCCTGCGTTTCCTTCGTGCAGCAGCCGGAGTATCTTCTCTCGTTGCTGCGCGACGCAGTAGCACCTTCATCTACGTAGGCGCACTCGGTGTTGTACGTCATCACCCCCACATAGGTGCGCGGCGCCCGCGAGAAGTGCGTACGACGTTCAGTTAGAAATTTGATCTCTTTCCGCGGCGCGTAGCGATGTAAGTCTTGGCAGACACGACCGCGAGCGCGCTGTAAGCATTGCGCTTGTCGGCCCAAAATGGCCGGGCCCATGGGCGTCGGCAGAAGTAGCCTCTCTAGCAGAAGGGTGCAAAAGGAGCCCCCCCCCCCCCCCCCCCGCACGCACGCACGCACACACCACACTCACCCACAAGCGCTCCACCTTTTCCCGCACTGCGAGGTCGTGGGTTCGATCACGGCCGCGGCTGTCGCATTTCGATGGAGGCGAAATGGTAGAGGCGCATGTACTGTGCGATGTCAGTGCACGTTAAAGAACACCAGATGGTCGAAATTTCTGCAGCCCTCCACTACGGCGTCCCTCATAATCATATCGTGGTTTTAGTGCGTTAAAGGGGTACTAACACAAAAATTTTGGCCTCGCGTTTTTTTTTTTCTCTTGCTGCAATGTGTTGCTGGGGGCCTGTTAGTCATAATACGGCTCATCGTTTGCTGCAGCGCTCGACAGATAATTAATTACAGGCGCTTCATTACCGACCAGTGTCAGTTTCGGTTTCAAAAACGACGAGCCTCCGGCTGCAACTATCACCACTTAGCGGGTGCAGCGCTCGATCACGTCAGCACACAGAACTGTGACGCACTTCCGCGCGGTTCGCGAACAGCCGCCAAGAAGTAGGCTGCTGGAGCGAACGCGGCAAAAAAAAAAACATGGCAGCTATGACGTCATCTTAACTTGTTGCAGCGTGGTCACGTGAGGGAAGTAGGGGGTCCCCAAGGGTCCCCTTTGAGGGTGTCAGTAGCGCGAGGATGTCGATCGGTCACGCAAACTTCAAAATTCGTTTAAAATAACTTCCAAGTTGTATTCGCTAATGGTATTTTGCAGATGATATATTCATGTTCACCGGAATCGATCCCGCAGGCGGCCTAAAAATATTGTGTCAGTACCCCTTTAAACCCCAGTTATTATTATTCCCACGCCGCGATGCAACAAGTGTTCTCACTTCCTCCCCCTCCCCTCGCCCCCCAAGACAAAATCCTTCCGACGCCAGACCTGGTGCCATCTATATTTTTGAAGGTGGTGCATTTGTATGCAAGCACGCAATGACACTATAGTTCCTTCCCTGCAGTCTCTTTTCTCCGTCCAATAAGAGCGCGTGATTCATTGGTATTCGCAAAACGTAATGCGGAAACACAGCTAAACCTTTACCTAACCTTCCTCATCTCCAGTGCCCCCCTTTGAGCGCTTGCCGTTAGTTTCGCCCGAGCCGCCTTATCTAACCTAATCATCTCCGCTCCTTATCATTATGCGTATAGCCAGCGGCTCGCTGCGAACGGTGAACGTGACGGCGATTTGAGGGAAGGGGGACGTCCGCGACGGCGCTTGCGTCGCGGTTTCCGTTGGCGCGTTCTCTTCTTCTAATCAGTTTCTTTTTTTGACAGCATATACTGTGCATTTATTAAGGAGCATCGGTGATGACCCCTTTCCCTTCCGTTAACCCTTCTTTATATATATATATATATAATCATCCCCTTCACTGCATTCAATTATGGTCATAAAAATTCAGCCAGTCCCACGCCGTGAAAGCCGTCGGATATCGAAGCTGTAATGACTATGATGATGACATCTGGTACGTCAGGTTGTCATCATCATAATCTCTTTGTTGTATTAATGTGAACAAAGCGATCACCATTATTTGGTTTTATTTTTTCTTTATTCACTCCGCCCTCTGGTTACGTGACCTGCGTGACTACTACTGCTGCTACTACTACTACTACTACTACTACTACTACTACTACTACTACTATACTACTACTTGTTCTACTACAACTACAACCACCACCACCACCACCACTACTACTGCTGCTGCTACTACTACTACTACGACGACCACCACCACTAACTACTACTACTACTACTACTACTACTACTACTACTACTACTACTACTACTACTACTACTACTACTACAACCACCACCACCACTACTACTACTACTACTACTACTACTACTACTACTACTACTACTACTACTACTACTACCACCACTACTACTACTACTACTACAACTACTACTACTGCTACTACTACTACTACTACCACCACCACCACCACTACTACTACTACTACTACTACTACTACTACTACTACTACTACTACTACTACTACTACTACTACTACTACTACTACTACTACTACTACTACACCACCACCACCACCACCACCACCACCACCACCACCACCACCACCACCACCACTACTACTACTACTTCTACTACTACTACTACTACTACTACTACTACTACTACTACTACTACTACGATGACGACGACGACGACACAGGGGTAGACTAAGAAAGCTTCGCTGTAATTAGCTGTTGCCTTTCTCTTGAATCTCTAGGTGGCAGTCTAGGCACAATCAATACCCAGTATTGAGGAGAAGGTGGGAGGCTGCCCTGCGCAGCTCAAATATCCCACCCCCCAGGACCGAGTCCTCAAATGGGCTGAGGAGGTAGCCGACGCCTACCGCGACTTGTAGACGGACTTCTAACCCATAAACTGGTGAAGAACCCGTTCTGGGAGAAGAGCATATTACAAACGAGAATATTGGCTTGTATTACGCAGTGTTGTTGCTGGCTGGATTGTATGTGCCGCTGTGGGAAAGAAGATGAGGACAAGCACGCGACGAAGGCGACGAGGTCAGGGATCGGACCAGCCTGACGTTCTGCTGTACCGCGACTTACAGGTTTCTGTTGCAGTATAACGCGACAGCATTGATCTTCAACCCCCCCCCCCCTCCTCGGCCCCTCCCGTTTCCTAAAAAGGGAAATAAAGTTCATTCATTCATTCCCTATCATATTGAAGCATAATTGTGATGTTCACGCTCGACGGATCGCATCCCGGCTACGGCGGCCGCATTTCCGTTGGGGGCGAAAATGATTGAGGCTCATGTACTTAGATTTAGGTACACGTTAACAGGTCCAAATTTCCGGAGCCCTCCACTACGGCGTCCCTCGTAATCATGTCGTTTTTTTTTTTCTTCCTGAGGTTAAACCCCAATAAATATTATTGCGATGTTCACGACGTTGTACTTCTCAACGAAAAGTTGGCCAGTCTAAACGGACAGTCTTCTCGAACTGTAATCGGTCGCCAGCGGCGGCAACTTTGCCCGCTTGTCTTCCGAAGGGCCGGCGCCTTGGTGTGCCGCTCTCTCTCTCCTCCTTCGGTCACCATTGTCCTTCCCTTTCGCTTGGAACGCCCCCTCCTGTCTACACTGTACTCCTGTCGAAGAACGGGCCTTGGCGCGAAGAAGACAGTGGCCGCCGCTGTGGCGGCCTACCTTGCGAGCGGCCGGTGCACCGGTCTGCGACGACGCGGCCTCAGGAAGGAAGGAAGGAAGAGAAAGAGAGCCCGATTGTTGTGTGGCCGGAAGAGGAGAAAACGAAAGAAACCAAAGCGCGGGAAACCGGACCTGCTGGCTTTCTCGCGCGCACGATCTCTTTCTTTCTTTCTTTCGTTCGTTCGGTTTCCAGTCGATTCAGGGCGCGACACACTGCCTTCGTTATGTCTTCACCTGAAGCCAGCTTATGCGCACCACGGAGGTCATGCGTGTAGCGCAGAGCTTCGTACGAAGATTACTATAGTCCACGGGTCTCAAACTCGCGGACCTCTCGCTAGCGGCCCGGACCGCACATGACTGCCTTCGTCCCGTATTTCTTTTATTATTAATAAGTATATAAGCTACACAGGCATGACTGGTCTAAAGCATTTTTTTTTCGGGAGACACTCCCTGCGGTCACCATGTGTTGTTACATAACCGAGAAAACAACAATTTTATATTTCAGAATCGGCGTCCACATTTTATTCGTTTTGGAGATCGGTGTCGATATGTTGTTGCAACCCTGACGCGTAACCCCTACGGAAATTATCCATATATGAGATATGGGAAAGGACTTCTTTCAAATGGCAACGTTAGCTGACATTTTGTTCAAACTTCTCTCCCCTGTTCCTCACTCTTTCCCGCTCCTTCCTTCCTTCATTGTCTCGGCCCTCGCGGGACTAAATTTAGTGAGTGCGGCCCGCTAGCTAAGGTGAGTTTGAGACTCCTGCTATAGTCGGTTACAACCTAAGAGAAAAAACAAAAAGGTCATCTCCGCCCACAGCCATCACTGCCCCTTCCAAAGAGAATCTGCATAATTGCTCCATCCAATTGCACTTACTCATTATTGTGACTTCAAGCACTTCTCCAGCGTTTCAAACATTTGACTTTCCCATACGGACACGCGTTTGTGTCGTGGGTTTGAGGTCGGAAACGTGAGCGTCCTGGTACGTTTCTTCGGTGATTCTGACATCGCTGCTAAGCCAAACGTGATGTTTTAGGCAGTAACGACGAACCTGTAACTCTTATTTTGCGTAGTATTTACAGTAGCCGAGAAAAAGTACTTCCGGTTCGAGCGGAAACCAGCCAGTACGACTGTATTTCACAGGTGAAGGGCGGCAGTCGTGCCGCGGTTCTCTCTATGGTGAAGCTCACATTTTTTTTTTTTTTAGGGAACTCGTCCGTAGCATTCATTCAGCTGTTGCGCAAGAGCGTAATACGACTTGTGCCTGCGGGTCTTTGATTGAAGACTTCTTGTAGCGCTATAGCCTATTAATGCGTTATGTGTTTGCCTTGGGAGTGGCTAGGTGACGCGTTTTCGTATCCTAAAGAGCGTGATAGCGCAATTTCCGCTCGTCGTCACATGTGGGAGAGTCACGTGACGTATGACGTCATTGTCAGAGCGGCACGTAGCTGTCGACTCCGGTTTCGGCAGAACGCGAAGTCACTGGCACCACAGTGCACACGGGCCAACCATTGGCACTGGCAAAATAGCGATGCTTATGCAACGCCGGGCAGAACCTTTTCCTTTTGTTCGAATTATGTCGGTGGTATAACGTCATAGTGACGCTTCTGCTCAGGTCACGTGACTCGAGCATGTGACCGCCACCGGAAGTATAGATGGCTTGCATGTGACGTCATGGAAGCAGCTTCTGAAAGGAACTGGGACTCCACGGTGGCGGCTTTGATGATAAACAAGTTGCGTCTATGTGAGAACGTCGCGGCAGGAACGTCTCTGTGCGTGAATAATGAAAGAACCTGCATGTGATGTTTTGTTAACATAAATGTGACATCGGAAACGTCGCGTCCCCACATGCTGCAGTGCTCCAACACGGCGTTTTCAGTGACGTCAGTGCAAGCCATAAATAGCTATTGCGCTCTCT
Organism: Rhipicephalus sanguineus; assembly: GCF_013339695.2. Taxonomy (NCBI): domain Eukaryota; kingdom Metazoa; phylum Arthropoda; class Arachnida; order Ixodida; family Ixodidae; genus Rhipicephalus; species Rhipicephalus sanguineus. The sequence goes on along the minus strand of NC_051186.1, from coordinate 36,918,924 downwards.
TAGTGGCAGTTTGCGTGCTTGGCTATGGTTCGAAATTCGGTGTCATCTCTGTGTCGTGTGCAAAACATCCCACTGGTCTTTCACAGAGTGCAAGGGCTCACATTTTTTTGTCGCGTCTTTTTTTTTCTTTTCTTTGAGCTTCGAAACGTTCTTCTCGTAAAAAAGAGGCAGGACGAGACAATGCTTCAATTCACACACAACCGGATCCATATAATACAATCCGAGCATCGCGCCTTAATGCAATTTATCATCCCCTATTGATACAGGCTGCATCGTGGTTTTTTTTTTTCTTTTGTTTTTTGAAACGCGCCCCTTGCATCCGTTATGCGCTTTCTCGCTCGCACTGGCAAGACAGCTAAAGCTGTTTGGGCTGGCCGGCTCGTCGAAGTGTATAGTGGTAGTCCTTGGCGGCGTGCTTGGCGGCGCCACCTTGACGCGTCCGACGTCGCGTCCGACGTCGTCCGTGCGCCGGCGGGTATCTGTTCTTCTCCTTGCTTCCAGCACACGTATAATCCTGCTGCTCTTTTACCACTGAGCGTAGCAGCGAATGAAAAAAAGAAAAGAAAAGCGGCGCTCTCACTCTCTCTCGCTCGCCATCTTTGTTTTCTCTCTCTCTCTCCCCCCTCCGCTCGTTTCCTGCGCGCCTCGACGAGGCTGCGGGCCGATCTTATAATACGCGGCTATGGTAATTAAGAATGCAAGACTGGCTGCCTGCCTATGGGGCTCGCTTGTTCGCTATGCGCCGAGGTCGCGGGCGCGTCTCGTGGCGCGCGCGAGCGAGCTGCTTTCGTATATAGCGAACCGGTCAGCTGCCAGACGGCCTGTGCCACGCACGCAACCAGTCAGTCCCGTTCACGTGGCGTTTTGTTCCGTTGGACCGTCGGCCGGCTAGGCTTGTTCGTTCGTTTGTGTGCGCTTGCCGCTGCTGCTGCGTGTTGCGGCAAGCAACGGCTCGGCTCGACCTCCGTGGCGCGTTTTCTCGGAAAGCGGCCGACTGCGATCGCTGCCGCCAGTGGCGCGGTTGAACCCGGATGCAGCGAATTGTTTATACCGAGTGCGCGAAGTCCGCCAAACCCCACTGTTTGAATGTTGCTTGGTTGGTTGCATTTATGGGGTTTAAAGGGACACTAAATTGAATCAGTCAATTAGTTAAGATTGTAAAGCGCACTCTGAGAACTATATTGTCGTTTACTTCACCATCATAAGTTTATTACTAGAGGAGAAAATCGGGGTCAAAGTTTCATTTTTAAATTTCGCGCCGAAATCTCCGCCCATGACGTCACAGATTACTTTGGCTCACCGAGATTTCCTGAAACTTGGCATTAAGTCTATGGCCCCCTCAAGGGACGATGTACTTCCATTTTTTACCGATTAGGAATTACATAGGCCCTTGTAGACGCCGTCAAAATCTATAAGCCACGGCGATTGGTGCGGGAAACTCGAGGTGGTGTCGCCACCCGCATTTTCTTTATTGCGCGTTTTCTCGCTCACCAGACGTCTTCTCGCAGCAAGCGTTGTGATTTTGGTACTTCGAAAGAGTAATTTACTGATACGAGGACAATCGTTTTCTTCTTTAGTGTCTCTTTAATGTTAGCTAACCGCCATTTGAAATAAGGTCTTTCTAATATCTCATATATGGGTCGTTTATGAGGGGGATTTGGCGTCAGGGTTCGAGAAACATATCAGTACTGAGCTCCCGAATGTCTAAAATCTGGACGCCGATCTGCAAAGCGACCGCCGTCGCCAAGTCCTTCTCGCGCTGAGAAACACGGCAGCTATGGGCCACTAAGAAGTCGGCTTTTGCGCCGAGAACATTCAGTGAGAAACCAGGCCGTTGGCCTTGCCTTCCAAGTTCCTTTCTGGTGCGGACGGCTGGCCATTGCGGGTGAAAGGCTCGTGAACATATTTATTAACAATATGGAAAAAAATATATATATGACATGTGCGCAACGGGCCACTGGCGAAAGATGCACTGTCCGCGTGTTTGAGACCTATGCGGTCCTCATCCTTTCCGGCCAATGCACCGCGGGGATGGTGATGATGATAACGACGTCCGCACCGGCGGCGACCCAGGCGTGGCCGCTTTTATAGCCGGTCACCCCGTCGTCTCCCCCCCCCCACTTCGTCGTGACCGCGGCGCTCGACCGAATTTCCCCGCTCTGTCTGCGAGGTCGGTTTCACCGCGTTCCGCTGCCGCCGCCGCCGCGGTCGGCGTGCTCGCTCGCTGGCTCACTTTCCTCGCCGTAAAAGAGAAAGCGGACGGGGAAGTGGCCTCTTCCGAGGTGGAAGAGGCCACTCCGTTCGGTGGCCTGCTTCCTCACCACCAGTCGTCGTCTTCTTCCTCGTTGCCGCTGCCGTTGCTCTGGCGAGCGCGCGCTCGAGCAGCTCCGCGTCAGCGGACCGAGGCGCTCGCTAGCTCTCCGCTGCGGCGGCGTTGCGTCGTGGCGCGCGGGTGATGGCGTGCGTAGCAGTCGTGCTTACACATCGATGGGCTCTGTGAGCGTCCCCTTTGTAACGGGGCGGTGATCTGTGAGCGTAAGCTCAAAGCTTAATTTGGCTTTGTGCCTTGCTTACCTAACCTAAATGAGTACCGACGCAAAGTTTTGAAGGCGGCATACTTTTGAGATGACATACTGTGAGGCGACATACTTGTGTGGGCACATGCGGGTCTTCTACAAGTTATCAACGGCTAGTGTAGCCGAAATCGATTTTAAAGGGACACTGAAGAGAAACAATGAATCGGTTTAGATTGATAAATTGTACATTGAGAACAATAATGTAGTTAATTTCACCATTGTAGGTGTATTCATAAAGGATAAAATGAAGTTCAATGTTTCATTTTTAAGTTTCGCGCCAAAATCTGCACGTGTGACGTCACGGATTTCAAAGTGTACTTATCATATTTTGGCACCATTGGCTCCACAAAATTTCCCCAAACTTGGTATGTTAACTCTGTGGCCCCCTCGGAGGTCCTTCATTTTTACCATTTAGGAACTACGTAGTCCCTAGTAGGCGCCGTCAAAACATGTGACGTCACGGCGAACGGCGTCCCTCATAATCATATCGTGGTGTTGGGACGGTAAACCCCATTATTATACTGTGCTCTGCACGATGCATCGCGCGGTGACGCTGTAAACGTCCTCTTCTTCATCGTCGTCTTCACATCTTCTGCTTCGCTCCCAAAACGCATGCGCCGATTTCTCCGGCGCGGGGTGCAATAACTCTGATTGGCGAGACGACGAGTACAGAGAGAGAGAGAGAGAGAAAATGAAGATAGAGAAATAGATAAGGTAAAAAATTTCTTCCCGAGGCGAGATTCAAACCCGCGTGCACACCATCCGAAGGCGAGCGTCTTAAACACTCGGCTACCCAGGCACGCCAGCAGAGCATAGCATAGCCTTGTATAGTACAGTATGGCAAGGGAGTGAGAAAGGGAAATGAGGGAGGGGAGGACATGTGAGGAAAGGAGGATGGGAGAGTAAAACGTACCATAGAAAGAAAGAGAAAGAGAGAACGAAAGGCAGAAAGAAAAAGATGGAGAAAGATATAGAGAGCGAGAGAAAGAGATAGAAACAGGAAGCGAGAAATACAGAGATAGAAGTAAGTAATGGAAGATAGAGAAAGAAAGATAGAAAGTCCGAGAAAGACAAAGAAAGAGGGAGAGAGAGATGGAGGTGGGTGTGAGGAGGAGGGGAACGCCACCAGCTCCGCTGCTCAGCCTTCGCACCACTAGTACGGAGCTGCCATACTTTTTTTCTTTTCGTTTTTTTTTAGGAAGATCGATTTAATTGTAGTAGACAAGGCATTAGGTCGACTTCAAAAAAATTTTTTTTCGAGCTTTGTGGCGCTCGGCTGCGAATGTCGCGGGATCGAATCCCGGCCGCGGCGGCTGCATTTTAGATGGAGGCGAAAATGTTTGAGGTCCGTGTACTTAGATTTAGGTGCACGTTAAAGAACCCCAGATGGTCGAAATTTCCGGAGCCCTCCGCTACGGCGTCTCTCATAATCATATCGTGGTTTTGGGACGTTAAACCCCAGATATTATTATTAGTATTATTAGATCACTGCTCCGTTATCAAGGGGACGCTCATAGCATCCATCCATCCATACACACATGACCCCGTCATCAACGCTGCACCATGCAGCGGCTTTGAATGGGGCGCGGAAGGGGAGGGAGGGGAGGGTGGTACGTCTAACGTCATCGTTGACGTTATTTGGTCTCCCGAAACAATGATTACGCGTGTGCGCACAGCAGTAAATTATACGCCATTACGCACCGAGGTTGCGTCACTGAGTGAACCCTTGCACTCACCCTTCAGTACGCCGTCGTTCCGGTGTGCGGCCGTGCCGTTGTTGACGGAAACGACGAGAGGGGGGGTATACCATTACGTGCCGGGCCGGGGCATATACTATTCTCCCCGTCACGCCTCTCTTTCTAATGTGGGGCAGCGAGGCGCGCTCCAGCGCCTTCGTGGCTGGCTTTCAAGAGCCGTTCGGCGTGTTCGCATAGTCAGCGCCTCTAGAATTTCTGGGTGGCGTTGGCACAGTACGCAGGGTTCGGGGGGGGGGGGGGGTAACACTGCAGCTCCCCCCCCCCCCCCCCGCCCTTGTCTTTCTTAGTCCTCCTAGTCGAGTCTGAAGAAAGACAAGCTTCGCAATGGATGCAAAAATGAAAAACATACGCTGCTGTGCGTCTCACAACGGCCCGCCTTTGGTCCCATACTTTTACGGGGGCAAAGGTATGGAGTGAACAGCTCTTGGAACGCAACATCAGACGCCGCTCGGCCTCCATTATCGTCCAAAATCTGCATGGCCGTAACCCTGCGCTTTAATTAAACAGTAATGGTACAGGTACGTACTACTGATTAAAGGTACGGGGCAGACGTGGCGCCTCCCGTTCGGTGATTGGGGGGTGTCGCCATTTTGTTTGTTAGCTTTAAGGTGGCCACCCTTAGTTTGAACTTACCATGCTAAGTGCTATAACTGCAGATTCGGCTTGCCGTCTTGACTGAATGAACGAAAGCAGGGGAACTTAAGGGCTCGTTTTTCTTCGTTAGACGTAGCTTAGGTTGGCGGGAGCTAATTAATGTACGTCGTAACTAAGGTGAGCACGCCTGTGTAACTAGGCCGCTGAGTTATCGGAACAGTATAGCCGAAGAGTAGCCGGTATGTTAATACGGGCGCAAGGCTCCGAAAATATAGGTGTATCTGTTCAACGCGGGGTGTAGCCGCGAACTCGATATCCTTGCTGTAGAGGCCGTCTAACGTCCGGCGGTGACGTCATACGAAGCGCGCGCATGTTGCGTCGGTTTTCTTTATTTGAAGTGCGGTCCACGCGGGCGAGCCTGTGAGGCTGCTCGCCCTGAATATAACGTTGTGCGGCAGTGTGTCGTTCTTCGTCGCTCTCTCTCTCGCTCTGGCTAGCCGTCTCGACGCGCCATGTAGTTTGGCTGGACGCGTGTCTTGACTGTTCTTTTTCTTCCTTATATATATATATATATTTTCCTTTCTAACGGAGCGCGGTGGCAGGGCAAGGACGTCGGCTTGAAGGAAGGCCTTGACGGCCGCGGCAAGCCGACGCCGTTGGCACTCGGGAGAGCTTTTATATGCGGCAGCGTATCTAAGCGTACCCACCCACCTGCGATCTGTGACCGGTGGCATAGGCATGCGCACAAGGGGGAGGGGGGGAGGCCCCCCCTTAATCACCTAAGGGGGGCGCCCCAAGTCTGCCTCATGCCTTTACTCAGCGGACCTGCCCCATCATTGTTTAATGCGCAGGGTTGTGGCCACGTAATTTTCTGACAATAATGGCCCAGATGTTGCATTCCAAGAACTATGTACTCTTCACTTTTATCCCTGGAAAGCCGGGGACCAAAGGCAGGGCGTTAATTGTGAGCAGCGCACCCATACCTTTTCATTTTTGCATCCATTGCGAAGCTTTTTTACCTTCGGATACGACTAACGGGGTGGGTGGGGGAAAGGGTGCTGAGTGAAACGCCCCCCCTTCCCCCTCCCCCTAATGGAAGAACCCTGCGAACGTCTATGACCGGTGGTGATCCTGATCTACTGTGTTTACTCGCTTACTGCCGGCATTTGACTAGCGTTGGCCTAATGATGACTAATTTCGGCTAGGGTTGGCTGAATGGTAGCTAAAGTTATGTAAATGACGGCCAGTGCCGGCGTAATGATTGCCAATGGATTGGCTGAGTAATGGCTAGCACTGGCTGATGTTAGCGAAATAATGGCTAATTTCGGCTAGGGTTGGCCAACATTGGCGTAAGGATGACCACGACTGGCTTGTTGGCTAGTAATGGCCATTGTTGGCTGAATGATGACTAATTTCGGCTAGGGTGGGCTAAATGGTAGCTAAAGTTGGGTAAGCGACGTCCGGTACTGGTCAAATGATGGTAAAGTAATTGGCTAAATAATGGTTAGCGCTGGCTAAATTTGGAGAATTAACCGCTTATTCTTTCGCTTGGCTAATGTTGGCTTAAAAATGGCTGTCGTTGGCTTACTGTTGGCTAGTGTTAGTTAAATGATGGTAAATACTGGTCAATGTCGTTTATCCTCTCTTATAGCATAAATATTGTCTTGACTAAATCGCAATCAAAATATAATATAGATGCTGTTGCAACAACATGCAACAACCTGAGTTGGTTTCACCTGAATTGTCTCTTTGTATTTGTCGGTTTGTCTTTTGCTGAGGCTAAAGTTGAACGCATATTTTCAAAGAGGCTCCACCGCACGTCCGTCCCTCGCGTGATTTCTTAGAACGGAGGCGGCACTTGTTAAATACTAAATGGGAAGCACTCTGTTGCCAGCTATACGGACGTTAATTATCATCAGAACGCGTCCAAATACCCTATCTTATCCGTTCTGCTTCTCCACATAACATCGAAGTAGTGCGGAGAAGTTGCCTTGCGGTTTAAGGTTGGCTTTCTCTCATTGCTTAGGCTCCACATAACATCGAAGTAGTGCGGAGAAGTTGCCTTGCGGTTTAAGGTTGGCTTTTTCTCGTTGCTTAGGCGTCCAGTGGTCGATCGCGATACGCGGCTCGGAAATGAAAAGATTATTTACACTTACAAAGGTGCAGCTTTGTTATACCTAGTAATGGCAGACGACATGAATGAATTCACATGGCAGTGGACATTGTGCTACTTGATAAGCAAAGCTCCAGTGCGTGGCAAATTGGACACGGACAGCGGCGCTGAAACCAAAGCTTCTGAGTGGGCATTCATCAGGATGTCCTGACTGCGGCCAGAGGTTATAATTTCGTCTCCCGCTTTGCTCCACAGGTGGGAGTTTGTATTTCAATAGTGGGTCACTACTGTACACAGAGACGAAGGCTCACCTATGAAGTTGGGTGCTGCGAATCCGCCGTTCGAATTTGGTGTTACAGCTATCGCTTTCAGGAAGAATGGCGGGCATTTTGCATTTTGTGACCTTGGTGCCTCTTTGCCTGTGTGATGCCTCTAGGTGTGACCTTGATCCCTTGACTGTTTGCAGGACCGGGCGGGGCGGCCCCGGCGGGCGCCGCGATGGCGGGCGGCGGCGGCATGAAGTCCAGCCTGGTCTTCAGGGACCAGGTGGCGGCCATGGGCTCGTGGTTCGAGCTGTGGAACCCGTGCGAGCAGACGGTGGGGCTGTACTCTCTGCTGCGTCGGCTGGGGCCGACCCAGGCGCGCTTCCTGGCGCTCGTGCTCGACCGGTCGCTGGCCGACTGCGCCGAGCTGCGCCAGCGGGAACGGCACGCCAACGACCCGGCCTACATCGAGCGGCTGGCTCGCGAGCCGCGCGACCAGGCGCTGGGCCAGCTGCTGGGCCTGCTGCCCCTGCTCGCACCGGGGAACCAGGCGGCCAAGGCGGCCTACCTCAGCCTCATACCGCAGGTGTGTGCCCCATGCCTCGTCGTCGTCCAACAAAGACGGGTTAAAGGAGTAATGAAACGAAAATTTTAGTTTCGCGTGACCGGAAAACTACGCTGCGCCGAGCGCGTGCGACGCAATAACTCTGCCGGCGCTCTCTCTCTTTTGTCCTCTTCTTTATCTTGAGATTGACTATAAATAAAGACAGTTTGCTCTTGGTGACGTACATTCGAGAAATGAGAATAGTTATAGTAGACATTCTTGTATCTCCTAGTAATTTGGTAGGTCATAAGGCCTGTGACGAGCGCATCCATTGAGGTTGATGCGATAGATGTGCAGTGTAGGCGTTTTTCCTTCTGAAGAAAACAAGACAGAAGCACTGAACAGAGAGGACCTTGCTAATTAAGACCATGCTAGTTAGGATCGCGGTAATGAAAGGCATACTAATTAAGACTGTTAAATAGAAGCTTGCTAATTGTGACTGGTCTAATTAAGAATCTGCTAATAAGTCCTTGCTGATTAGTACCGTCGTAATTAACATGATGCTGCTGTAAGCATTACTATCAACTGCTCGTGTGGTCACAGCATTTATATAATTTCTCTTTAGAAAGGATGCGTACGATGTCACGCCTCGTGAATGTTCATCCGCAGGGAAGTATTCCAGCGCCGCAGTGACGCACCATGCTTGTGGTGGTTGTGGTAAATGGCATTGTCCTTGCAGAAGGGTACACGTGCCTCTCGATACCTTCATTCGCTGCAGCCACGGCAATGTCCTTTTTAAGCAATGCTTCTGTGAGTTACAGATCTTGGTGGCAGCGGCGGCATAATATTTGAAAACAACCTGTTGCCAGTGAGCATGCAGAAATGCGGCTGTACACAAATAGGCCCTTGAAGGTGTGCCAGTCACATGCGTAATCGTATGCACCGCTTTCCAATAAGTAATGTCCTCTCGATTGTCGGCTTGTTAGCTAACAGCTGTTTCCGATACGGAAGCTTATCTTTTATCCAACAGAGGTGTCGCCTTGCTAAGCACGTGTTTGAAGGTCCAATTCCTGGCATGGAGGAAGGAAGAAGCTAGGTGGGAGCATTGTGCGATGCAATAGAAAGAAGGAAAGAAAAATGTGGACCAGGCACGCGAAGCTTCGTTTGCCCCCATTTTCTCGATAGGGGAAAAGGCTCCCAATTTTCTTCTTGTTTTGCAATGTCTCTTGTTGTTCATTGGGGTTCACTGGTACGCCCAGGTGCTGGCGCATGCCTTGGACTGCCGGCCACTGGTGGAGGGAGCGCGCCAGCTGCTCTCCTACTCGCTCATCCACCCGGCCATCAACTCTCGAGATGACCGCCGCCTGCTCACCCTCTGGCTCAGGCACCTCGAGGAGCGTATCTCTTCCTCCAGGTAAGGTATTAGCTGCTTTTGGTAGTTTGGATCAACTGTGGTTGTATCACCAATTTGACTGCTGTCACTGTCATGACCACACATCTGTAACTGGTGAAAAACATCAACACGCGTAGACTCCATGAATGCGCTGTTTTAACGGCGGAGCTGTTTGAGCTTTTCGTTCTGCCGCTTCGTATGACCAGAAAACTAAGCTGGGCCTAGCGCGTGTGATGCAGTAACTCGACCAGCATGCGCTCCCTTCATCCTCTGCATCTTAGGATTGACTATGAATACAATTTGCTCTTGGCGACGTACCTTCGAGGAATCAGGTTAGTTATAGTACATTTTCCTGTATCGCCTAGTAATTAGGCAGATAAGGCCTGTGAGCAGCACACCCATTGAGCTTGACATGATATATGTGCAATTTAGGAGTTTCTTCAATGCGTGTGCCTTCTGACATAACACGAAACACAGAACAGATGAACGGAAGAGAAAGAAACAGAAATAAAGAAATAGAGAAAGGGCCTTCCCAATTAGGATCATGCTAATTAAGGTCATGTTAATTAAGGACATACTAATTGGGGTGTTTATTTTAAAACAGGTTAATTAAGACCTTGCTGATTAGTACCTTCATAATTAATGTCATGTTAATTAACACTGTGTTAATTAGATAATGTTTATTAAGGCCTTGCTAATCAAGACTTTGCTATTAATCTAAGTCAGCCGCAAGCTCTGCTGTTAGTTCAGCCTTGCACCACTAGTGCAAGCTGCCCACATTTTTTTATAATTCTCGTTTGTAATGTTTCTACCCTTTGTCATTGGCCTGTACTAATGTTCATTTTCACACAAAAAACCACACTTCAACTTTAAGCCACAACTTGATTTGATCAAGTCTGGCTAATTTTATGCCCGACGCAAATATGGTTCAAGACGCTTATTGCATTTTCTAGGTAGCATTCAGATGAGATCTTACGTCTGTAGTGTGCACATATCTCACAGGAGTACGGCCACTAGCATGGGTTCGGACTTAGCGAGCCACTGGGCCACGTTTGCAGTCGCCTCGCGTGAACTAGCGCGCCGTTGCACGCGTGCGTTAGGGCGCAACAAAGGCGCCGTGCGCAGCGCAGCAAGTACACAGTACTGCTCTTGAGATCCGCAACACTTTATTGCCTGCGGCAACACCACAAACGCACTACAACGCCTGCTCCCAAAGGCGGCGGGAGAAGCAAAACAGGCTTAACCATGCCACGCGCGAAAATACAACACAAAGGGTGCCACTAGCTCGTCTCCGCGGGCGAAAGGGCTCACTGCGACACGCCACTGAGGGAAACGGTTCCTCGTGACTACGCTGTGTACTCTCACGATCAGTAACCACAGGGCCCGATCGCTTGAGCGAGGGCAGGCTCTGCTCGCGTTGGCTTCGATAGGTACGGCTTTGGCGTAGTATGACCACGCGCGAACAGTGCACCGCTCTTCGGCCTAGCGTTCGAAAAGGGCAACGAAAGGTAAGCGTCCGCCGCGGGTGCAAGGCACCGTTGGCGAACTCCGTCCGAGTGAGCCCCAACCCAAGAACAAAGTAGCTGACAGACGGGAAAGAAAAGACGTGCTTACCCCTCGCTGTCCAGAGAGATTCTCACTCCCTCGCCGCACAGAACGTCTTGCGAGACGCCACCGTCGAGAACTGGCACCGGGGTTGAGGGAGGTTAACGTTGCCCCTGCTCGCCCAGCGCCGTAGGACCGTGGAGGAGGGGAGTGTCATGATATGACATGCGGAAGGCAGAAATAGGCTAAAAACCCGCGCAATGGCGATGGGCAAGCCTCAGTCCCTACAATCCATCTTCAGGCACTCGTGTCAATTTATGGTGTCAAGTTGAGATGCATTTCTGAATAACAGGTAAAACTCGATATAATGAAGTATTTCATTGTTCACAACTTCAAGCCTGTAGAATGCCAAGTATTTTGAATCTCAATATAACGAATCGTGTTATCCATGATTTCACTATAACAATGTTTCAGTACTGCCCCAGAGGAAGATTGAGGCGATAAATTTAAACTTCCGCTTCTAGTCGTCATATGGCTGAGTTGCACGCAGTTTTTGCGAACGCTTATCCAACATTGTCACGCTGCATTGGAACTAAATTTCTTTCGGTTTCTCAAGTGATGTTCTGCTGCTGTGAAGGTGACTTCTTTGCCGGCGCAGCATCAATCCGCGGTCACCGGATCTCAGGTTCAAGAAAATATTTTTTTTCGCATAATTGAAATAAATTTTTTTACAGCTGTATTAACCATTCTTCTGGCGCTTCCCATGTAGAAAAAGAAGCCATTGGCAACTACACTTAGCTTAAAAGGGTGAACTTACTTATTTATTTATTTATTTATTTATTTATTTTCATACTCTCAGGGCCCGGTCGCATTACAGAGAGGAGTGGTTTAACAATATACAGTCGACGACCGATAATTCGGACTCCACGGGGAACGTAAATAAGTCCGAATTATCGAATGTCCGAAAAAACGAATGCATCAGAAAAAAAAAACACTTTTATTGACACTTCAGGGTCCCGGCGGCCGAAAAAAGTTGTCAATGCGTTGCTGCCCGCACTTCCCGCTTACGTTCAACCAAGTCCGCCTGTATCTCCGCCAGTGTAATGTGATCACTGTACGATGACGAGCTGGTTTCGTTCGTGAAGGCAACGCGTCTGTGCGGCGCACTTAGCGGTCGCACAAAGAGGCAGCATGAATGGCGGCGCGTTTGGGTTCTCGCCTATTAAATGCATGCACTAGCATGCAACTGCACCAGGCCACATGCACTATCGAGCAGTTGACTGAAGATGCTTATCGTAAGGCTTGTCAGCAATTGAGCCGTACTGGCGCGTTTGCCACCTGCCGCCATCACGCCTCCGTGCATTTCCACTGCTTATCCGTAAAGACATAGCCGCACGGCGCCGTGATAGCGGCCCCTTTGAATTTCCAGTCCGCTTCACCCCATAACACGTCGGCGTCGCGACAAAGTTGACTTTCGGACTCTGCTACTGTCGCAAGCAGGTCGACTCGCGAAAGCGCTGGTTCGAACCTACGAGATGATAGACGTGGCAGAGGTGGGGGCTTCAATTATTGCCTTTTGGACCTGCAATTTGGGCAGAAAGTCCGAAAAATCGGACGCCGAAGAGTTTTAGCGTCCGAAATTTCCGACGTTCTTGACCATTGACGTCTATGGGGCTGGTGACAGTGCCGCGAAAGCGTCCGAATTTTCGAGCATGTGCGGAAAATTGGGCGTCTGAAAAATCTGCAGTTGACTGTATCTGCCGCGTTTCGTTGTCGTCGGCGCGGCCTTCGGCGCTGGCTGTGAGGGCACCGTTGGCATCATTTAACTCAGATCTTTTGAGACAGCAGAGCGTAAAATAAAGCAAGTCTCAAGATAAAAATGAACGCGTGTAAAACGCTTTACCGCAGACGCATTCAACAGAATGGCGGCGATAGCGCTGCGCGGAGATACAGGAACCGGAATGTAGGATGTTCGAGATGTCGATACGATTTCCCACAGTTGACAAGTGCCTCACAGATTGGCATTTCCAATCACAAATCTCTGAGGCATAAACTAGCAATCAAAATAAAGCCTCATAGATCACCAGTTACCTTCGTTTTGATCTCTGAGGCCATACTTTGTATGGTACGGGTGCAGGAGGAGATGATGGCTGGCGGTTCGGCGTGCGCGACAGTCGCGGACACGGTCCGGATTATCGAATGTAGATCTCGCAGCTGTTCGAAATATCGGTCGTCTTTAAACATTACTTCTATGGGATCATCGACGGTGCCGCATGACTGTCTGAATTACCGAGCATGTCGGAATTATCGGTGTCCAATTTATCGGTCGGCGACTGTATCATTAACTGCAACTACAGTAAAAGCTCGTTAATTCGAATTCCACGGGAACGCTGAGCAATTTCGAATTAAACAAAATTCGAAATAATGAAAGTGAGCAAAAATGGGTGGATTTCGGGGGTGCGGGCACGAAAAATATTTATTGGCCAAAAAAGTCGGTGATGACCATCTGCTTCTTTTCTCTGAATGCCACAGCTGCGGCTCTCTGTTCCAGCGCGCGGACGCGGCGCAGGGAATCCTCTTCACCCTCTTCAAAGCTGAAGAAGAGACGGGCCACATTAAGTGCCTCCATCACCGCAGAAGCTGACGGGCGCACAGGCGCTTCGTCATCTTCGTCTTCCTCACCTTCTGGCTCTTCAGCAACAGGCTGCGCACCGGCTACTTGAGCGATAATGTCCTCATCAGTCAGGGCACCACACACCGATGCACCGGTGTCAACTTCAACATAATCGGCAAAACGTATGCCCCGAAGAGTGTCGCGCAATGCCACTGGCATGAGCTCCTCAGCCCCGTCCACGTCGACGTCACAATTATCCTGCGCACTTCCAGCTGCAAGTCCACTGTGGCGGAAACAGTTTGCGATTGTGGTCGCGGTCACCTGTTCCCATGCGCGCACCAACATGTGCATGGCAGTGAGCAGCGTAATGCCGAAGTCCTTCCTGTCGCCCGCGCACAAAATCATTCTCTCCAGCATGTGACACCTATAAAAGCACTTGATGTTCCTTATCACACCCTGGTCCATTGGCTGTAGGGCCGCAGTCGTATTTGCTGGAAGGAACACTAACTTTGTTGCTCTCAGCTCAACGTCGACTTTGTGCGCCGAACAGTTGTCGACGACAAGAAGAACGCGTCTGCCGCCCAGTTCCATTCGCCTGTCGAATTTCAGTAGCCACTTCCTGAATAGGTCACCTGTCATCCAGGCTTTCTTGTTTGCGGCGTACTCTGTCGGCAGTGACCGAATGTTTTTGAAGCACCGTGGCTTGAGTACTTTGCCAATCACAAAAAGGGGGACCTTTTCCGTACCGGTCATATTTGCGGCGACCAGAACAGTGACACGCTCTTTGCTGCGCTTGCCGCCGGCACAGCTGTCTCCCTTGTAGGTGATCGTCTTGTCTGGCTGCAACTTGAAAAATAACGCTGTCTCGTCAGCGTTAAACACATCCTGTGGTGAGTAGCTCTCCAAGTACTGCTGCAGGGTGTCGCTTCTCCAAGTAGCGCATGTTTCGGCGTCCACTTCCTTTGCCTTGCCGGATAACGTGCGGAATACGAGATTGTGCCGCTCCCTGAAACGATGAAACCATCCCTCGGAGGCGACAAAGTCTTCAGTGTCCAAGCGCAGGGCGAAATCGGCTGCCTTGGCCATGATGATAGGGCCGCTCAATGCGATACTCTGGGCTCTCATTTCTTTAACCCAGATAATCAAAGCTGACTCCAGTTCCGGGAACTTCGCTGTCCTTAGCCTTGTTCGACTGGCGCCAAAATCCTCGGATTCATAGGCGTTTTCAATGGCCGTCCTGTTGCGTATGTAGGTTGACAACGTGCTCGGAGGTATGCTGTGCTTCCTTGCAATTTCGTATTTGCTCGAGTTCTCTTGGTCAACCTCTCGCAAAATCTCCACCTTCTCCTTGACAGTCTTCGCGCAGTAGTTTCCCCGCGGCATCTTGCAACTTCGATGCGGAATAAGACGGCTTGACGGCGTGAACGAACAACGTGCTCGAGGAACAAAGTGACGCTGCCGGGTGCGGCCTAGGATTGCTAGGACTACTCCGCCGACTCCTCAGCGTCCCGCGGGTCCCGCGTATACAAGTGGCGCCAGGCGCTGAGATAGCGGGAGGGCTACGGAAAAAAAAAATTGCTCCCTGGATTTCGGAGGCCATACTTTGCTCGCCCTTTGCTCGGAGGCCACTTGAAGCTCGAAAAAACCGGTCGTGCCACCTATCGTTCGGCCGTAAAAGCTTCCACTAGTGTTTGACGATGATGACGCTCGGTGGCGCGCGCTTCGAATTATCCGTAGAGGCGGCAATTTCTGTTCGAATTAACGAATCGTTTTACACATGGTCTCCTATGCACTGCGGACCGGACTGCGGCGACCATTTCGAATTATCCAAAATTTCGAATTAATGAGGTGTGAATTAACGAGCTTTCACTGTATGAAGGTGGCAGGTTCTTTCATTGCAGGAAGGTGATTCCAGTTTCAATTTAACATTGTTTCGATATAACAAAGCGAATTGCCAATTTTTGCCGACATCATTATATTGAGGTTTAACTGTATTCTTTCGGTTAGTCACAAATGTCCTGTGACCAATACTATAGTCAGTTGCAATGTAAATAATTATAAGCTCCGCACCCCCACTACTGCTGCACTCCTGTCATTCATCTGTGCAAGAGAGTGGTTTCCGTTCTAACCATAAGTGCTTTTTTGCTGGTAATGTGACTACTATGCAGTATATTTGTCAATGTAAACTATCTAAATTAAAAGTTCATCGTCCCTTGTTAAACTGTTATGTTTGGACGAGCAGGGAAGTCAGAATCTTTGCTGAAATTTGCGAGGAAGCTCAAATTTTTTACCGAAAACTAGCGTCCTGAACATGTGCTTCTATGGGAAAGTCACCTACCTGATATGCTTGAGAGGTGCTTGATGTCATGTAAATAAGCAATTCCAATCGGATGGGGCATTTATGCAAATTCTGTCTGGGAGGGACATCGATGGCTGTGGGCGGAGCATACATTTATTCTGAGGCTGTAACTGACTATAGTGTGATCGTTACTATATAGTCGGTTACAACCTAAGAAAAAATGTCAGCTCCGTCCACAGACATCGACGTCTCTCCCGCAGAGGATTTCAATAAATGCTCCATCCAATAGCGCTTATACTCATTTTCGTGATGTCAAGCACTTCTCGGGTGTTTCAGATAGTTGACTTTTCCGTACAGACAGGTTTGTGTCGCTGGTTTTAGGTCGGAAACTTGAACATCCTTGTAAATTTCATTGAGGATATTGACATCGCTGCTCAGCTAAACGTAACATTTTAGGTTGTAACGATGAACTTTTAACTCTTAATATGTCTAGTATTTACATTAGTCAAGAAAAAGTACTTATGGTGGGGCAGAAACCTGCGAGCACAACTGTCTTTCACAGATGAAAGGCAGGTGTGCTGCGGTTCTGGGGACGGAGCTCACACTTCTTTCTTAGGTTGTAACCGAGTATAGTCACTAATGTTTTGTGACCATAGGTCGGCAAACTCACCCATGAGTCGACTCACTCAGACTCAGATCGGGCCATGAGTCTGAGTCTGAATGAGTCCTGGTGAGTAATATTTTGGCAAGTTTGAGTTCAAGTGAGCCCGGTTGAGGAAACTTAGTGAGTCTGAGACCTAGTGAGGCCTAAGCACAAAATATATTTCTTGAGTGAGTCTGAGTGAGCTCCAGCTTTTATTACCTACCTATGGTTCTACGTACCCACCTTCAGTATTACTATCGGCTTTAGATCGGCTTACGTTTATACTCAAGTCTGTTCACATATATCTCAGTGAACTAGCGTTCATGTGCCACCTCAATATTTATTGATCAGAGATTAAGGGTGGGGGGTGCCATGCCCCTCCCCCCTCCCAAACTCTTTCATTGGAAGTTCTTGATGAAAGTATTTCGTGTGAGTCTCATATTTCATAAAAACGTCCTTACTGGATTGAAACCACTGATAACTCGTATTTGAAGGTACAAGATCAAAAGGTGTGCTGTAAAGCACTGATTATGTGAGGTATCAGCATTAAAGAGCATTGACACCACGATCGAAAAAGCTAATTTTATGCAAACGGACTGACTCATGAGTCAACTCACTCAGGCTCACTCAAACTCGAGTCAAGCTGTCAGTCTAAGTCTGAGTGAGTCTGGCTGAGTAATATGTTAGTGAGTCTGAGTCTAAGTGAGTCCAGTTGAGAAAAATTTTGGTGAGTCTAAGTCTCGAGTGGGCCCTCAAAGCAAAATATATTTCTTGAGTGAGTCTGAGTGGGCTCCAATTCTTTTGCCAACCTATGCCCGCGACCGAATACTGGTTGCTCGATAGGAGGGCCGATAAAGAGCGGAAGGAACTGGTCCAAAGGAGGCCTCGCTGAGTGTGGTGTCTGGCTTCTTTGGCAGGTACCAAGAACACGGAGGCGGTGGTGCCGAGCCCCTGAACGGCACAGCCGGTCTGGACGACGGCGGAGGCAGCCTGGCCGCTGGGCGGCCCCCGACGAGCAGCCTCGATTCGTGGGCGGCCGTCGACGGCCTAGGCTCCCTTAACGGTCACCACCACCATCACCATCAGCAGCAGCACCACTATGGGGGCAGCGACCTGAATGGATTCGGACTGGCACCGCTGGGCACTGCGGGTGGCTCCTTGCCTCCCGGTCTCGACTCCAGCCACATGGCACTGCACCCGAGCAACCTGTCCACTTATGCGCCTGCTGGTCAGTTGGACGGATCCGTGCCTGCTCATTCAAAAGTTCTGGACTGTATTCGATAAACTTGGGCTGATTCAACTCAGTTTATGCTCGGTTACAACCCAAGAAAAAAAGTATCAGCTCCGCCCACTGAAGCGCAGGGCACTTACCCTTCACCTGTAAAAGACAGTCGTGCTAGTCAGTTTCCGCTTGAACCCTAAGTACTTCTTCTCTGCTAACGTAAATACTATGCAAAATAAACAAGTTAAAGGTTCCTCATTAATGCCTAAAACATTGTTTGGCTGAGCAGCGATGTCAGAATCCCCAATGAAATTTACCAGGACGTGCAAGTTTCCAACCTAAAACCAGCGACACAAATGTATGCCTGCATGGGAAAGTCAACTATCCAAAACAATTGAGAAGTGCTTGAGGTATCGAAAACGAGTAAGTGCTATTGAACGAAGCATTTATGCAAATTCTCTGTGGGAGGGACAGCGATGGCTGTGGGCAAAGCTGATATTTCTTCTTAGCTTGTAAACTAGAATAGTTAGATTTACCATTCGTTTGAACCGAAGGTCCTGTCTGGTGCCAGTGCATCACTATGAAACTAAACTTGCTTTATTCACTCGTGAAATCGATGGTCGCCGATGTTATCAGAACTTGACTGGTCGCCTTAAGTGCACCAAAACCCAATGGTTTCTGTGGAAGCAGTTCTAGAAGCAGCAGTGTCTGGCTTGATGGTGCTTAGGGTACAGCGAATATGTTTAACGCACATCATCTCCATTCGAAAGTGCCAATTTTGTACCTGCCCTAGGAAGATTTTAACGCTCTTATCCTAAATTCCTCTTTACCTGTATCTATCTGTCTGTTTTTCTCTTGTGTCTGTCTGGTGTCTCTAGTCCACCTGCCTGTCTGCTAAATCTGTCTATATGTCTGCCTCTCTCTACTCTACCTGTCTGCTTGTCTCTACACCAGCTGTCTCCAGTTTTCTGCCTGCCTCTTCTGTCTGCTTGTCTCTACTCTGCCTGTCTGTATCTACTCCGGTCGTCTGCCTGTCTCTACTCTGCCGGTCTACTCTAGCTTTCTTTACCAGCTTCTACCCGTCTACCCGTTTCTACTCTGTCTGTTTGTCTGTCTGTACTCTGCCTATCTCTACCTGTCTGCCTGTCTGCTCTACCTGTGCCTACCTGTGTACCTGTATGTACTCTGCCTGTCTCTACTCTACCTGTCTGCCTGTCTCTACTCGATCTGTTCCCATCTGTCTGTCTGTTTCTACATGCGTCTACTCTACCTGTCTCTTCACTGCCGATCTACCTGTCGGTCGCTATGGGGATGTTCATAAAGAAAGTTCAGGACGCTGTCCTGTCTCTTAGATTGAAGCAGTGTCTTGTTGCACTGCAGGCCAGTCGCTCTCCCAGCCAATGCTCAAGCGAAGCAGCAGCCTGACACCACCATGCTCCACCACGTCCCTGCACCAGCAGCTGTCGCAGGCACAGCAGGGCTTCGGGCCAGGGCGACTGCTTGGATCTCACCCCACCTCGGTGAGTCATTCGGACCACCAGGAAATCGCACATTACTACTCACTTGCTGTACAGTGAAGCTGTTTTAGTCTACCCTGTCCGTTATCGTCATAGTATTAGTAGTAGTAAGTAGAGCTGTGCGAATAGCAAAATTTTGGGTGCGAAGCGAATTCGAATAATAAAAGTTCAGTGCGAATCAAATCGAATAATTTTCTAATATTTTCGAATATTTCTCAAACATTTTTAGAATACTTCGAAGTGAAATTGCAGAAAAAAGTTGCAGAGAATCCCTAAGTATGATCTTGTGAGATCGCAACATGAAAGTGTTTCTTTTCGCTAGGTTGATGAAGTGCTGGTGGGGTCATATTTCATAGTTGTCTTTCTTATCAAGAGTGAGGCAATGTAGAGGCCGAATTGTATTTATGTACATGATTTGGTGCAACAAAAGTGTTGCCAACAACACTTTACACGTGATAGGCAGGGATGCCATTTCCTCATCCTCTCCTCCTCTTTCAACTTCTGTGGAAGCCCAACTGATGTGGTGGACAAGGGTGTGCTCCCTTCAAGTCCGGAGTTCCAAATCTGCCTCGTAGACGTAGATATATAAGAACATCTGAAATTTCGGATGCTAAAAAGCTTCGGCGTCCGATTTTTCGGACTTCCTGCCCAAATTTCAGGTCCAAAACAGTATTAATTGAGCCCCCAACTCTGCCACATCTTTCATCTCCATATTGGAACCAGCGTTTTCTTGAGTTAATACATTTGCGACCGTAGCGGAGCTTGAAAGGCAGCTTTGCCGCAATACGGGGGTGTGATGAGGTGAAGCATATTGAAAAATCTAGGGACCACTTCCAAACGGACGTTGACTGTCTCTTGCCCAAGTTCGACCGTAACGGAGCTTGAAAGGCAGCTTTGCCGCAATACGGGGGTGTGATGAGGTCAAGCATATTGAAAATCTAGGGACCACTTCCAATCGGACGTTGTGTTTGGCCAAGTTCGACCGTAACGGAGCGTGAAAGGCAGCTTTGCCGTAATACAGGGGTGTGATGAGGTGAAGCATATTGAAAATCTGAAGGGGTCACTTTCAATCGGACGTTGACTGTATTTGTTTTTGGGAAGTTCGAATAATTCTAATGGTAAAATTTCAGTGTGAATCGAATCGAATAGCAAACACTATTCAAAAAATATTCGAAATTTCGAATATTCGCACACCCCTAGTAGTAAGAGAAAAGATGGGTTAGTTGGTTGGTATTGCAGGCTTTGGAAGTAAGTGATAGTGTCAAAATAGAACTTTAAAAAAAAAAAAAGCCACGAAACATACAGGACATGATGCTGCATGTCATGTTTGCTAATGCAATGAATGGGGCTACTTGGGGGGACATTTATGATTATGTCACTCATAGTACAGTAGACTCTCGGTAAACAGAAATCGGTTAAACGGCACTGTGGCTTAATTAAACGGAACTGCCTCTGATATGATTGGTTTCGTATCCGAATTCTGCACCCCTCTTCTCTTGGTAAACGAAACCCCTGTTAAATGAAACATATTTTCCTGGTCCCTTCAGGTTCCGTTTAATGAGATTCTACTGTATTGCAATGAGGGAACAAAGGGGAAACTACAGAAAACAATGAAGTGTAGACGTATGTGGCTTGAACTATGGATGTTTTTAGTACTGTTAGTGAACCCGCTTGTATATGTGATGATGCTAGGACGTTGAAATATGAGAAATGACAGTCACGCTGTGATGACACTGTGGGCCATCACAGCGGCATTCACTTTCTTACGTGTTTCTTTTCTTGCTGATCGCTCGGTATTCCCATATTTCTCGTTCTGTTTTTGTTTTAACATGAAAATGTTTTATGCCTGGGTCCACCAAAACTTCAGTTACATATTTCCGTCACGGATATGACGTCGATAAAATAGACGCTAACAGATGAGAAAGAAAAAACTGATAAAACTGCTGCAATAAACGCTGCAGAAAGGCCGCGATGTCGACGGGCGAATGCCCTTCCTTGGTGGAGCGAGAAAGAGGCCAGCGGGACGTGGAATGCCTGCGTGCATTTGCGGCTCAAGCTACGAACCTCTGCCTCCCGTGTTTCTGAAGCGCTGTGTGGTAGTGTATGCATAAGCACAGGTGTAGATTACCCTATTACTCAGGAACACATACCGTGCCGTTTTGAGTATCGGTGTTTATTATGTGCTTGTTGATGTCGTCTTTGCATGGGATTCGCGATACGCTGTGTCCAGGTATATGTTAACAACTTCGGCTACCACAATGGCTAAATCGTGATCGTGGGCGTTAGTCGTTGCGATGGGGATGTGCCACTAGGGGTCAAAGTGGGTGCATCCACGTCAAATGGGGCTATATCTGCCAAACACCAATTAGCATTGTATGAGCTCTCATATATCACTACACAATAAGTGCTAGTTCTGTGAGGACATGTTTCACTTTCGTGTTATACCGATTCCTATGACGGAGGGATCAGCCATGTTTTTTTGCTGTGGCAATGGCTTTTCAGCTGTGTAGCTGGGAAGAACATACATGTGTGGAGAACGTTTGGGTGTGGAGCACATTTGCATGTTTTCAGTCAGACTGACATGAACATTGCACTCTTGTTTGTCTGACTGTCCCACTTTAACGTGCAGTTTTTTAGATGTTGTTGGGAATTGGCTGGCCAAGGTTGCACGAGTTGCTCTACGGACTTTTGCCTACGCTCTCCGCAGGTGGACTGGCGGTGTGGCCCTCCCCCCGGCCCGCCGCACGAAGCCGAGACCATAGGCCCGCCCCTGTCCCCACAGAGCAGCGGGGCGTCCTCCGGTTCGGAAGGTCACGGCACCGAGGACCAGGGCCAGCCGGGTTTCAACCTGGATGGCTCTGGCATGAAGGGCAAGTGCCTTTGCGGTACTTGAGTCCTTTACCAACTCTTCTTGTCTCGCCGGTGCACGTTACTGCCTCGCGGATGCTTTCTGTTCCTGTGGTGTGCTGTGTCACTTGTGTGCGTCGTTGACTTTGCATGCATTGCATGCCATGACCAGCTGCTCCTCACCTAATCCAAAGCCTCTGCGGCAAAGGTTAGCTGTGCAGTACCACCGGGAAGAAAAGTTGAAGTGTCAGTTGCTGTGTAGCGCCACTTCGCGGCATTTAATGCCGCAGATTAGCCTCTTGTAACCCGCTGTCACAATTTCGTGACGTACCGCATATGAACCCAAAAGGCTTCTTTTCCAGCATTGTGTTACTGTGTTTGATATCTTTTTTCTACCCACTAATTCTTCAAAGGAAATAGTGCCTAGAGCACCTACTATAAAGGAAACATAATGCAAACAGCATTCATCATGCGTTTCCTTTCTAGGAAAGGGAATATTGGCGTCTGCCCATTCCTAGCTCAAAGTTACGAGGAAATCTGTAAGGACTGCCAATGGGTGGATGGCAAACATTCCCTTTCATAACCCTTCCTCCACCTTGGAGAGTTCCATAGGACTAGTTTAACAGCTATGCTGGTTATGCATGATGATTACTTTCATGTTTGTATTTTGTTTTCATTCTATTGCATAATTCGTTATACAGTCGAACCCACTTATAACGATCCCACATATAACGATCTATTGGTTATAACGACCATATTTGGGTGCACTTACGATTTTCCTATGCTAACCATTGAAGCTGCGTCCACATATAGCGAACATTTTTCAAAGCCTCCTACTTTTACAACGAACACTTCAGACACGATCGCGGTAAAAAATATAGCGCACACGAAGCGAAAAAAAGTTAAAACATTCCTTCTAAAGCGTGACAGGGGCGCGCGCTCGCGCGTGCCTCGCGCCAGTTTACTTGCGACTAAGATATCCCAGATCGGCGAGCGCCGCACGCAGATTTCGGAAGCTGCGAGCGAGGTCACTCACTTTCCAGCCTTTTTCTTCAGTGGCAGAATGGCAGTGAGGAAGAAAAAATAGTAGGCAGCATGAAGCCTTGCGGTCAGATTTCGCACGGTAACCTTTCCCGACGCCGTTCTCTCCAAACAATGCCTTTGGAACGCAAGAAGGCATAAATGCAAAAAGTGATAACCGCGATAACTTTCCATCGCAAAAAGGTTCACTGCGTCCCGAAACTCGTCGCAAAAGGTCGTCTGTCTTTACGGTAACGGCAGAGACCGGTCGATCGGTGATTACGACTTCCGCGTGATTGCGGCGATGCCTTCGCGGATAAGCATAAGAAAAGAGCGAAGGCGAGGTGGCGGCCGTCGATGAACGTGCCATTATGACTTATAGCCGACAACCTTATCACAGTCATCTGTAGATATCTGCTCGGCTGCGCGTGTGGCGTACGCCGTACACTGCGGATTGACGGCGGTACGAGCGCGCCATGCTGCCGTTCGCAAGTTCGCCGCCGCCGCGTCGGGCGAGACCGCTTTAAAGTGCGCGTCGCTTTGGAGAAGCGAAAGTAGCTCGCTGTTGTTGAGCGGCGCGGGCACCGAGAAACGTCGATGCACTGACAGCGAGCGTATACTGCGTGTTTGACTAGGTGACAACTGAAGTGCGCCGCGCATTATCGTGCAGGGCCGCGAGAGCATCGCGGAAATGTCGAGTGCGCGTTGCTCGCAAAATGCTTGTTTTCGCCGCGTTGACCGAACAGGCTACTTGCCGCACCCGTGCACGGTCCGGAGTGAAGCAAGCACGAAGAACGTACAAACGCGCGCATACGGCATACAGCAAGCGGCCCGGCAGTGACTCCGCGAGCAGAGTAGGCGACATGCTGCACGCAACTAGCCAGGGATGATCGGCTCCACGTCGCGGTACCGCGCTTCGGTGAAATGATGTCAGCTGATTGCAAA
This sequence comes from Rhipicephalus sanguineus, assembly GCF_013339695.2. Classification (NCBI taxonomy): domain Eukaryota; kingdom Metazoa; phylum Arthropoda; class Arachnida; order Ixodida; family Ixodidae; genus Rhipicephalus; species Rhipicephalus sanguineus. The sequence goes on along the minus strand of NC_051186.1, from coordinate 36,895,032 downwards.
GGCGGTTAATTCACTCGTGAGCACGCAGCGGGCGTCGCTTCACGACGCGAAAAGGCTTAGCTTGTCACCGAAGGGGTTGTTACACTTTAATAAAAGTGCAAAGAAAAAAAAAACGGCTTGGCCGCTAAGCGCATGTTTTTAAGGGCGAGTCCATATACAACGAACTACTGATATAACGACCACTTTTCGCGACACTTTCGAGTTCGTTATAAACGGGTTCAACTGTATACATATTCATATAGTATTGTGTTCTGTGTATGCAACAATTTTTATATTCTCGACTGGCACAGTCTTACCCAGATATATCGAATCTGAAGGGGATCACAAAATGTTCTATATATTTGTAATTTGATATATATAATATTTTATATATCCAAAATATTTTCAAGGGGATTTTACAACTGTTTGATATACACAATACAGTAGACTCAGCAAACAGGAATCTCTTTAAACGGAACTGCTGCTTAAACGTAATATCATTGGTTTCGTACTTGAATTCTGCACTGTTCATCTCTCAGTGAATGGAACTCCTGTCAAGCGGAACAGATTTTACTGTTGCCTTCAGGTTCCATTTAACAAATCTACTGTAATTCGTTATCTGTAGGTTTGATATATGCGGGTTCAACTGTATGTCAAACAGTTCGTTCTGTCAGTGTTCAATATAGGGGGTATAATGTGTTATGTGCATATCCATTATATCAGAATTTGTTGTGTATCATGTTCTTTAGACGATAATTCATCATATCCATGTTTCTCATATCAAATGATTCAGGATATCCTTGTCCACATATCATGTTTGTTAAACCTGATAACTTGTTATATAGAAGTTTAAGTTAAGCCTGTCGTTTTTATTGCTTCTGGTACTGTGGAATGCAGCAACATGAGAACACAAGTTGGAATGCCAAAAATAGAGTAGTTGTAATTTTATTTGAACGGAGGAACCACCTTCTGCTCTGACTGCAGTGACATATGACGGCGAGTTTTGCCATTGTAAGTGATGTTCGGACATGCCACCGTGACACCAGTGTCTGCGCATTTTGATTGGCTTGACAAGCCAAGTTTGATGTTACATCGGTGTGGTCCCAGTTAGGCCATACTATAGAAACATTTTTAACAGCAGAGCTGTTTTCTCGTGTGACCAGCAGAAAGCTGGTATGTGCCAAGCAGCTCCTAGCATAGCATAGCCATGCATATTATAGGACAGCTAGGGAATGGGAAAGGGAAGTGAGGGTGAGGAGGAAGGAAAGAAGGAGGGGAGAAGGTAAAGCGGGTATGCACCACAGAAACCGGGCATGTTCTAAGCAACTCCTAGCATAGCATAGCCATGGATAGTTTAGTATAGCAAGGGGGTGGAAAAGGAAAGTGAGGGTAAGGAGGAGTGATGCGAGTGGCAGGAGGAGGGGAGAGGGTAAAGCATGGCATAGCCTAATATAGTGTAGTTTAGCAAGGGGTGAGAAAGGGAAGTGAGGGTCAGAAGGACTGATGTTCAGGTAAGGAGGGAGGGAGAGGGGATGGGAAAGGAAAGGGGATAAGGAGGGAGAGGGGATGGGAAAGGGAAAGGGGAAGGAAAGGGGCGAGGTGATGTGGAGAGGGGAGGGGAGAGGGGGAGTGGAGAAGGTTTGCGCATGCGCAGTAAGGGTGGTCACGCCGCACACCACCACCACCACCGCCGGATTGAACTCCGCTATAAGATGCTTCACATCCAAAAGGAGCAGATCAAGAAGGAATAAAGAACTCAATCTGCGTTGGCCAAGCGGTGGCACTTGCTTGCCAGTTCTGCTGTTTACTCAGATTACACAGGCATGGAACTGGCTTTAATTTTTTTATACTTTACCAGATATGATAGGGTTTCTGTTTTTAAATATATTTGCAAAACAATACTAACTTGATATTCTGTGCACTGTGCAATGGTTGCTGGGAGGCGAGACTTCCAGTATATTGCTGTAAGAAGCATGCGTGGGTTGGAAGCAACCACTAACGCCGATGGCAGAGTGAAATGCGAAAGGGAACATTGCTTTTTTGTCGTCTGCTTCGGTTTTAAACTTTGAGCGCTAATAACTTCAGCTTTTGTGCCAATTTTTAGAATTTTCCTTGTGTTCACCTCAGTACTCAGTACTACACACACGCTAGTGCTGCAGAAGACAGTTAAAAAAAAGAAAAAGAAAGAAAGAGAAATCGCTGCTAGGCATCTCGAACCCTTTCCATGCCGAAGATGAGCTGAGCTTGTCCACACGGTTTGTACCACACTTACAGAAGATGAGCTGGGCTCTTTCATGCTGAAACTGGTATTTGGGGCGCTGCAGTTAAGCTATCCGGATTCATTTTGCTGAGTTCTCTCTTTGGCTTCAACAGATGGCGCGTTAAAAATCTAAAAATGCACTCAAAGCATGTATTTTGGTTGAAAAAGAACTTGACTCCGATAGCCAGAATTAGAAAATGGCGTCCTTCCCTGTGCGCAAGCGGCGCGCTTGTGCTGGCAACATCTGTGTTCGAAAAAAAGAAGAAAATTCTTGTTTGCCGAAGTTTTGTGGAATGAAGAAGAATTTCAGTTCTCAGAGCAGCATATTTTCTCGAAATCATCGGATTTGGATAGCAGTGGCAGCGTCTTGACGTATCAGCAGAGAACAGTGTAAACAAACTCCCAGCTGCGCATCCAATGTTTATTCTCGCGGGCTTGCTTGTCCCTGCGCTTCGTATTTTTTTAAATTTCGGAGACATTTTCTGCACCGAAGACTGGAAAGGTTAGGGCTCTTTCTATGGTGCAGTTCCCTCAAGGCAATCCTCTGCATATTGAAAAAAATTTTGCTTGTATCTTGCGCATAAAGCGGCTTTAAATAATTTTTTTAGTTGTTTCAAGACATGTAGAATCAAATAGGCTAATAAAACAAATGCCAGGCCCCTGCGTGGAACACGCAGCACAGTCACTGCGAAAGCTGGGAGAACAGCCTTTCTAGAGACAATTGTGTTGTAAACTCTTGCTGCAGCTACTATAAGTACACTTGCAAGGTACACACTACGTCATAAATCATCATAATATTTTGTGAATAACATTCATCACACTGCAGCAAGCACTTCGTTTCTATAAAACTGAATCGAATTCTCTGGAAGTGAGATGGCAAATGTAGTACATAGGAAGGGAAATGTGTGTGGGTGAAGTGCGTTTTTTTTATTAATGCATATCTACATGCCATTTTAGTTGGTCCTCAGAATGCCCATGCCAGTGTTGCAAGCGCTACAGTAGCTTCATATCTCTACTGCTGGATGCTTGCAGATGTGCCCAGCTGGCTGAAGAGCCTCCGACTGCACAAGTATGCCTACCTGTTTGCCAACATGAGCTACGAGGAGATGATGAACCTCACCGAGGAGAAACTGGAGGCCCAGGTGCAGGAGACGCTTTTTTTCACTTCCTCCTTATTTCTTTCTGTTTTAATTTCCTTTCAACATGCTTCTGTTTAGCGATTGAACAGCGTGGGCAGCCACCCTTCCTCAGTTCTGCCTGGCAGAAAGTTTTCAATCCTAACGTTAGAGGTCGCTATGCCTGGCAGCCTCTAACATTAGGATAGAAAACTGGCTGAGTGAGTTTAGAAGGACACTAAAGAAAAAAGCATTTTTTTTTTCGTATTAGTAAATTACACTTTGAAATCTGCGACGTCACGCGTGAAGATTTAGTTGTGATATTTAAAAATCAGACTTTGGCCTTGATTTTATCCCCTAGTATACTACAAAGCTATGATGGGGGAATTATTGACATTCAGGTTTTCAAAGTAAGATTTTTCAATCTAAACCGATTCACTCTTTTGCTTTAGTATCCCTTTAACTCTTTCGTTACCGCATGAAAATGGCCATTTTTTATAGGTCTGAGGAAGAAATTTATTGCTAGTATAAATAATGCTCTAGGTAACATTGCAGCACACCAAATTGTGCATAATGAATTGCTCTTTATAGATAATACAAGTTTCAAAACAAAAAAGATGTTACAAAACTTATAAAAAATCTGAAATCTACCACTTTTGCAGGAACTTGAGAAAAACAGTACAAACAAAACACAATATCTACAAAAATATTACGAACAAACAAAATTCAAAATATACATTTTGAAGGGAAATGATCTAGGAATATTCTAAAAGAAAAATAAACAATCTGCATAAAGCCATTTTTCACACAGATCAAAAATACTGCAGACCGAAAACTGCTTCACCGCTCGTGCCATGCGGTGAAGCACAGGTAGACGCCACAGGTTTCACAAAGAACGTTCGTTTTTTTTTTTTTTTTTTTTTTTTCAACTTTGCGTTCCTCATAGCACTTGCGGCAGTTTTTCCTTTTCGGCATCTTTTTGGGGTGGTGCTGCGCTTTTTTTGGCATACGTGGGCATCTTTTTCGGCATACGTCAGAAGGCCCAAGATATGCATCCAAGCATATTTGTTGGTATTTTCGCGGATGGTCCTGATGACCTCTGCTGTAAAAAACAGTAAAAAAAAATCGCGCGCCGTCGTGAAACGTTTTGCGCTGCTCCGGTGTGCCCGGCCGAGATGCGCGCCGGGCGGCCTTCTTGGTGAAATAAAGCTTTCTGGCTGCCGGCGGCAGCACATCCTGTCCAAGCGCTGTGCGTATCGTGCAGATAACCAGGACATCTCAAAGGTCGTGCACCGAGATCGGCAGATAAGCGCTTCCAACGGACGAGACCGCTCAAGGCCGAAAACGAAACTTATCGGTACACAGCTGAGGATGGCCCGGGCTGGCTCGAAGCATCGTCGCTGTCAGCGCTTGAAGATGAGCTGGTGTCGTCTTCGGACTCATAGCTCGACTCAGCTTCACTAAATTCGTGAGCGCGTTGAGCACGCTTTCCAGCGGAACGTATTTCCCGCGACACAGCCCCGCGGGTTGACAACGCCATGGGAGCGGCCGAGAGATTGCCGCGCGCGCCGACGCTAACGCCCGATGCGCCCCTCTCGCGTAGATAAAGAGAAACGAAACCAAAACTGCTGCAAACTGGCTAAAAAGGCCAGATCAACAAGTTAGAGACGCGACGGACCTTCAGAAACGAGCTGTATTTGAATAATATTGCGCAAACTCTGAAGCAAAGCTCGCTAGTGAGTAGCAGGTGTCGTTTTCATGTATTTATCACAGCCAAAATTTATTACCTCGCAAAACTGACGACACAATTTGATAATTGACTTCTTAGGAATCGTTTGATACCAAAATGTTGATAATAACGGAGCACAAACATGAGCTGCGCATTTTTTTCTCGAGTGTGGCAGCCACGCCCCCTTTTCCAGTAACACATGCGCATTCGTTCGCGAAAAACTTCGTCAAAAATCGCAACGTTGTCAGAGCGGGAAAATTTAAACGGATTGTAGAAGAGCAGTCCCAGAACTAAACGCGAGATGCTGCAGCATGCACGGGAAAAATTTTTAACGCGTCGAAATCGGCAGCTTTTTTCGTCGATCACCGGTGATCGATTTGAATAGGCCTGGTAACGAAAGAGTTAAAGGTATTCATCTTCGGGTATATGCAGTGCTTCAGTAAAAATGAAAGTGATACAGTGTGTGGCCTGTGCCCTGCTCTGCAGTTTTTCATTTCTTGTGAAGCACTGCCGCACCCAAAGGTGCAGACCCAGGGTTGCCAGGTACTCGGAGAGCTACCCGCCAAATTTCCGCCCGTTAATAGCCCAAAAGTAGCCCAACGTAATTAATATAAAATAGCCCAAAATAGCCAAAGAGAGGAAATATAAAATAAAGGTTTCTATTTATTATAATTTATACAGAGAGAGTTGATACATGTCTCCAATTGTGCTGCTGCTTGCAAGATCGCGTGTGTGGTGCAGGTAGTAGAAATAGGAAATGTCACTTTATTTGCTAGAATTTCTGTTTTCTTGTGGCTTTTTATTAATTTGTTTTCTTTGAAGTGACGACACAATGTGAGGATTGTAGTCAAAGGAATGTAGAACCCCATGGAGGAGACGAATGTTTTTAGTAATTTCTCGTTTGGTATTTCACGGCCGCTACGTTTTTTTATGTAGCGGCCGTGGTTTAAAGCGAATAACTAAAGCTAAACGATGCGGATCACATTCAGAGCATGTGTTGAAATCCATATCAAGCTAAGCTAAAGTAAAGCGGTAAATTATATCCTTTAAAATCAACGGCGATGCGTAAAATCTGGTGATAGTAGGCATAGCACAGAAAAACGTTACGAGGCTCCAAGTTACTTCGTGCGTGCTATCATGTACACTTTAAATTTAAATCCACAAATTTATTCGCCATGAGAAGGAACAACTCAGCAGCATCGTGAAACCCGGTAAAGGAAGCTTCGCCTTAAAAGGCAGGGAATAGATTCATTATTACTGACTACCGTAATTGTCTGGTGGAGGCTGCTGATACCTAAAGAATGCGAACGCACAGGTAAAGGATAGTAGAAAGAGTGAAGTAAAGATAACTGTGTACGTAAACACTTGATTCACAACGAACTTGGGGCACAACCACCACTAAAGAGGAGAAAGGGCACTGGAAAACAAGCGTTTGAAGCGAAGGCAGGTAATAGCCCAAAAGTAGCCAAATAGCCAACGACAAAAAATCCCGCCAAGTCCACAAAAAAGTAGCCCAATTTGGCTATTTATAGCCCAACCTGGCAACCCTGTGCAGACCTTGAATACGTTAAAGGGGCACGAATGTGATATTTCAGCTATTCATTTTCAGCATTGAATAATGTAAAGGCATAGAAAATGTGCCACCATGTCTTGTGGCAACTGGAATTATGCAGTGCAACTTTTGTGCTGCCAGCTTGCGGTTTCGTTCCCCAGCGAGGACATTCTCTGTCACATCACGACTGAGAAGGTGGTCACAGGAGAGCAGCACAATGTGGCGTTTTGACACTTGCTTCTGCATGCCGATCGTTGGCAACGCTACTGCATTGGTCATCACTTTGAGTAGCAACCTGCTGCGTATAACGAACGTAAAATTTCAAACGTTGGTGTCAGATGTCATTGTCACGACACCGGCGTCCCGCACGAAACAGCATTTACTATTGTAGTCTTTCCCAATTTATGGCATGCCAATGGTGTCGGCCAACGCTTGGAATGTTATTGGCTTCACATTTTTGAATAAAAATACTGTGATAAAACGCTTCATCACAGCCAACTTTGATGTTGCGACTGTTGTGACTCGGCATTTGACAGCTGCGTGAATCCTGCCTAGGAGGCAACTGAGTGAGCTGTAGCGTGTGACGAAATGTCGTGATTTCTGGTCTCGCGTGACCACCTTGTGTCTCTTGATGCTGAGGACAATGTTTTGGAAGTGAAACACAATGGTTGTAGAAAATCTATTTGCAAATTACTCAGGGTGAGGCATGCTGTTTTTTTTATGTGGTTTTGAAATTCTGGATCTTCCTATAACACATGCACAAAAAAAAAAGGAGGCGGCACTATTGTGTATGTAGTCTTTCAAGAACGACAAGTTATTGACTGTCCTATTCCCAAATCATTCTGCTTTCAAAGCTAACTCCCCAATATGTCTAGTTCCCGAATGAACAAGACGCTATGCTTCCCAAGAATTTTCGTGTAAAAGTAATTTTTCTGTATTACCTCTTGCATTGCCATTGCTGGCTTATGTTGGCTGGCACTAAGCCAGTGTTGCCAAACAGTTGGCTAATGATAATTAGACTTGACAAGTGTTGGCTGACTGTTGGCTAGTGATTGCTGACGGTGGCCAGTGGTAGCCAGTGTTGACTAAATTCTGGCTGCAGTTGGACAACTGCTTTTTTAAGTACAGTAATCCCTCATTATAGCAAAGTCAGTGGGATGGCGAAAAAAATTTGGTATTAGCGGTATTTCAATATAAGTGACCACTCGAGAAAAAGTTACAGCAGTTGAGCTTTAACTGCGCTACAACTGCAAGGAAGTCAAAACACAATGAATTCAGTGAAGCAAAACATTATTCAGGTGAAAAATCACGCTAGTCAGCCTGCTCTCTTTTGGCCACTTTTCGGCATCCAAGACACCACGGTTTCCTGGTGCCGCACAGCGCCAGGAAAATTGTATTTTCGTTTAGATTCTATCAGTGGAGACACCAGTGGTGCGATTATGACCGAGATTAACAGTTTGAGCACCATGAAATTTGACAGCTCCCATTCGCTCTGCAGTACATAAACAGCTGGGAGCACTGAGCACTCACTTAGTACCCGTTACTAGGTGGTCATTGGACGTGGTTTTGGTACTTTTGTGGCCTGTTCTGTGCCCGCATGAAACGTCGGTGGCATTAATTTGAGATTGCATGCGTAAAAGGGTTGCGTTTGCTCGATGACGCTTCCGCTCGCCACTCAAGCTCTTCGTGCACTTCAAGTAATGCTGCTTAATATGCATGCGTTTGGGTCGGTACCGGAAGAAATTTCGAATAAAGCAATATTTCGAGTAAAGCTATTTTGTTATAATGAGGAGTTACTGTAATTGAAGGTAGTAATTAAGGGTAGTGCTATGCCTTTCTCCCTTGTTCATCGTAAAATCGTCACTGAATTGTTGTTTGTTGTTTCTCTTGAGCTCATCACGCATTTCCTCTGTTTCATGCATTCCGGATGCTGTTTTCTTTCGAAGAGCGTGACTAAAGGAGCACGTCACAAGATTGTGCTTAGCATTCGCAAGCTGAAAGAGCGCCCGGCCACGTTGCGTCAGCTCGAGAAGGTGAGGTCTTGATCCGCAGCTTTGCAGAGGACCTTGTCATGAAGTAGTGTGGGGAACACAGCTGGTGCCAACTGATGAGATTTGATAGTCGGTGTTGTGGAATGCCGCAGTTTGCCGGTCTTGTTTTGTCTTTCGCCCGCTGCGCAGCATTTAAAGGGCCCCTGCAACACTTTTCCAAGTAACCATCGAATGGCTTCTCTAAAGAAGTTTATTGCTTCATGAGTCGAGCACCGCAAAAATGTTTAGAATCCATCAAATACGAGCGCAGTTGCAGAGATTTGTCACACGCTGTCATTGCTTTCTCTGTTCTCTCGTCCTGACAAACACACTGGAAGCTAAGCAGGGAGGGATGGCACAGGGAAAAGAAGTCACTTCACGCGCGCATAATGACCTTGAGCACTTTTTATTTTCTTTTTTTTTTCTGAACGCGCGGCCAACATTCAGGAAAATTGCGAGAGCGCGCGCAGGCACGTGGTGGCCTGCCGTGGCGGGCGCACTAACTACGCAGCCAACGATGGTTAATCAGCCAATAGCTGTAAATTTGGGTATATGGCGCTATTATTTGAGTGTATGGTATTATTTGTAGAGAGAAGATGGAGCAATTTTTAGCTGACTGAGAATTAATTGTAAATTCCAGGCCATGTACTGCGCTATAATGTTTGGCTCGCGTGTTGTCAGGAGCCTCAACTACCGATTGGACACATTTTCTAACCGTGTTGAAAAAGTGTTGCGAGGCCCCTTTAAAGGTCATAAGGTAGCAAACTGGGCGAGTAGGAATAT